>NW_028277074.1:38882500-39205625 GCF_059951505.1 Python bivittatus | reverse complement strand
CTGCATTTTGTTATTTTATTAATGTTAAGCTGTGTGACCCACCATTGACAAGGATTTTAGATACCTCTATATAACCAAAGATGCTTGCTAGGATTTTAGAATATGTGTATATAGGTTGCTTTTGAATCACTGCCTAGTATATTTTTAGCAGTGCATTTATAGAAGCCTGCATCCCTTTGTGTAGCCTGCTGGATGATTAAATTGCCCTGAGGATGAAGGAATTTGTTCCCATACAGACGGGACTGAGCTCCTGTTGTCAGATGCAGTTTCTCTGGGAGTTCCCATGTTATTTCTGCTTTAGGGATTCCAATAGCCATACAGTTCAGCTTCACTGTATTTCCTGGCCTTGCATAAATGACAGGTGCTGGTTCGCTTGTGATCCGGGGTGGGTAGGCAATCACAATCACAGGAACATTCATAAGGGAAGAGCCATAATCTGTGGCTGCCTTGCACAGGTAAGTCCCTCTATCAAATACAGAAGCCTCACGCACAATGAGAGAGCCATTCTCAAGTAGGGAGAATCGTCCAATGACCTGGGGACCATCTAACACCATTCCATTAGGCAGAGTCCAGGTCACACGAGCTCGCTGGCCAGGCTGGGTGATACAGTGAAGCTGCAAAGTCTCTCCATTGATGATGCTCACCAGGTTGTTATAATGATTGCTGATTTCTGGTTTCACTCCCACTTTGAGGAAGACCACTCTCTCTGCATAACCACCTGGGTTTCTGGCAGTGCAGCGGTAAGTCCCAGCATCTGCTGCAGACAGAGCACTGATGTGTAGTATACCATCCCTCTTGTGATAAAATCTCTGCAGATGACTGCTTTTCAGCAATTCTGTACCATTGGGAAGGATCCAGGCAGTTCTGGGTGGAGGGGTCCCATGGACCGAGCAATTTAGATTGATGCTGTGACCTGCAGTTGCTGTAATCCTTTCAGTTACAGGATCCCCAAAGACGGGTTTTTCCACATGATTCACAACCTGAAGCTGCACAACTAGCCTGGCCTCTCCCCCTTCATTTCTGCCAATACATACCAGCTGCACAGCATCTGTGTGCCTTACCCCACGAATATCCAGTGTGCCGTTGCGATGTACAGTGATTCTGTTGCCATAATAGGGGGCAGGGAGGATCACTCCTTCTGGGAAAGCCCACATGACACGGGGAGATGGGATGCCTTCTGCCTTACAATCAATAAATTTCCGGCTGTCTTTAAGAGCCATTTCTCTGACTGAGGTGATAGTGCTGGGGTGGCCATTTATTTTAGGGGGCTGAACATTGACATGGATCCAAACAATTTTACGGTCTTCTCCAGCACTATTCCGGGCTACACATGTATAGTTGCCACTGTCAGATCTTTGGGCCTTTTGTATGAGAAGTGTCCCATCTATGTACACTTGATATTTATCTGACAAGACTGGGATTGGTCTATTGCTTGGAGATAACCAGATCACTTTTGGAGTAGGCTCCCCTTTTGCTTCACATCCTACAGATACTGCATCACCGTATGGGGTGTTGAGAACTACATAGGTTTTATTCCTAATTGTGGGAGGTTCAGCCACTACTTTAACCCGCACTTTCATCTCATCTTTACCAATCTGGTTCTCAGCATAACAGGTATAGTCTCCCTCTTCTCTCAGCCCTACTTCATTGAAGTACAATGTCCCATTGTCGAATACCACATATCTCTTTGCTCGGCTTCCACTGTCATCCGACTGCATGAAGGTGTTGATCATACTTCCATCTGGAAGACTCCAGGAGATCTCAGGGTTTGGTAGACCTGTGGCAACACAATCAACTTTTAGGTCTCCTCCGTATATCACTTTGTGATTATTCTCATTCTTGTGTTCAATTTTGGCAGGTTTCATCATCACATTCACTTTGAGGACCACGTAATCATCTCCAATCTTGTTGCGGGCCACACACAGGTAATCTCCTGCATCCTTGTCAGTGACAGAGTGGACAACCAAGGTTCCATTGCCAAGGACCTTGATTCTGCTGTCCCAACTATTTTGAAGGGGGAAAAAAGAGAGAGGAGAACATAAGCTCATTAACCATCATCTGTTGAACTAGAAAA
Source organism: Python bivittatus (assembly GCF_059951505.1). Lineage (NCBI taxonomy): Eukaryota > Metazoa > Chordata > Lepidosauria > Squamata > Pythonidae > Python > Python bivittatus. The sequence continues at coordinate 39,203,551 of NW_028277074.1, read as the reverse complement.
CAAACAATAATTATCTTCATTTGCAGGCCAACAATCCCATCCTGAAACTGACTTTATTTTAATAAACGGATGTTGTTAATTACTTCAAACTTCCCTTTTGAAGACTGTGGCTTTATTTATAAAACTGAATCCTGCATGTAGACATGGAAAAAAAAATCATCTTATATATACATACCATGGATAAGTTCCAAGTAACTTTATACACATGGATGCATATGTTTATAAAATGAACAGGATATTGACAATACACTCCATATGAAAAGATATACGCACATTTATTAACCAAGAAACTATTCCATAGAGAATTATGTTATTTTGATTATAGCAGTTAAGAAAATTTTGCCCATTAAAAGTAAAATATATCTGTATTTATTAATATTCAAATTTTGACGCCAGTCTCATACATACTTCTGGGAAATATATATCACATTGCAATAGACTTTCATTGAATTATGCTGTCAGTCATTAATATTACATCATGGGATTTCTTAGAGTAGAAAAGAAATGGAAGGTCCATTTTTACAAACCTTATACAAAATATTTACTTGAAGCAATTTTTAAAAAATATAGCCAATATGCTTAGTTCATAAGGGCAAAACATTACATGTGACAGTGAAATATATGATCAGTCTATTTTAAATAGTTATAGACATCTAATGACATAATTTGATCTATTATGCTTATTTGGCAAATTAGATGTTTGCCTTGGATATTGATTCTGCTTGAGCATTTCTACACCCTTCAGCTGCTCCTATTTTTTGAGGCACTTCTCATTCCATTAATGTCAGGTCTTAGAAACAAAAGCATTCAAGCTCTATATTTTTGCATATGTCTATGTGTGGTGCGTGGGAGGGTAAAACTGAGTATACACACAGAGAGTTTTCTAATGGATTTAGAGCTAATTCAGCTTCACTCAAACTCCACAAGGATAGAAAATGTAAATTTAAGACATAACCAATTACTATCAATGACACTGAACAGATCATAAATTGGGCTTGCTTACAGCCTGTGTTCTACACATCCACACTTTTTCTCGGTCTTTCAAGCTCATATCAAACAAAAAAGAACAGATTTCCTGGGACTAGTAAAGACACCACACATCCTGGTCCATTTTTTCTTTAGGAGGCATCCAAATTTCACTAGTTATATGCTTGCTCCCTTCTTTTCTTCTTTTCATTAAATATATTATTAGTAAATATTTTAATAGCATTTGGATTATGTTTTCAGTGTTTTATGGTAGTTATCTAGTCATTGCTACAAAGCTCTGGGCTGGAATGCAGTTATAGGCCTCAGCCTAGTACTTTTGGGACTCAAAGCTGTGAGAACAGGACATTTAATTGCCATACATTCCTCTGCAGTGGGAACTCTAGTTGATACTTTTTATACATGCTCCCTATGATTTCCTATAATTTCTTTCCTTTCTAATATCTCCCAGTCCTCCTTGGAATCCCCTATTCAAGATAGGTTCTGCTCCTGTCATAAGGCAATGGGTAAGTAATTAAAGTCCACCTATCTTCCCACACTAAGGTTTTAATCTATGTGGGAATGTGTAGTTTGGCCTAGTGAGTAGGGCTACCAGATCTGGGCTGAAAAAATAGCTAGCTTTGAGCCCCGAGAGTACCAGGCTGAGGCCTATAACTGCATTCCAGCCAAGAGCTTTGTAGAATGACTAGATAACTACCATAAACCGCTGAAAACATAATCCAAATAGATGACAGCCTGAATATACAGATAACTAATAACTCTTGACTCCCATGTAGTGGCCATCCAGATTTTTGCAACCAAGATCTGATAGCTTTAACTATGAGTTCAATTCCATAACTGAGGAAATATTATTTCTATACTGGGAACATTAAATTCCCTCTGCAATATAAATTACAAGGAATACTGATATGAAATGATACTCAGAACATCACCATCTCAGTCAAATATTTCATCCTCAAAAGTATCTTAGCAGTTATCATCCCACTTTGACAGAAATATGTAATGGGCTCTGAAATTGCAGGCAAAAGATGGAATTGTCTAAGCTTTAAATTGCTGAATCTATGACAGTTTGGTTAAATAGCTTTTTAATCTGGCACTTTTGCAGACTTCATCAAGTAGATCATAGCAACCAGGTTTCTAGCTGTTATCACGACAGGGGTCATTTTTATAATTAATAGACTGTTGATACTTACAATGAGGAACCTGTGACATGCCTTAACTCAAGGGATACCCTAGCTCTGTTTATCCAATTCCTGCTAAATGATTTTTGAGATTTAATTCCAATACTAATTCATGTCCTGGATACTCCTTCATTAATCAGACAGAGCTTCATGTGATATTAAAGCATAAAACTGATCTAAACTATATCTACATCCATAGACTATGTACATATTACAGATATTACAAGAAACATTGCCAGACAAATGCAAAAGGGACTGTTTATCTACTCATGCTCTGGTAATATTTTTCAAAGCTATGGCAGAGATCTTTCCTAGGCTTGCCATCAAAGATTTGAGGCCAGGAAGTGAAATCTGGGACCTTCTTTGTATTAAGCACATGCTCACCAGAAATTGCAGCCTGCAGCAAATGGCATGAGATAGAATTCTTTCACAAGCTGGAATATTGAGCTAGATAGCGACCTGACTTCACTGCAGTTAGAAAATGATTTTAGGCTGGGACGTAAAGTTGTCCAACTGTCCCTGTCTTATTTCCCATTCAAATGTCAGCAGAGCAATAATTTTTGCTTTATTAAACCCATCCAAGCATTGCAAGGGCTGAAACTATGCATTAGTTCCTACCTCAATAACCCTGACTCGTAAGATCAGGTTTAGCTATGCACTGACCTGGTTTATTTTTGAAAATACGTACATAAAATCAAGCAGTTCACAGAAGTTGCAATACTATATGGAAGAGAAGTGCAATGGTATGAAAGTTATAATACAGTTGCTGGTAAGTTCACATTCAGAAACTGCATATGACAGACAGCTAGACTTCACTGCATCTTTGTATACCCAGATATAAAGTGAAATTTCATTTATAATCATGAAACATAAAACAGAGATGTGCGACTTTTGGGGAACCAAGGACCAGATTTCCAATGGGTGCAGCAAGGGCATTCATTAGATTTGATTTAATTTGAATTAATTTAAATGGTCAATATATTTATTCTCCTAAATGTAATAATTTCTCCCATTAGTATCTTATTAAACGTCACACACTGGGGGCAACTTCTGTAGGGACTTCGTAGGGAAGTTCTGTAGGGACTGTAGAGATTTCCCAAAGCTTAGGAAGCCACAAATAATCCTGGGGCCACAGTCTATGCCTCCCTGGCTTAATGTACTGTAAATATTATTGGAATGAATGAAAGAATGATGTTAATTTGCAGAGTTGTTATAAATAAAATCCCAATTCAACAACTTATATGTAGCATGCCAAAATAAATATCAAGGTTTTTTTCCTTTACCTCTGTAGAGAATCCACCATTCTTTTTGAAGGAAGCCTCCAGAGTATCCATGGCCAGGGGTCCCCAGATGCACTGCAGTCCAGCCGCAGGGTGCTACCATATGTTACATCTGTCCTCTGGGGTGAGCTTCCTGTGATCTTGGCATTTGTCGACTGCTTTTTCACCTGCACCTGTACTGTTCTCCTGGCTGCCCCAACCATATTTGTTGCAATGCACTCATAGCTTCCACTGTCCTTGGGCAAGACATTACGTATGTAAAGGGTGCCATTCGGAAAAACAAAAAGATTACCATGGACAAACTGAGAGGTTCGAATCTGAGTACCATCAAAAAGTACCCAACGGATGCCAGGTGGTGGAGCTGCTTTTGCACTACAGTGAATGCTAACGCTTTGCCCCACATTGAGGGAAACGTTTTCCTCTTTCTGTTGCTCGATAATTGGCGGTAAGGCAGCTATGTGAAGTCTCACGGCAACACTGTCAGCTCCTGCAGCGTTGCTAGCTATGCATTTGTAAATCCCCCGGTCTGAAAAGTTAGTGTCTTTGAGGACCAAGGTTCGGTTCTCATACAGCATCACCCTTCCCTCCGTAGTACTCACAGTTTGAAATATTTTCCGGTTGGGAAAAATCCAAGAAATGTGTGGTTTTGGGATTCCCGTGGCTTGGCAATCCATAGTCACTTTTTCTCCAAAATAAACAGTCACATCTGTAAAGCGGGAACCCAGCATTTTGGGCTGTTGAGCTATGACAGTCAACAAGACAATCATTTTATCTGTACCATGAGGGTTCTCAGCAGTGCACAGATACTGTCCACGGTCCTGAAGCTGAACATTGTGAATAAGGAATGTGCCATTTTTTAAGACTTCAAAACGTTGCATCTTTGTTTTGGCTGTCATCATTGCTCCTGAAGTTTCAGGATAGGAAAATGAAACAAAAGTTGTTGATAGTTTTGTAATAAACAAAAAATACAACACTTTCTAAAACAGTTCTTATACAGGTAGTCCTCAACTTATGACCACAATTAGGCCTGGAATTCCATTGCTAAGCAATGCGGTTGTAAAGCAAGACATTACGTGACCACATCACTTAGCAACTGCAGTCCTGGTTGCCATTGTTAACCGAGAATCACAGGTCTAAGTATCACCCCAATCCAAGCCATTCTGGGCTTGGCCCCTCCCAGCCCCAAGCCTCAGTTAGGTAAGGGATTGCCTTCAAATTCCCCCACCCACCTATCTCCTTCCCCATCTCTGGCATTCTGGCTGCACTGACCCTGCCTTGCAGGGCGGTAGGAAGCCCCAGAACTGTGCGGCTCTGGGGCTGCTTGCTATGCCCCAGGAAGCTGCAGCTGTCCCAGCCCAGTCACAGTCACCCTTACCACCCTGCACTCTGAGACACCTGCTGCCCTGCGTTCTGCCACCTCAGCTGACCGTCATCTTCTTGCTCCAAAAAGCCCCTTTGCAAAAAGCTCCTGGAGTGCAGCGTGCCAACTTTAGCTTTGGAGGGCTAAGCTCTGGCCCAGTCTACCTGGCAGCCAAAAGCAGGACTGGTCTATCTACCTTCCCAAGAAGGAGGACTGGTCTACCCATGGAAAAAGGAAATGAGAGGGTCAAAGGGGGCTGCAAGGGCCTGGTCTGCCTGCCTATTGTGGCCAGAGGACCAAAGTTGCTGGGCCAGTCTGCCTGTGGGGGGGAAAAAAAATGAGAGGGAGGGAAGAAGGGCTTGCTTCCCCCCCTCCCCCCCACAGTGCAAAGCAAAAGCCCAGGCCAACCTTGCCAAGGAGCTTTTTGCAAAGGGACTTTTTGGAGCAAGAAGATGGTAAAGGTCATCTGGGGCAGCTGAGCACTGGGTAGTGCGGGACCAAGAGGTCATAGGTGGGGGAAGATCGGTGGGTGGGGGAAGTTGAAGCACCCCTGTGATTGTAAGTGTGGGTGGTCTGCCAAGCGCCTGAATTTTGAGCATGTGAACGTGGGGGTGCTGCAATGGCCGTAACTTTGGGCACTGGTCGTAAGTCACTTTTTTCAGCATGTTTGTAACTTCAAGGTAACTTGAAGGGGCATCTGTAGAACCTAGAAATATCACTTCATTCTGGATAGTAATACCCTAGTAGAATCTAAGATTCACAAATATAAGTACCAAATTTAACCATTCTCTTCAATCGTCCAATAACATGTAATGACTCTAAATTTGGTGTGACCTTTTTCTATTAAAAGAAGCATCAAGTCCTGTGACATACATCAGGGTATTCTCCAGATATTTTAAATTAAATCACCCACTATCCTATGCTCTTGGCCAGACTGACTGGAATTAACATCTCTATGGAACCAACCTGTTGATTTAACCCATTCAATATAGCTTCAATGAGTTTTACAATAAAGATGGAACGCCTATCAAGATGTAAATCTTCATTTTGCATCAGCAATGCACACCAAGGACTGCAAATATGCATGGTGCATCCATCTATTCTGCTGACTGGTGAACAACTTCATGAACTTACTGAATGTCTTAAATTATTGAAAGAAACAAAAAGACATGCTTATTGTTAAATAAAATGCATTCAATGTCACTGGGTTTATATCCTACTGCAACTGTGTTGAAATGAAAGGATGAAAAAGGTTACCTGTAGAGATTTTTCTCCAAGAAAAGAAAGGCTTGGGTTCTCCTGTGGCATCACATGGGATAACAGCATCTGACTCAGCAAGGACAGAAAGACTGTTAGATATTTTAGTGATAATTTTAGGTTTTTCTCCTTGGGGTCTTAAAGGCACAGAAGGTTGAGCGATGCTAGAGTTGAAAACCTTAATTCTATCCAGCTTAGGCACAAATAACAGATTTGGATTATTGTAATAGATACCACTGGAAGACTGTAGGGTTGAACTTATTTGAGATTTAATTTTAGGGGTAGTGAAGGTAGGAATGATTGTCCCAGCTGCTGGTATAGTATCCAAGGATATAGGAGGCACTGGGATAGCAGTAGCTTTTAAAGAAGTGCTGTGCATTATCTTTCTGGTAAGAGAGAGAAATGTTTTCTCAGTTGAGCTTACTGGGACTGGTGGATTAGGCACTGGTGGTTTAGAGTTCACTCCCAAGTGCTGAAATACTCTGGTTCTGTTTATCAGAAATGGTGTTCTAACATTGTGCAAATATGGTATAGCGTGATTGATTGTTCTTCCAGGCTTATCTCTAGTTTCAGGAAGATAGTTGCTGACAAAAACTTTGGAATGAATATTGTGTCTGATTTCATCTTGGTTGTCAGACCTGCCTGGAGTAGATATTTTAGATCTATATAATGGAGCAGCTGTGGGGGTAGGGAACGTGGAAGAAGTTTTTCTCTCCTGTGTGGTATATGCTGCGTATGCTGTTATCTCTGGTTTATTGGTATAATGAAGGGGCACTTGGTGAGTTACAAAATGATGAAAGAATCCTGATGCAATGAGATATGGAGGTCTCACAGTCCCCCTCACATGAACATATTTTGGAGGTGCAAAACCAGGGTTTTTTCCAACTGATTGATTTGGAATATTTGGATTTAATGAAAAGCTGCTATAAGATCTACTGCCATCTTGCTTTTGTTGAATGGTGGAAAGTTCATTCTGTCTTGAACTCTCTTTGGCTCTTATGCTATCAACACTGGGCATTTTTCTGTCTGGATGTGTTAGTTGAACAGATGTGTGATTTTTCTTTGTAGAAGAATCATATGATGAATTAAGACTGCTAGGTGTTAATGGAGGAAGAGTAGTGATCATTGAAATGGATACAACTGGGGGATATTTTTTTTCAGTTATATATATAGCAGTCTGATCATCACGATCATGGAACTGACTAGTAGTTCCTTTGGAGTATCTTGAAGTTGGTAGTATATGTGTTTTATTTTGCCAAGGATCAAGACTTTGGTTCATTTCTGTAGGTATGGAAGTATGATCAGAGACTGAACTGTGGTGAGATGTCGTCACTTTTTCACCTTGATGAGAAAAAGGTTCAACTGTGGTCTTTATTAGGTATTCTGAAAAGTTCTGCAATTCTTCTAAAGATGGCAGAGTCTCAGGATGTCCCATTTTGCTAACAGACAGATACTGTAGAGTAGCAGGCCTTGACTGAGCTACCCTTGAATCAATAACTTTTGTGGAAGCTGATGAAACAAAGTCAGCTTTTTCTTCAAGTTGTGGAATCATTGAGGAGCTAAGGCCAGAAGGTGATGTTGAGCTTTCTCCTGAAATGCTTGTTGTGGGTGTATCTGTGACTTCATTATAACCTATGATTAATTTGTCTGCAGCTGTTGCATATTCTGGACTGTGAGATAAATGCAACTGCTTTGGGAGAGATGTAGTCACTGAATCATATGTTGGTATTACCATTTGACCTTTCTGATCCTTTATGATACTAGAAAGAGTTAAAGGTGTCTTAGGTAACAAAGTAGGAAGATGAACATCTGAAGCTACTATTGTGTCCTGGGCCTTGGTGGACTTTTGTAAAGTAGTCATACTTGTTGATGATGAAGAACTCACTTTTTGTATTTCATCCTCAGGTTTCTGACGTCTAGCCATAAAACCTTGCATTGTTTGAGTAGTACTGTCAATTTTAGATATTTTTTTAGCAAAAGTCATCTCTTCTACATTAAAAGCCGTAGGGGGAATAGGCTTGGGTCTTTTGAACCTATTTGGTCTTAATCTCCGTCTCCCATATGGTCTCCTTCGTGAATGATGACTGATTGGTGGCTCAGATGCAGTCATTTTTCTTTCATATGCTGTTATTGTGGCTGCTGTGGTTGGCTTGTTAGTAGTAGCAGCTGTCAACATCCATTCTTTCTTTTTCAATGGATGAACAGTACTCTGTATAGTAGAAGAGGATTTTGTTTTTTGAGGATGCACACTTGTGAATACTAGGTTTTTAGAACCCCTAGATGGATTAAAAGGAATTAATTGTAGATGTTCTGCGCTGGCATGTTCTTTAGGAGCAAAATGTATTGCTTGAGAGGCAGATGGAACAATGGTAGCAGAGTTGTTGATCTGAGCATGTGTAAAATTTATTGCAAAATTACTTATGTTAGTCATAGATTTAGGTTGTAGGTGTTGTTTGCTAGTTTCATTCTTCTGGGTTTTTGCAAGAACAGGATCTTTGACTGAAACGTCTGAATATGGATATGGTGTGGCTTTCTCCCTGTTGCTGACGATTATTAAAGTGCTCTGAGTGTAAGGTATAACTTCTTTTTTTGAAATCTTACTTATTTCTCCATCAAAATTGTCCATCCTTTTTGGTTCTGCTACTTTTGATTGATCTGTGCTCAAATCACTATGATGCCAAGGTTGTGTCTGTATAGTTGGAGAGATCTGGATATCCTGCGCTACATTGGTTGGATGTTCTGCCATTTTTGAGGCTTCATGCTCCATATGCACTGCTGTAAAAAGTATTTGATCTTGACTGTAATTCCGCATGCTGATGACAGAGGGAACCGTGACTGAGAATAAGTTTGCTTCATCCAAATGTGATGTATCTGCTGAAGATTCCTCTCCATTTATTTCCATAGCACTCGTCGGTGGGAGACTGGAGACAGGTGGAGGACTTCTAGTTGTCCAGTGTGGGAACGGAATCTCTGCTGTAGTACTTATAATAGCAACTGCCGTGGTTGTAAGTCTGGGAAGATTTTTTCCTCGGACTTTTGCCAAAATGTTAGCCCAGTGCTGTGGATTAATTTGTTTGTTTGCCATATGAATTCTCCTTCTGGATTCAAATACTCTTCGACCCTCAGCAACATTTATCTCTTCAGTCCTATCTATGCCTTTCCATAATTTCATTTTACGTTTTCCTTTTTTATTTGTTTTTACCTGAACATGAGAAATGCCATCACTCTTCTGTTTAAGTGATAGTTCGTAGTCCTTGAGATGAATTTTCTTGCTTGGCATACCATAAATCTCTTTATCACCTGAACCCTCATCATCTCCTATGACCTGCCCCCTTGCTTTTACAGAGGTTCTTGAACCAGGTTGCTTTTTAAATTTTACCCTTTTAGAGGACCTGTCAGAAACCATCTTATTTACTGTTACTTTAACAACAACTTCATCTGATCCTTGTTGGTTGATGGCCACACATCTGTAGTAACCGCTGTCACTGACATGGCTGTATGGAATTAACAATGTGCCATTTTCTAGCAAATATCCATTGGAAGAGTTTGATAAATCATTAACAATTTGGCTGCTTGGAAGTATCCAGCTTAAAAGAGCATCTGGTATAGCTACTGCAGTACAGGGCAACAATATGGAATCCCCCACATTTTTTTCAATTTTTGTTAGCTCAGAATCAACTTGCTGAATAATTGTAGGTTGCACTAGAACTCTGTAGGCCACTGCGTCTACATCATCTCTCACTTGAGCAACACAGTGATACACCCCTGAATCAGCATAGGCCACTGACCTGATGATTAACTGGCCACTGCTGAGGACAGAAAACCTTCTGCCTTCCATTCTGAATGGAGCTTTCAGTTTTGTCCCATCTGGGAGAATCCACTTGATGGAAGGACTTTCTGATGCTTTGACATTACAGCTTAGTTGAGCATCTGAACCTTCTACAACAGTTTGAGCAACTCTTGTGTGCTGGTCTTGCTCTATCATAACCCAGCTGCTTCTCTGCTGCTTGTTTTCATGAGGCTGAAGTGTTTGAGAAACCTGGGAAGAAAAAGAAAGAACCACCTTTTTTCCTGTGCTCTGGTGTCTGTTTAACTGGATGTATATCAATGGCTGCATCACCCAGGCAGGCTCGGCAAGGATCCTGCCTTTGACACCCGTGTAATAGGGAGCATCGTAATCAGAACCTTGCCTATAATGATAGCTTAATTTAGGTTCACGGCTGAGCATATGTTCCCTTTTAAGTTTGACAGGCACTTCACTGTAATATGCAATAAACTTCCACAATTTCTCATAGTTTTCTCGATTCATACGACATTCCAGATCCAGAGAAACAGTACCATTGACCACAATTTCATGGGGAGAGATCTGGTTCCACTGAATTTTGGTAGAATCTGTTGGTTTTTTAATTTCACATTTGAGATTCACGGTGTTTCTGTGTTCATCAGTCATGTTTAGAGTAATGTTCCATGGGGACCACTGAAATTCTTCCATCAGTAGCTCAGAGGTGTCATCTTCTTTCTCCTCTTCATTCTTCTTGAGGCTGATGCTTTGTTTTAATGGGGACTGTATGATCGGCTTTGTGCAGGAAATTTCTTTCACATTTTGAATATCCTGCTTCTGGAATTGTTTAGGGAAGGTACATTTAGGGCAAAGCTGACCTTCTTCATAAGCTTTATCTTTTTTACACTTTAGGATACCTGAAAGACAAAACGAAGAGGCATTCTGAATTCACAAGATGTAATTTGGCTTTCTCTGCTGCTCCATGTTTTAAACTGTACTTTGAATTTAAATCATGCTTTTAACTGGCTGAAATTATTTTAATTATTTTCTTATCCAATTTGTTCATGCTGTTATTGAGATAATGTTTATGTTATGCAGGTTAACCATTAGGCAATCTGGATTTTGTAACTTTGTTATTTTATATTCACACCACCCATAGCTCATTGGTTCATAAATAAGTTTAAATACAGTAATAAAATAAACAAATCTAATTAAATGCAATGTTGCCACTATTGTGCAATTTTTACAGAAAGGCAGATATAAAACTGAGACAATACAGAATTGAAAATATTATAAAGCTGTCTGTAAAATTTGACATTTCTTTTTTTCTCTCGGATTTGGCCTTTCTTTCCTTACTCCCATGTGTGGCTATAATAAATTTATTGTAGACATTTACCTAGATAAATTAGATCTCAGGAGGAACTATAATGAATGGAATGGGGAACCCCTTCCATTCTGAGCAGTTCATGCTGGAAATACTTCTCTTGAATCCTGACTAGTCAACCCATAGTCCCTTTAAATTACTAGTGGTGACTTTTAATGAGACTAATTTAGCCAGGTTCCAAACAACCTTTGCTCATATAAATGCAACAACTGACATATGCTGGGTTCCAAAACTGTTTAATGGAATGGATAATGTCTTCTGGTACTCCTGGCAAATTAGTCAAGACAGTTGACCACAGTAACCTTTTCAGTAGTGGTATCCTGTTTGTAGCATGCCATTCCCAGAGGGTATCTCCTAGTGCCATGTTATCAACTTCACAGTACCATGAAAATATTTTTATAATCTCATAGAGAGTTTAGGAAACCATCTAAGGCTATTAGACACTATTTTGTGGGTGCCTTTTTGGAATTTTCAAATGTTACATCATCATCATCATCATCATCATCATCATCATCTTTGTTGTTGTTGCTGCTGCTGCTGATTTTAATATATCTCCTGTGTTTTATTATATTTAACTATTTCGTGTATATTTATAATTAGTTTATATACTCCCTAAAGAACCATGGATATGAGGTACTAGAAATTTGACTAAACAAAGAAATACATAAGAATTTGACTCATAATTGCTCACACTATTCCACCAGATGCTGTGAATCTGCCCCTTCCACAATATTGAGCTTGTTCCTGGCATAGCCAAAGAAGTTAATTTTGTTTCTTATATCACTTGCAAGCCTCAGCTCATAAATACAAGACTTCCCTTACAACCCCAAACAGAGGATTTTACGAAGTCTTTTTAGTGACTAAAAGACTCCTCTAATACCTAGTTAAATGCTTACCATGTGAGAAAGTAAGTTTGTTCTATCCAAACTGATATTGTACAGTATCAGAAATGCATTAAGTGTTAAGATTCCCAATCTGGCTTTTTTGACTGCAAACTGAATGGTACCTTATTAATTCTGAAAAGAAATGCCATTGTTAATTCAAATGTATTCAGTTTTGTATGCTTATTCTTGATGTACTGGGGGGGGGTGTCTTGTTCATTGTTTGGCATGCCAAATTATGCAAATTATCCTCTTTAGGGGGAAAAAAGCCTCAAACATGATGGATGTCATATTTGAATTACAGATTACAAGATAAACCACAAAGGCTGGGTTCACACAATACATTACACAAAAACACCTCAAGATGGCTTAATACAATGTCTGTACCCAGACAGTATTTCTGGCTGATTTCTTCGGAAGGTGATTTCCTACCACCATTCATGAAAGCTCTTCTTACCTGCAGATTTCTCACTCCATTCAAGGAACCATTTCAGCCTGCAGTCACAGGACCAGGGATTCCCATGAAGGTAAATGTTCTCTAGAAGAGGCATCCTTTCAAAAATGCCCCTAGGTAAAGTTCTAATGGCATTTTCAGACAAATAAAGATGCTTTATTGTTGACATCCTGAAGTAATCAAGGATTAAGAATGTTGAAAATGTGCTTGGGTGAAGCTGCTGAAGCAGATTTCCTTCCAAGTGGAGAAGTCTGAGGGAAATTAATCCATGAAAAGCATTTGGATGGATGAATTCAATTCGGTTGTGGTCCAAGTGCAACCTCATCAAACTGAAAAGCCCTTGAAGGGTTTGGCCAGTTATAAACTGTAGTTTGTTATAGCTTATTTTGAATACCTAAAGGAGCAAGTAAATGAATAGGTTACTGCCTTTATTAATATTAGAATTTTACAGAAAAAACATGTTCAGCACACTATAGAGACAGGAAAGCTGTGTTCCACCACATATAGCTGAACTACCACTCCCAATTTTTCTAGGAAGCATGAACAATTGTGGAGGATGCTGAGAGTGTTATTCAGCAACATGTTGAGGGCCATAACTTGCGCATCAGTGGTACAGGATAATGCAATGGCTCCAATCTAGAGACTCTTGGTTAACCATGTTCAGAATCAAGGGAATTTAAGCTGGACACATAAAAATGTATCCCCATGAAATTAGGTATAACAGACTTTACTGGATTAGTGCTAAGAAATACAGAACATTAACAAGAAGGTTCAAGAACTTCTAGATATAAAAGAATTGAGATGGTAACTCTATTGCACAATGTTTAAAATCAGTTGTATACAGTGGTACCTCGGGATACGAACTTAATCCGTTCCGTGACTCTGGGCGTATCCCGAGTTGGTCGTAACCCGAAGGAAATTTCCCCATAGGGTTCAATGTAAATCCGGTTAATCTGTTCCGCCCTCTGAATTTGGTCGCACCCCGAGGCAAATTTCCCCATAGGGTTCAATGTAAATCCGGTTAATCCGTTCCACCCTCCGCCCGAATTTGGTCGCAACCCGAGGCAATTTCCCATAAGGTTCAATGTAATTACCGTTAATCCGTTCTGGCGTCCACGGACCACACGGAAAGCGGCCGGGCGTGGCGTGGTGCGGCGCGAAAATGGCCGGGTGCAGCGCGGCGCGGCGTGAAAACGGCGCGGCGCGGCGCGAAAACAGCCCGGCGCGGCGCGAAAACGGCCGCGGACCACGCGGCAGGGCCGGAAAAACAGCCGCGGACCACGTGGCACGGGCGGAAAAATGGCCGCGGACCATGTGGCACGGGCAGAAGATGGCCGCGGACCACGTGGCACGGGCAGAAAATGGCTCGTACCCCGAGGCGGAGTTCGCAAACCGAGGTAAAATTTTGGGGCCAGAGCTGGTTGTAACCCGAAAAATTCGCAAGCAGAGGCGTTCGTATCCCGAGGTATCACTGTATTTATTTCAATATCATACATCACTGGCATGTATCAGTGGGAGCTTTTGCTCAGTATTGTGGTACTTTTTGCACATAGCTCTTATAGTCACACATGGATTCTCTAGCAACAAAATAACTGGCCTCTGTACAGAGAGTCTTCTGGGTGCTTCTTGGAACACAGTTTTGTCCACTAACACTTAGGAAATTAGGAAACAGACTCTAAGTGTTGTGATTTATTTATTTAAAGAATATCTTTGGCTCTACCTGTAGCGATGACAGATCTTTTAAGGCACCATTGGGTATATTCTGGATATCATTGCCATGAAGCATGAGCAGTTCTAGCTTTGAAAGTCCTCCAAACGAGCTTTCAGATATAGCCTGTATGCTGTTGAACCTGGAGAAAAAAGAAATTGAGATTTTTTTCCATCATGCTTCATTATTCTGTAATGAGAAGGCCAGTCTTTATAGGTAACTTTGTTTTGACAAAGTTAATGAAGCATTTAAACAATATTAGTATCTGCAACTGGCATTTCATACATTGTTTCTATAAGCATTTTTCTTTCTTTCTGGTTCTTTGGCCGTAAATTATAAATAAAGGCAATCCAGTTGAAGTTTAAATTTATGAAAAATGCCAGTTAGAATGGTTTTTTCCCCATAACATTCTTCTTAAATGAATAAAAGTTATATAGAAGACATTTAAAAATGGATGCCTGCCAAATAAGTTCTGGAAGCAGAAAACCAAAGCTGCTAGCTGAATTGCTTCATCTGAATACATAAGAAGCAGTAAGAAATTTAACTGGTAAGATAAATCTGGTAGAATGAGAAACCAGCACCATGAACAGATTAACAGCTGGTTCATTTAAACAAATCTGTATTTCACTAGAACTTCATTATATTATTACTGCCTGCTTTTGAAATGTTAACAGAACATAAAATAGCTTCTAATTAAACAAAATCCAGTTTTAATTGTTCAAAAGGCCAATTATATTTTTATTTTCTACAGCTGTCCCTAATATGTAACAGCAACACCAAAAATTAAAAATTTGCATACATTTTTAACTTACAGCCTCACTAATTCAAAATTGCCATTTATTAATCAAATGTATTAATGGATCTGTCTATTTATTAAACAATAAATGCTTGAAAACCTACTCAAAGTCCTTTGCTTATCAACTGAAAAGAAATATTAAATGAATTTTGATTTTCTAAAAATTATCCAGATCAACAAGCACTGTTCTATTTTAAAACTGAAGTCTAAAAAAGAGTGACTCATGCTGCATTTGGCTGCCTTGATAGGAAAGTCAGATCAGCGGATTAAATAAAACTTAAGAATTTAAGGAGGTAAAGATTTTAGGGATTGTACATCAGATATTCCTCTACAGAGTGTTTAGTTTGTTTTATGTCAGCAAAAACAGCATCTGTGTTTGGCAAGGGAGATAGTGGACATCTTTGCTCTAGCCAATATATCCCCTTTCTTCTCAAAATGCTGGGAAATCATCAGGACTGGCAAGTGAGATAACCATATGCAGATCATATGCTGTCATCAGGTAACTGGAAGTAAAAACAAAGAATCTGCACTGTGTATATTTCATTGGTTTAGATAGTGACTGAATGCATTAAAATCAGTATGTAAACACACACTTGTGATCTTTTGTGTCTATATAAATAAACCTGTAATAGGTTGATACATGAGTTTTTCTCTCTTGCACAAGTGGCTCTACAGTCTGAATCTTGCTTTAAGTAAATCTGTTGCCTCTAATTCAAGCCAGTGAAATTTAGGGTTGGTATGAGGTGTCTACTTTTGGGATCAGGAAGACCAGCTTGTAGGATAGATTCTGCCAATTGGTTACCTGTCACCATACAGTACATAGTAACAGAATTTCTACAGTGAAGACTCCACTCTGCCAAAGTACATTAGAGCATTGAGCTACCTTGATGATAGTAGTCATATCCCTTTGGTGGTTCCTCAAAATCAATCCAGATGATTCGAGATAGGTCTGATTCTTGCTTTGTCATAAGGATTCCTTGGGTATTGTGCAGTTAGGATTAATATGAACAACAGGAATGATAAATGATATCGTGGCCAATAGTTCTGAATGCATTATTCAAACAGTGAAGCTTTCAAGATCATTATGTAGGCTGCAGTAAGTAAATGGTTAATCAGGCTTTTCTGGCATACCTCTTAAAACTTTGCCAATAATAAAGATATTTTATTTACAAGGACTAGGAAAGACTGAGTTATGAGAAAGACATCCAGAACTGGAGTATTCTAATAAGGCAAGAAGAAATCCAGAATGAGAAAGAAGGGTTCTTTAAATAGAATACAGAAAATTTATTGGGATATAATCATCCAGATTTGGTCATGTTTAACTTCAGGCTTCTGGCAGATCACTTGTACATTGAATATTAGGCCTCAAGCTTAATCAGATTCTGATAAATACCAGGCAGGGACTCAGCCAGCTCTCTGCCTCAGCCTTTGGCCAAAGAAGGAAACTTCTCCAGGCCTGCAAAGAAGCTGTTTAAACAATAGTAGGCCATAGCAGTTTATGACATACAGTACTGTAATGCATCATATCTTCTCTTCATTCAAACGTGCCTTGTTCCCAGGATTTTTGCCTTCTTAACAGTCAGCAGCTGGTTTACTGGTCCTGTTCTGGAATCTTTGTTCTACACCATACTAAGGATTTCAGTTGCTGTCACATTAATGTTTAAAGAATGGAAGATTTCTACAAATGTTGAGCTGCTGCAAGGAATCATAGGGTTCTCATTGTTCTTTTTATTATGCATTGTCCTGAGGCTTCCTTCTTCTGATTGTATCTCCCCAAAATATTGAGCAATAACTCTATTATCCCTAGAGTACAGTTGCTGAAGACTAACTCATCTGGAAGACTTCTAGATCACGGTCAGTGGAACCTATGGCCTTTCTGAGGTTGTGAACTATAGATCTCAGCAGCTGTAACAGGTACAGCTAGTACTGAAGATTTCTGTGAGTTGTAATTCAACTATATAGTGGGCCACATATTTACTACTCTGAGCCATGTAAACAGAGATTGAATAGTAAACCAGATGGGCCTTCATCTTTTTCTTAATTCATTTATTTGATTATACTGAATGAAATTATTTGGTATTATTTAAACGAGCATTTCATCCATTCAGAAGCTCCTTTTCTGAACCTTTTCTGAAGACATTATAATTTTATTCTTAATAGTATCAAGCAGCTCATTCTATGCTCCTTTGAGGTTTTTTATTTTTAATAAGTCACTAGGCTGAATTTCTAGATGATGGGAAAGGTTCTTCCATTCACTTTGCTAATAAGGTGCCAATTATGGCATTCATATATGATACCATCTGCCACGTATCTTTCAAGCTATAGACTTCTTTCTCACTTTGAAATGCCTAGAAGGTACAATGTACTATAAAGCTAAAGTCACAAGTATCAGGAAAAAAAGAACTTAAAGATTTATGGGTCTCTTATTCTAAATCTTTCAATCAGTTTTAATTTGGAATATGAAAAAAAATTCAATACGTTGGTAATATTTCTCCTAGAATATGACATAGCCATTGTAGGAGTAATGATTGTAAAGGAACAGATATATTATTTTGTGTTTTGGGGTTATTGTTACAATATGGCAGGGGTTAAAAATTCATGGCCTTCCAGATATTGCTGAAGTACAACTCCTGGCACCTTTCTTTCGTGGTCATGCTGTCTGGAGTACCTTCCAACTCAGCAATATCTGAATATGAGAATTCCTTACCCCGACAATATTGCATAAGCTAGGGAAACATCAGGATCAAAATTAAAGCAAAATATATTAACTGGCCATAGAGTTTTATATGCAAAATGCATGCTGATGGAGTAAAGCTCTCAATGATTTGGGGAGAAATATAAGGGGGCTACGAGGACAGATATTAAATAAAAGATGTAGGAGGAGAAAAGATGAGAGCAATATCAGTAACAGAAGTATGATACAGGTGATTTTGAAAAAATAGGATAGATAGGGAAAGACCATGATCAGTGTAAATGTGGTTTGTATAAAGTTAGCTGGATAAGCTGTTTATGTGAAAGCTTTAAAACATTGGCATGGGAGAACTGAATTCAGATTTAGTTTTAGAACTACAAGGAGAGATAAAAACAAAAGTAGTTTCTAAATATAGTACCTGAATGAGGCTTTTATGGTAAAATACAGTAACAGTTACTTCCTGTCTAGAAAGGTAACAATTAGAATGAGGGTAGAGGACAAGTCTGAAACAAATTCAGTGGGTTACTGATAGTGTTGGAGAGTATCTCACAGCCTAAATAAAAATCTGAATTACAATAGTTAATCAAAATCTTTACATCAGTCATTAATCTCTTTATGAAAGAGATTTGATGGTATCAGATAGCAGTTTTGTTCCATGACAATGCACAGTGCTTCACCTAGATGACATATAGGATTAATTTCACAAGATTGTACTTGAAGAATATAAAACTCCATAGAAAAATTGCTATACAAACCCCAAATTAATCCGTTCCACATGTTTAGAAATTCTTGTTGGCACAGCTGCTAAGGACCGAAATGTGCAGTGAACTTCACTGGGAACATAGCAGGCACATGGGTGAGGACATGCCAGGATGACTTCTGGAATCCCCAGGCAGAGAATCAGCACCATGGATAGTGTCCCCAAATTTGGTTGTTTTAGCATCTTCTTAAAATTCTTCATTTCGCTCTACCTTAATTCATTTGTGAAAGAGATTTATTATTAAATGCATGCAACTTAGATACAGCAACCAAGATCTCCAAATACAAGCATTTGTTAATAAGGTTAGAATGATTTCTAAATTAGAATCAATTGACAAAAAAAAAAATGTAGTCTAACATAGGCGTTTAATCTTAAGCAGCAAAACTGACATTTCTGAAAGCACAGCCAGTTTTATTCTAAGCATTGTGATCCCAGTATCCAATACAATGTGTGAATAACAGGAATAGGGTCTGGCAAGTCATTCAATGTTAGGGGGTGTCTTAGTGGCTCATCTAGATTGACCTCTTCAATCTGTGAGCAACTTTACGTGCTAATTCTTGAAAGAGGCTGAATCCCCCACCCCTAGACATTACCACATTAGTTCAGAACAGGGAACAAAGGATCCCTCATCTATTTATATAATTATGAATATAATACTATTCTATGGAGCAGAATTCACCACAGGATAGGTCACCCCCAACCCTGTTGACATTAGAAAGACCATTAAAACCTGGCCTTTCTAAGAAGCTTATTGGGGAGTGGGTAACTAGAGTTGGGTTCTCCATCCAATAAATATGATTTATTCTTTTGCATGAGTTTTGTTTAGTATCATATGAGCACAATGTTTGTCGATATACATATTTTTTTAATGCAGGGGTATATAAAGTTGCTATATTGTAATTGTTATTGGATTGAAGTGTATGCTACTTAGAGATAGTTTTATGACTGAAGTGAAACATAAGTTGAGAACCAACCAAATAAATAAATAACTATAATGCGATGCCCCAAGGTCTGTAAATGTAAGATCAAGATTCACAATTATTCCTGGCAATGAACACAGATTTTTTTAAGACTCACCAATCACATTAAAAAAAGTCCTAAATATTTGGACCCAAGGAGTAAATTATGGCTATACTGCTGGAAACAGTAGTTCTACTGGTAAATATTGAAGCACGGCTGTACAGCTAGATAATCCTTATCTTATATTAACTATGGCTAGTATAAGTAAACATTTTAAAAGTGTCATAGAAGAATGCATAAGTGTTCTGATAGCTTACCCCTCCACTTTCCTATCTGGAAACTTCTCCCCCCACAATAAGGAAAATTACTTATTGAAAGCCGATATAATGGCACAAGCTGTTCTAATTCATTGATAAATTCCACTTGGATGTTTCTGATTCTTTTCTTGCTGTACCCAAATTTTCCTGAATCTTACTCACTATCCTCTTACCTTTTTACCCAAGACCTGCTATGCCATGCCTAACCCACCCAGTTTATCACCTTAGATTGCAGAAATATATTGTACAGGGGCAGTGGAAAAGCCATACTCTTGATTGGCTTCACAAATTTACCAAGTAAAGCTATAGCTTCAGGACAGTATTATAATCCTTACTGCTAATCACACAAACCATTTCCTATTCACGATAGCTCATAGTGCTGAGCCACTAGCCTTCAAAAAACTCTGTATACATTTAAATCTGCAAGCAATAAAGTGCCTTTCTTTCCTATCAGCATCATATGCAAGCCATTATAATTGAAAGGCTTCATCAGGCTGAGTAGGTTTCTCAAATATTTGTGGTCAGAGTGCCCTTCCCAAATATTTGTGGACAAGAGTACTCTTCTTAAAAGCAAACAAAAACTCTGTATGATATGTCTAAGAAAGTTCTATTTAACAAGGTATTTCGTTCATGAAACTAGTCATATTTAGATATGTTGCCTATTTTCTTTTCTGTTGAGGACTAATCTACACCATCTTCTCTTCCTATAATTCCTGTTTAGAGCCAAACAGAAGCTGTAACATCAAAAGATGCTTTTTAAAATCCCAGACTCAAACTTCTAAGTAGAAAATGTTGTACAGTACAGTGAGGTTTCTAACTTTTTTGAAAACAAAACCCCATAGCAATGGAAAATATACACTATGCTTTGGCATTATCTTTCTTCCCCATCAAAGTCTGGTGGGTCAGCAAATATATACCAATCAGAAAACAATGGCTTTAGGGTCTTTTTGAGGTTCTTTCCTACAAAGAAGGACAGTCAAATCTGAAGAACGTTTAATTAAGCTATGAAGCCACCATTGATAGCATAATTGGAGAACTTTATCTGATCCTGTTTATCACATCAAAGTATAAACGCTTGTATTTGTACATAGCCAAAAGGATAACTGTAAATGAAGCCTGCCTCTCCCTCTCCCTCTCTCCCCCCCCCCCACTAACCCCTATGGGTAGTATGTATCTTCCTCAACCTTGGGTCCTCTACCAGAGGCCTGGGAGTTTGAGGGTTCTGCACAGTATTTTAGCTGTTCCTAGCACTGCACTCTTCTGGACAGAGAGCTCTGATGTTGTTCCTGGGATCTGTTGGAGCCACTCTCCCAGCTTCGGAGTCATAGCCCTGAGTGTTCCTACCACCACTGGGACTACTTTGGCCTTTAGTTTCCACATCCTCTCTAGTTCCTCTTTCAGGCTGATGTTGCTGTCACTTGGCACAGCTACATCTATCACCACCACTGTCTTCTGGTCCTTGTCTACTGCCATGATGTCTGGTTGATGACCAGTACCTGCCCGCCTGTCTGGATCTGGAAGTCCCACAGGGTCTTAGCCCTGTTATTCTCCATGACCTTCTGTGGAATCTCTCATCTGGATTTGGGAGGGTCTAGCCCATACACTGTGCAGATGTTCCTGTACACAATGGCAGCTACTTGGTTGTGCCATTCAGTATATTCTGTTCCTGCCTGCATCTTACACCTTGCCACTATGTATTGGACTGTCTCTGAGACCTGCCTAGTGTGGCAGACCCCTGCTTCTATGGATCTGGTGCTTAGTGCCTGTTCTTGTGCTGCTATGATCCAAGTGCCTCAGTGCTGTCTTTTAATCCAGCTCTTTCCAGCCACTGGTAGGATTTCCCAATGTCAGCCACCTCAGCTATCTGTCGATGGTACATCCCATGCAGGGGCTTGTCTTGCCATGGCACTTCCTCCACTTGAATCTCCTCCCATGACTGCTGCTGTCTCAGGCATTGTCTCAGCAGCTCAACTATGGGTGCCATCTTACTGATAGACTCCTGGCTGCTTTCCAGCTGGTGTACAGTCTCTGGGTGTTGGACTTGGGGTGGAAACCTCTGTACATTGTGAAGAGCTTCTGAGTCTTCACATCAGCAGCCTCCACATCCTCCTTTGGCCAACTCACTATACCAGCAGTGTATATGATGATTGGCAGGGCATAAATGTTGATGGTGTGGATCTTGTTCTTCCCATTGAGCTGGCTCTTCAGGATCTGTCTTATCCTTTGGTGGTACTTAGATGTTGCTGTCTTCCTTGCCTCCTCATCGTGATTCCCATGTGACTGTGGGATACCAAGCTACTTGTAGCTGGTCTCTACATTTGCTAAGTGGCCCAGTGGTAGTTCCACCCCATCAGTCTTAACTTGCTTCCCTCTCTTTACTACCATCAGGCTATACTTCTCCAGTTCAAATGACATCCCAGTGTCCTCACTGTAGATCCATGTCAGGTGGATCAGTGACTTGATGTCTCATTCACTTTTAGCATACAGCTTGATGTCATCCATGTAGAGGAAGTGGCTGATGGTAGTTCCACTCTTGAACTTGTATCTGTATCCAGTCCTTGTGATTATCTGGCTGAGCGGCTTCAAGCCTATGCAGAACAGCAGTGGGGACAGCGCATCACCTTGGTATATGCTGCACTTGATGGCCACTTGTGTGAGCTGTCTTGAGTTGACTTCCAGTGTTGAATTCCACAGTCCCATTGAGTTCTTGAGGAAGGTCCTTAGTGTCCTATTGACTTTGTATAGCACCAGACATTTACAGATCCGTGTGTGTGGCACTGAGTTATAGGCTTTCCTGTGGTCAATCCAGGCTGTGCTCAGATTGGTCTGTCTAGACCTAGAGTCTTGGGTGATTGCTCTATCTATGAGCAACTGGTGTTTTGAGACTCTGGTGTTTTTCCCAATGCCCTTCTGAGCTGTGCTCATGTACTGGCCCATATGGTTCTGTAGCTTGGTGGCTATGATGCCTGATAGGACTTTCCATGTTGTGGGGAGGCAAGTTATTGGCTAGTAGTTGGATGGTCCCTTGTGGGTTCCTTCATGATCTGCACTGTCCTTCCTTGTGTTAGTCTATCTGGGTTGAAGCCTGCTGCTAGCAGCTGATTCATCTCTGCTGCTAGGCATTCATGCACTGCTGTTAGTTTCTTTAGCCGCTAGGTATGGATCATGTCCAGCCAGGTACTGTCCAGCTCTTCATGTTCTTGACCTGCTGTTGGATGTCTGCTACTGTGATGGTGATTGGTTCCTGTTCTGGGAGATTGCTATGATCTGCTCTCAGGTCCTGCAGCCAATTTGCTCTGGTGTTATGTGTCTTCTCCTTCTCCCATATGTTCTTCCAGTACTGTTCAGTTTCTGCTGTTGGTGGTCTGCTGTTACTGTGTTGTTGCACTGCAGTTGGGAGTACACCTTGGATGGCTCTTTGGAGTACAGGGCATTTATCTTCTTGGCCTCTGTTTCTCTAGTGTATCTCCTTAGCCTGGTACCCAGTGCTGTGAGCCTTTGTTTAGCAGTCCCTAGGGCTTCAGATGGAGTCAGGCCCTTGTATTTTTTAAGTAGCCAAGTCTTTGTCCACACCGTTCTGTAGTTCCACCAGTTGACTAACTTCTAAGTTGCCTTGATTTTAGCCTCCAACCTCATTTTCCGGGGGGTGGGGTGTACTGCTGTTCTTCTTGATCATGTATCCAAGCATCTCCAGGATTACAGCAGCTGTAGTGTATACCAGTTCATTGGTTTGAGTTATGGTGGTAGTAGGGATTGTCGTGAGGGCATTACTGGCATCTTCTAGCATACTATCTGATTGGTCCTCCTCCACTGAGCCTTGTTAATCAGTCTCAAGGGTTGACTGTAGCTAGTTTATCCATGATCTTATGCCTCATGTCAGCTGCTGTGCTCTGTAATGGAGGGGGTGGCAGTGACATTCTAGCTTCATGTGTTAGCTGCACATCCAGTTGTTCTTCTGGGTCTTCTTGAGTCCAGGATGTAATGTGTAGTTGGTCTATCTCAAGTTGTGAGAGCAACTTCCTCTTTGCTTTGGGAGCATTGGGTAACTAGTTGGTTCTCAGTTAGTGTGGATGTGGGTCTTCTGCCCATCCATAGTTCCCTTATACAATTAATATATCCCCTCTCATTAGGTCTACTGTTGTAATAGCATTCCATTAATCCAGGTTCTGTTGTCTCATACATGTAGAGTTTGTTCCAGTAGCCTTCTTATCATCAGATTGTCCTGGTTCCCCAACATCTGGTGCGGACCTTGTTAATCCGGGCAATCTGTGAGCCAGCATGACTCTCTTAGTTCATGTCACTCTCATATCCGAGGTAGGCAGGTGAAGCGTTAAGGGGTCTTTGCCCAATGATCGTACTGGTGAGGGAGGTACCAACCAGGATTTGAACCCTAGTCTCTCATGTGAAAGGGCGGCAGTCTAACCACTACGTTATCCAGCCACTCATATATATACTGTACATATACGTATACATATTTCTTCCTAGTATTTTTCCTGCAGGTGCAGGGTCTGCTTTTTTGGGGGACTGGCTGCCTTGTTGCCCAAGCCTGATGTTGTGGGCTGAGAGTGACTGGCCCAAAGTCACCCAGCCTGTTTTCATGCCTAAGGTGGGACTAGAACAATGGGCTCTTGTTTTCTAGCCATAAACGGATATTTATGGAATTTTTCTCTGAAAGAGCCATGGAGATTGCAGTGGGATATAAATGGGATAATTAGTTAAATAAATAAATTGGTGTCATATATCCATTCTTTTGTTCCACAGTGCTTATCTTTCTTTAAATAAACATATAACAGAAGAATATTTATCAACAGCTGATGTCCTGAAATGAGTAAAGGCTAACAGTTAAGACAAATAAAAGTTATTTTTAGAATTTATATTCACATTTATATTTTCATATGACAAACCCATCTGATTAAAGAGATGAGGCTGTGTGTTCATATGGAAGCTACTGAAAGCATTATGCCTTCATATTAGTTTTGGCAGACAGTCTTCATTTTCCATACACATAATTCAGTAATTGCAACATCAAACTGCATTCATCATAGGTCCAATACTATTGGCAAAGACTTTGATACACCATACATTACATCAAAGATAATGGCTTGGTTCAGACATGATGTGAAACCAGTTTTGTGTTATGCGTGTGAATGAGTTTGGAATGTGCCTCAGGCCTCTATAGCCTCTCCTTACCCTCTCTTCCCATTTTGTAGTCTGCTTCATTAGTTACTTCTTGGTTTGATCCTGGCTTGGAGAACAAACAGAATCCATATTTTGTTGTTTCATGTTTAATAGGAAATTGTGGTTTATCATGTTCCAAGAAGAAACTGTGTACACAAGTGGAGAACTAGAATGGAGGAGTCTGTGTGTGTGTTTAAGGCTCCTTTCAAATTCTTCAGGTATCACTAAATCATGGCAGAGGGCCATGTCTGAAGTGCTTTTCAGTGGAGAGAGATCACACGTTTACTGATGATGAGCAAAGATATTCTGCTGGAAACTTGGCCATGAGCCAGTGTTGGTGGAAAAGTAAGAAAAACATTTATTTAAATGTTTTAAATAGAGACAGACCACCAATTGCCAAATACCTATATGAATTATTATATTTCTTCTATTGCTTTAATTAGGACTAAAGTCTTACTAGATTAATATCTATGTAGGGGAATTTGAGTACACCACTGAATATATTCAATTTTTTTCTGAAGTGCCTAAGCTTGCTTCAGATGTTCTAATCCGCAGCTAAAATGAGCAAAGGCTATGCTGATCAGGCTATTATGGCACTTGAGATCCAACACATATGGGAGTCACCAAGTTGGGACAAGCTATTCTGGGCCATTCAACTTCTTTTTGATACAGAAAAGGAAATCCATCTCAAGCAGATGATTGTTCAGCCTCTGCTTTATGACTTCCTGGAAGCAGAGCCTTAACACCTCTCCTGATAGTTCTACTATCAAATTAGTGTTACAGTCCAGACAATTATCCTAACATGCAATTGAAATCTAACATCCTGTAACTTAGATTTAGTATAGCCTTCTACTTATGTTTTCTCTTCTTCATCTTAAATATATAGTAATAATACATGGACTTTTTGCACTTGTATTTTTGCAGTTGTTAACTCATATGAGATTTATGATTTATTATCCTGAGATGGTTTTCACATCTATTTCTGGCAAACAAGATATTCCATGCTACTATAATACATCTTTGTGTCTTCCTGTTTCAATTGCATTCATTTTCATAATGGGCTTATATCTATTTCATTCATTTTCTTAGCTTTAGCCCTGAATTCCATTCTACCAAAACCATTTTGAAATCTATTTCTATCTGATGAGATGTTGCCTATCCACCACAAACTTATGTCATTTGGAAATCTGATGCAGAGTACTGTCATTGCTTAATCTAAGATCTTGATAAAAATATTGAGGAGGATTGGTAGCCCATTTTACACAAAGCTCCAGTTTAATGAAGAACTACTGTTGGACACTCTATGGTTTTCCAGCCAGCACTGATTATACCTGATGGCACTTTGCCTAAAGGTATTCAATCAGTTTGCAGTTCTCTTGTTTTCTCTGTCCTGTCATCATGAATTAATGTGCAGTGAACCCTGGGCAGATGTGAAGTCAGATTCTTACATACCCATAAAGTTCAATGGAGGTTTAAATTATTCTTGTGTCTCAGCAGAATAGTCCCGTCTATGAAATTTTGGGGAAGGGAAGACATCAACAGAAGCCACTCTAAAGACCTTGAAGGAAGGGCAGAATTATAAATAAAATGATGGACATGTTCCACAAGATATCTGGCTCAAGTTAATCTTTATATAGATATGGTTTGTATGGAGGCAGATAGAGCTGAGTTTGAATTATATACTGTGTAAAATGATATAAACTTTGATTTTGTTCTGCTAAAATCAGTATGATGTAGTGGTTGAAGTGCTGGAACTAGGATCAAGGAGACCTATGTTCACATTTTTACTCAACTAGCAATTCACTGAGCTACTAAAGGTCCATTACTACCTCCCAGCCTAAGCTATCTCTCAGTGTTTCTTGAGAGGATATAAATGGAGAAACGGATGAGGAGTGCTACATTTGCTACCTTGAAATCCTGAAGGTTACACATCTTAAAATAAATAATAATGTAACCAAAGAGGGGAAAGGAATAAGAATTATTAAAATCGGGCAGTATTTCCCAACCTAGTGCCCAACAGATAGGATGGGCATCTGGAAGCACTGGATGTGGAATATTGGCACAGATTCTTTTTATTGTATTATACTGTATTTTTTGCTGCTTTACATTTAAACTTTTCTCATTACTTCATACTGTATTACAATTCCAAGATGGTTCAGCCATTATTAAAGCAAATTCTTTAATAATGTACCTGAAGCACATTATGAGATGTGGCCCCCATTCTGGGGTATCCTGCTCATGCCCAAATATTTACTGACCTCCAAAATAGAGGAAAAAATATACATAAGATTAAGACATTCCACCCCCCCCATCGGCTGTTTTTCAAAGGAAATTCAACTTGATTTCTGAATATTCGTACTGTGGCTCAGTGCCCCCTAGGGACTGTTTAGAGCAACTACCTAGCTATGGAAGAATAGAGAAATCAGGAATGGGAGAGAATGTCTGATGCTCAACATACCCTAAAGTGCTATGTCTGTCCTAAGTGATGATTAAGGGATGGTAGTGTTTGGCCAATGATGGTGGAGGATATTGGCTGAAAGTCTGGTCATGGGGAAGTAAGAGGAACTAACCTTTTGTTCAGAAGAGAGCTGCCTTGGGTCAAACTCTGCAGATCATTATGGGAGACTCCAGCATATAGGTGCCCTTTGCTTAGGTGGGGACTGTGGGATCAAATCCAGGAATTTATCCCCAAAGTAGCCTCAGGTTTCCTCCTGGAGGCGGGAGAGAAGGAGTAGGTGGTGAGGAAAAGGATTAAGGCTGATTACTTTACCAGCTCCACTCTGAGTAGCAGCGGAAGGATGTGTCAGAAGTATGGGACCAAGTGACACTGGAGTGGGTTGTGCAGATCCCTGTGTGCCTCCTTCAAAGGACACATGCTTCCCATTAGAGAAGAATGCCCTTAATTTTCTGAGTCATTACAGTTATATATTCAGAGAGACAGACAGACAGACTATAGGGACGCACTCACCTCCTTTCCTAGTAAATTTCTATTTCATTCTAGCCCCCAAATATGTCTAAAGTGGTGGCTTTGAGGAGAAAAAACACACACACGCACACACAGGAGAGACCCCAAACTTTCAATTCACACATACACAACTAAAAAACCAGCAAACGGCAGGAGCGACCCTCCCCAACGCCGTCCAGACTGCGAGAGGCAGGGGAACAGACGCCCTTCGGCAGCCTGGCTGCTGGACGCCCCCGAGGAACGAAATGACAGTAGAGCCGCGTTACCTCGGGTCTGCCCAGGCAGGTCAGACGCCTTCGCCCGCGGAGCCCATCCTTCTCCTCGCCAGCGACAGAAGAGGCAGCGCCGTCGCAGGGCGCTTCGTCTGCCGGCGGAGCAACCGCTCCCGTCCGCCCCGCTCTTCTGGCTCGCTTCTTTCTCGGCTGGGTCCCGAGAAAGTTGCAGACGTTCACATCCCACCTTCAGGGTGCCTGATTGGAGCAAAGCTTAGCCCTCTGCCATGGGGGATGCCTCTGCGACTCCAATCTGGGCAGTTCATCCCTCCCGGACGGAAGATAAGCAGCAGCGTGGAGGAACTGAGGGAGGAAAAAGGAATCAATTAACAATGGAGCGCAGCGACCTCTTCGGGGGCGCTTCTTCCCCCTCGCCCCTCTCAGTCCACGATCGCTCGTGTGAAAAGCCGAGGGAACCCTGACGCACTGGCGGAAGAGCCTCCGTTAATTTAATGCTGCTTCTCTTTTCTCTTTCTCTCCCGCTTGGAAACTTTCGGCAGACAAGTTTGCCGGCCAGCCCAAGTGGAGGGAAAATACACCCGAGCAATTGCCCCGCGCAAGGCATGCCCTGCGCTTCCTCTCCGCCTCCCCTTTCTTGTGGGGCGCCTTTTGAGGCGGGCGGGAGCAGCGCTTCTCCAGTCCTTTCCTAGTGGGCGGCTCTTGGAGAGGGGAGAGCTCCGGCGGACGGCGGCGCGAAGAAAGCTGTTGGGGCCAGACTCTTCCGCCCGGACGCATCCCGGCGCAGCTCCCGCTGGTGCGTGGCTGCTTTCCTCGGCACAGACCCGCTTTTCGGTGGTGCGAGATCCATCCGCCCACGCGGTGTGAGGGGCGGCCTGTAGCAGGAGCGGTCAGTCCCGTGCAGGCAGACGCCACGGGCTTTTACGGCACGGTGCAGCCTCGCTGTTGCCCCAGGTGTGCCGTTGCACGCGGCGCTGAGGCGCTAGGGAAACTTTGGCACAAGCGAGCACTGTACTGCTTGGCACACTAACACTGCACATGCCGCCCTACTAAGAGGTTAAAAATTGGGGTGGAGAAAAGAAACTCCTGTTCAAACGTTAAACTCACCCGTCATGAGATGGAATCCTTTCCCTGAAGGTCCTCCAAAGTTAGGGAGCTGCTGGTGAGTCATTAGACCCCCCTAATCGTGGCATTATGTTTGTGGGATTCCCCCCTCCCAGGCATGGGTCCAATTCTGCAGATGTGGATAATGTAGAGCAAACGAGAATACCTTAAACTACCGAGAGTATAATTAATCTTTTCTGAAACTAAGACAACAGTAATAAACTCTGATATCAGAAACAGCTATACTGTGTTTAAAAATCTACTGGGGAAAACATTAGCTTCCTTGGACACAGACTTCACGATGGCTGGGTGCATCTGGTGAATGATCTAAGTGACATGATTGTAACTTTCACATGTCTACTTCTCATTAGTTTCAGAGCAGGACATTATGTTCATAATGGGATATGCCCCAATTCAATATTTATTGCCTTCCAAAAGTCTAGTGCACAACACAATGAAGCAGATTCAGATGAGACGAGATGAGATGCATGAAATAAAGCTGATTCAGTTCCCAATGAATTCAAGAGTACTATGTTGTCAGCTTTAATACTTGGGAACTTAATCCTTGATTATGGCTTATTATTTGACTGGATTGGCTGAGAAGATGATACATTTCTCATGGCATGAACATATGGTTTCAGTCACAATGGTGTCTGTGACACAATTCTTAAGGAAACACAATTGTACCTGCAGGATTTCAATAATTATTTGCTGGTTACAAAATGTTACTTCCTGGGCAAAGTAATTGCTAATCAACAAAACTGATCAACTGAATCTACCTCGATCTAAATTCAATCCTAGTTTTCAGTCTGGCAATTCCTTGGTTATATTGATTAAAGACTTACGTTACTAGAGGGAATGCAATCTTATTGATTCTCCATGATTTCCCACTGCTTGCAATACAAACACACACACACAACACACAAATAGAGTATCCTTTAGCATTGTCATACCTACTAGGAAGATGAGTTCCAGAAGCTTGGACTGGACATCTCTGGACATAAATTCTTCCTGGCGTGGAGAAGCTACAGACAGATATAAGTGTGTCTGTATGTATGTACAGTACTGTACGTCATGTATCACAAGTCATTGACACTTTAGCTGACCAGGTGAATGGTAGAGGTATGGTTCTCATGTCAGGTATGAGGTTAGCCTATGTGGTTCTAAAACTACTGTCGTGATCCAGTGCCTAGGTGGCCATCTGAATCCTGCTTGTGTCCTTGCTCCAGGGAGGGTCTGAGAGCCATCAAGCAGGGACAAAAATAGAAGTCTATTAGCTGCTGGCCACTAAAAGAAGATCTGCAATCCTGTTGCTAAAAGCAACGAATCCATTCCCACCAGCCAAATTTCAATCCTTGCTTCCACATTCAAAAGGAAAATATCTGAAAAAGAATGTTTGAGGTTTAATCACGAGGAATGTGTTCTCCCACAGCTGAGGCAGTTGAAGAGGACTGGAGTTTCTTTGCTGTACGCAATTAGTTTATGTCTAATATTATTTCATGAGATGACCATCCGCCCTCCAAGACTGAAGATTTGTTTGCTTCCATAGGGTATTTTTTATTGCATTATCCTCCTAGGCTCTCCCACATTTTGGGATGTACCAGCTATAGGATAGTTAATATTCTTGCCTAATAATACCAGATTACATTATGTCAAGCCTCTTTCATAATGCCTCTTCTAATAGGAAAGTAGACATTTGTGGCTTCATTAACTCTTGGCCAAGTGCTTTCTTTATTGGTCTGATGAAAAGGAGATGAAATATATTAGGGCTGTGAAGTGATATGGCTTGGAAATTGTGATGCAGAGGGTGCATGGGGTGGAGGGTGGTGGGGTGGCTATGGTCATTTGGGATACTGTGTTGGTTTTCAGAGGCTGTGCCCAACAAATGATTGGATGCGAGACCCTGTTAAGTTGGGCTCTGGAGATCAGTTGAGTGTGTTGCTCCTGTACCAGCCTCCCTGCAGTGTTGCCACCTCCCTGCCTGAGATCTTTGACTCTGTGGTCAGGTTGGCGGTGGGATTCCCCAGGCTTATGATCTTGGGGGACTTTAACTTTTGTTATCTGAAGCACCTTTTGTCCTTTGAACCAGGATCTCTACATGCGATGTACATACCGAACGGAGTTAGACTTCAATAATAGACCACGTTTCACATGTATAGCATCCCATGTTCTAATCTCTGGCATTTCCTTAATCCTAATTCTGCCTGAAACCTGCTTCTCTGCTGCCAGTCGATTTAACCACTACTGAACTAAACAGATCATTGGTCTGACTTGCCTTAAAGCAGTTTCCTGTAGTGTGGTATTTCTTTCTGCAGATTGTTACTACTTGGGTTTACACAGCCCACTGAGTCAGATTTATTATAACTATGGTTTGTGAAATAAGCCAAAATTGGATGGGCTGACATGATATGCTAAGCCATCCAGCCTATGCTAGTAGCAAGGGTCAAATGACACACTAAGCCAAAAGAAGACTATATCATGGCTTAGCACACTGGATGAACCTAGCCAATGTATTGAGTGTCTCATGAATTTCTGCAGAGAACAGTGACATCATCACGCAAATGTGATAATCCACCTCATTTGTGCAATGATGTTATTCATGTCTTGTCATCTTGTCAAGGCTTATACTAGACACCTATGCCCATTCCACAATATGGAGTGTTTTTTGCAGGAGAAGCAGGGAAATATACATCTGACATATCTTTATTCTCTTTTCTTTCTTTTTTCTTCTTTAATTTTAATGATATATCCCATTACTGTATTTACCTAATTAACTATTGTGCTAGCTTAATGTTATAGAATATAAATCAGACAAATATAGTTAAAGAATTGACTGAGTTAATAAAAGGCAACCCCGCCCCAAAAGGAAATTTTGTAAAGGGATGTTTCAGAAATGATTCTAGTATATCAATTACTTTGTTACTGTAGATTATAAATCTGTGAAAAATATATTCCAAAAGTTTACTTTAAAAGAAAACAAACAAAAAACAAAACAAAACAAAACAAAACAAAACAATGCTTTGGGTTTCCTGGAAAGACTGACTGCCTGCCTTTTTTCTCATGGAATTTCTTCAGCAGAGGAAATAATTTATGTCCCATGTTTTGCATCACAGAATGATAGACACATTCAAGCAAATCAGTGGTTTTGACATTTTGCTTCTCTTATTTAAGATTTATTATTTTGTGATGACTCCATTCCATGTGGCCATGGAGCCTTTGGGTTGGAAGGTTGTAAGCAAATCCCAGCCAGCTTAGACACTTCTTCCTCTCATCTACTAGGCTGAATCAATGCCTTGTCAATATTGGCAACTATAAATAATCCTTAACTATTGACTGTCTCTTTAACTTTGGGCTAGCACAGATTAGTATGTCTGGATATAATGAAGTATTTGGAAAGAGCAATGGATCCTTGCTTTCCATAGATGCAAGATTCTTTACAGTAAGAGAAAAATAAAAGGGTATGCCTTAGAATTACTGGGTTTGGAGATCAAAAGAATCCATTCTTGAAAAGTGTTAGTTATGTGTCAGATTGACATTTTATGGAACCAAATAAGAGAAGCAAGGCAAAGCAGCCATGAAGAACGGACATAGTATAGAGAAGAATTTCCTAAAATAATATTTATCAGGTAATCAGTTCTTTGCCTGAGTGGCCAAACACAATTCTTATAATCTGGAATAAACTCTATATTGTGTCCATGTGGGTATGTGTTTAATGTATTAACCAATATAGAAATAGGCAATAGCTATAGATCTCTCTGAAATATTTCATGTTTTTTGGGTAGCCAGATTCTCTCCCTTCTACAAAAACTGAACAAAGCTCCTATTGAATGATAGCCAGAGACTGAGTGATGGTTTTTATTTAGATACCCAATGTATGGTTGAGGTTAAACAAATATTTTAAAGATTTTGTAATTTATTATATTTTAGGTGTTACAGATTTTTACGGACAAGAACATTTGGAATAATAATAATAATACCAAAAAGTCTGGATGGTGGATATTGCAATACTTGGAGACGGCAGAAGAGAAGAGAAAGAACTGGAGAAAATCACAAAATACAAAGACATGCAAATAGAAGTAAAATGACTATGGCAAAAGAAAGCAAAGATAATACCAATTGTAATAAGCACCTTGGGTACAATCCCAAAACATCTGGAGCACCACTTGAAGACCTTTGGCATTGACAAAATCACCATCATTCAATTGCAAAAGGCAGCTTTACTTGGAACAGCCTACATCCTGCAGCAATACCTTTAACACCATCAAACAACAGCATCTGCCTGTCCCAGGTCTTGGGAAGGATTCAATAGGTGGATAAAAATGCCAAATCCAGTCTAAAGATCTGGCTGACTGTGCAACCAACCATAATAATACAGCCCAGTCTTAAAGATGTCTATTCAAATACATTTAAGAATTTATAGAGCTGAAATGGAACATATTATTCAAAATTTAATTTACTTGTAAAGGTCAATTGTATATTCTCCCAATGTTACTGATTTCTTCAGTATTTTTAATTAATGTATTGATTTGATGGATATTTGAAGTGGGCTGTAGAGGAATATTTTGTAAATACTGTAGTAAAACTGATATGAAACTCATTGCTCTACAACTCATAAGAGCTTACATTTTAGTTTTTCAAAAAGTTTTTCTACAAAGTAAAATTTGCTTTACCAAAGGCAGTCTGCGCATCTGCTTCTGCTTATGGACAATTTTGCACAGCAATTCCCACTAATCCCGTCTTTCCTCTGTGTCTTCTAAAAATGTGCTTCAATGTATTTGGGGGATGTAGTTGTCCATGGAGAGTGGGGGGCAAAGACAGGCAATTGATGAAATGTGAGTTGTGACATGGTGATGCAAACTACATGACCAACATATTTGTGTCTGACATTGTGACACTATGACACAAATTTCATAATTTTTTCATCATTATTGCAATTTGTATTTTACTCCTATGTTAGAGGACCTTGTGGAATATAATTGGAATTGGAAGTGTTAGAATGCATTTCAAGCAAGCTTTTCTTTCTCATTCCTTCCATGAAAGTCATCACTGGATCAAAATTTGGGATCAAAATTTTCTATTGCTTGTCTAGGAAGGAATAACTGATCTGTCCTGTTTAATATGACTGACGTGCTCAAATGTAACCCACAATCCACTATTTGTATTAGTGTGACTCAGATGTACAGCAGATGTTAGAAAGAAAAGATGTCATTTACAAAGCTAGTAAATGAGTTGTGTTCATAAAACAATACAACTCCAAGGAATTATGAAGTACAAGGAATAAAGATATTAACATCCTGTATTAGTATTTCCTAATTCTCATAATTTTATTTTATTTGTCATTAATGATGTCCTCAACCAGATAAATGCTACCATGTCCCTTCACTATGTCACATTTCAAAAGTTTCTTGTTAGCTTGCAAATTTCAGTTGAGCTATTGGATTATAATACATTGAACATGAGGTGAACATTACTCTCAGTGAATGTTACTGCAGAAATGACTTATTATTTCTAAAAAGAAAAAAAAATAGAATATGTTCTCATTGCACAGGTCTACACACAGAGATAAATATAAATGATCATTGCAAAGGATTGGGAAAACAGGTCTAGTAAAGCTGACTGGAGAAACAGTGAAATACAGAAGTCACTGTACATAAGCAGTAGCATGTATGCAATGACATCATTGTGCACGTTTCATCATTTGCCTCTCTCTTGCTCTGCTATGGACTCTCATGGTGAATAAAAAATTTACCTGTTACATCCTTTAATAAGCTCTTGGATTCCCATATATGTTCATTGCAGAGGATGCTTGGAAAGATATCATCTGGGCCTTTAGCTTGGATGTTCATAATGATGTCTTCCTTCTTTATTTTCTTAGGCTTCTTGGCTTGATTGCTTCTTTGACCAATCAGGACAGTACTGCATCTTTGGTAGGTTGGGTTTAAGCAACAAATCAGAAATTATCCAATGGCTAAAGCCACTTTCCTAACAGCCCTTGGTTGAATTACAGAGTCATAGTCTGGTTTTACATAAATGGGATTACGTGGGAGTCTTATTTTTTTAAAAAAATTGAGTCTGTTCAGGCATTTGTTCAGTATGGTATGTTGTGTAAACTAAAGGGTTGTCTCACTGTTGGTCTTAATAGAGTTTCCATTCTGATTATTTATTTCTAGAAAAATGCTCTCAATAATTTGTGCAGTACAGGTAGCCCTTGCTTAATGATGCTAATTGGGACCAGAAACTCCATCATTAAGTGACACGGTTGTAAGTCAAAAAACCATGTGACCATGTCACTTAGTGATGGTAGTCCTGGCCATTGTTAAGTGAGGACTGTATGGGTCGTTAAGTGAGGACCTCATGTGACTGTGACTTGCAACTTCTTGCTAGCTTCCCCATTGACTTTGCTTGTGGAAAGCCAGCGGGGAAGGTTGCAAATCAGGATCATGTGACTGCAGGGATACTGCAATGGCCATAAGCACAAAGACCTGTTGTAACTACCACGCATTCAGTGCTGTCATAAGTTTGAACAGTTGCTGGATGAGAAGTCATTAAACGAGAACCATCTTTATATGCAATCAATTATTGAAGGCTTTGGATTTGCATATCTTAAACAGTACATTCTCACTGGTCTCATGGCACATAGCACATCACTTTCTCAACAGTATACTATCTGATTGCCTTTCAGCTCACCGGTATTACCTCTTCTTGCAGGGAGATAGGGCCTGCTTAATTGGCCTGCTCCAGGTAATTGATGGACCAGTGAGGATCCCTAAAGTGTCTGGAGCTTTCCCCAAGGATTTGGTAGGCAGTTCAGCTGAGGTCTTAGTCGCTGCCTGGAAAGGACAGGTGGTTGGGTCCTTGGATCATATTGCCACTATGTGGCCACTTCCTGTGCACTGATCCTGGGGT
The DNA here is from genome assembly GCF_059951505.1 of Python bivittatus. Lineage (NCBI taxonomy): Eukaryota > Metazoa > Chordata > Lepidosauria > Squamata > Pythonidae > Python > Python bivittatus. Next base: position 39,167,373 of record NW_028277074.1, on the reverse strand, counting down.
GCACTTTTTTTTACCAAGGAGAAGTGCCAGAAGACACATCTGGAGTGCTGTTGGAGGAAGACCTGGAGTGAGTCTGAACACAGGTGAGAGTCCATATTAGAGATTACCTTGTGGCGATAAGGGCAGCAAAATGTCAATATTTCTTCTACCCAGAACCATCTACAGGGGTGCTGTGAGGAATACTCAAGCTATATGACAGGTAAAGTCACTGAAATCCACTCTGAGTGACTGGGCAAGATGCCTGGGGCCCAGTCCTATGCAGTTACCTGGGATGAGTTTGAGCTGGTGACTTCTGAGGAAGTAATTAAGGTCCTTTGCACTGTCAATTCAGCCACTTGTTTATTGGATCCAGGCCCCTCCTGTATCATGAAAGTGGCTGGGGTGGTGACCTGCCGTTGGGTTCATGCTGTGGTATTGGCCTCTTTTGGGAAGGTGCTGGTACCTCCTGACTTGAAGGAGATGATGGTTGCACCCCGTGCTCAGCAGGCCAAACTTGGATCCAAAGGGAAAGTTGGAGACAGGACTATAGTTATTTAAAATAGTCCTGTCTACAACTTTCCCTTTTAAAGGAAGGTTGTTGAGAAGATGTTCGTTCTGCAGTTGATGAGAACCCTGGAGGAAGCAGGTTTCAGGCTGGGATGTACTATGGAGACAGCTGTAGTAGTATGTAGTATGGTCACACTCATACATCACCTGTGGCAAAACCAGGACGGAGGTTGTACATCCATTCTTATGCTCCTTGATCTCTCAGCAGCTTTTGATACCACTGTCCATGGTATTCTTTTGGGCTGCCTCTGGGGGTTGGGGGTAGGAAGCACCATTTTAAGGTGGTACTCTTCCTTCCTCCAGAGCCAGTTTTAGTCAGTGTTGGTTGGTGGGGAGAGGTCATTTGCCACAGGGCTCAACCCTCTCTCCTCTTTTATTCAATTTCTACCTTCACTGGGTGACATCATCTGCCAGTTTGATACTCAGTTCTTTTGATCCCAGGCTGACAAAGTTTGTCTATCAAGGTTCTCACCCAGTGGCTGGAGGCTGTGTGGGTTTGGATGGGAAGGAACCATGTCTAACTCCATCCTAGCAACACTGAGTGGCTGTGGATATTATGGCCACCTACGTAGAACTGGTGATAATTCATCTAACTTTGGATGGGATCACACTTCCCCATTCAAAAGTTGTGCGTATCTGGGGGTCATCCTGGATACACAGACACACATACTACACACATACAGCATAGATTCCATTGGAGTTGGACAGCCAATAAATTTAAATAAATAATAATAATATATAATATATAATACAACCAAACCACCCATCATTACACATACATACACATACATTCACATTACACATACATTGTTGTTGTTCATTTGTTAAGTCGTGTCTGACTCTTCGTGACCCCATGAATCATATCGCACCAGGCCTTCCTGTCCTTCACTGCCTCCCTGAGTTTGCTCAGCTTCATGCTCATTGCTTCAGTGATGCTATCTAACCATCTCATCCTCTGCCGTCCCCTTCTCCTTTTGCCTTCAATCTTTCCCAGCATCAGGGTCTTTTCCAAAGAGTCCTCTCTTCGCATTAGGTGACCAAAGTATCCGAGCTTGAGCTTCATTATCAATCCTTCCAATGAGCAGTCAGGGTTGATTTCCTTTAAGATTGACTGGTTTGACCTCCTAGCAGTGCAGGGACCCTTCTCCAGCTCAAAGGCATCAATTCTTTGGTGCTCAGCCTTCTTTATGGTCCAGCTCTCACAGCCATACATTACTACTGGAAAAACCATAGCTTTGATTTTGCGGATCTTTGTCGGCAAGGTGATGTCTCTGCTTTTTAATATGCTATCTAGGTTTGCCATAGCTTTCCTCCCAAGGAGCAAGCATCTTTTAATTTCATGGCTGCAGTCTCGGTCTGCAGTGATCTTGGAGCCCAAATAAATGAAGTCTGTTTCTGCTTCCATTTCTACCCCTTCTATTTGCCAGGAATTGATGGGTCCAGATGCCATGATCTTAGTTTTCTTAATGTTGAGTTTCAAGCCAGCTTTTGCACTCTTCTCTTTCACCCTCATCAAGAGGCTCTTTAGTTCTTCTTCACTTTCTGCCATTATACACATACATACACATACGTATATGTAAGACAACCAAACCACCAATCATTAAGGCATTTACAAATGACCTTTGTTCCCCTGTCAGGCTTCTCTTGGCTCTTATTTGAACCAAAAGACTTTCAGGCAATGATTCAAGGGCACTGTTCTCTGATAAAGTTATGTTTATTGCAAGAACTAGAAAAGTAATTTGAAAAAAAATCCAGTGACTGCCAAGTGTAAAATGCAAACCATACTTATTGTAGAAACAAGGTTCTACAGGTTCAAATCTTGTTCTTTTTCTCCTATTGCACAGTATGATAGGCTGAGAACTTTCTGCTTTTAGGTGGGAGAAGTGGTTCACATATCTGCATCATTATTGTCATGGACCAGTCTGGTCTCAGGCCATTTGCTACTGGTCTAGTCAGATTTAGGTCTCACAACCCTATTCTACGATTCTTAGTTAACTCAAGGTTTTCGGTATCTTAGACAATTTTGCTTATTTAATCTTGTTATTCCTCTTCTCATTTAGATAGCCTGCTTTGAATATTTATGTGGTATCATCTACCTTCAGCTATCTCAGGTCAGAGTCCATCTTTTCAATATTTTATTCTCATTTTATCATTCAGAGTTGCAGTCAAGATTAAAAACAGCTGTTACCACTATCTTTCCATGGCTGCCATTTTTTTCATTTACACTCCCTTCCCTCTAGTGTTTTTTCAATTGCCCAGATTTACTAAACTGTACTTTTGATTTGTTCTTTGGCTTACCATGGTTTACCATGCTGTACCAATTCATTCACTGTGAATATGAACTATGGTTAATGATTCAGAATTATCTATGAACCATCCCACTGCTCAATAAATCCAGGTTAGAGCTGTGTGCTCTGCTTTATAGATTACAAGCTGCTCAGGGGGCTTCGTGGAGGCCAGTCTATGCAAACTTTGGTATCATGAAATACAATCAGGTAGTAATATTCTAAGATTAATAATCTCAATGCACTGCATCCAGCTAGCTGTAGGAGTTTGCTGGCTGGCTGATCTGACTAATCCCTGGGCATGAAGTTGGCAGCAGGTTCTGGAAATATGATTTGTTAAAGTGCTGAAAATCTTATCCAGACAAGTGCACCTCTACTGGTAGAAGACTCAAATAATGAACTGCAACTGTTTGTGATGCAAGATGGCTAAGTTGGGAACATTCCAGCAACTTCCTCACAAGATCTTTGAGCCCCTCCCAGATTTGCCACAAACCCCTGTGGTCCCATTTCTTGGCCTCCTTCAGCAGGTGAGCTGATTTTGTTTTGGCTCAGCTGAGGTGCAAAAGGAATGTCCTGAAGGCGCTTTTTAGCTGGGAAACTGGAGCTCTGTGGAACTTGGAGACAGGCCATTATCCATTGGAGACAATCTTGCTTCACCCCTCCTCCCAGCTCCCAAACTTCAAAGCCCCACATTAATCTAGGCCAAGAGAGCAGGGGGTGACACTGAGAATCCAGACAAAGTGTGTGTGTGTGAGGGGGGGGGGATGCGGTTATTTTCAGCAGGGGGTGAGCAACTAGGCTGCTTGGGTTGTTTATATTTCTTTTCTTTTTTCGTTTTGTCTATGTTACATGGGTTGGGGGATGGGGATTGTTATTGCAGCATCTCAGGGTGAGACACTGAGTTTTGCTCATTGATTTCCACATTTCTAAAACAAGAGAAATGAAGATGATAGTGGGTCATTTTCAAAATATTTTTCAAGGGCTGGGGAATGGATATGGTGGTGGTATCATAGGTGTCTGGTAGAAGCCCTGATGATGTCATGTATGCAGTTAAGGCAAACTGTGCTTAGGCTCTCACTTTGTCCATTTGTGAATGCCCATAGATGATATCGAAGTCCATTGATTTTGCAAGCTTGACTCATATTCTTTGCGATTTTTTTAAGTTTTAGTCTTTCATTTTTGTTCCCAAATTAGCCTTATTCTGGCTAAATAATTCTGACGTCCCCAAATGAGCTATAAGAAGAAATTTCATAGGATGGCTGACTTTTTTTTTTTAATTCTGCTTGGTTTCGCTTTTTAAAGGTGTTCCTATCTCTATTCCGACCTGAGTTTTTGATTGCTTCTGAAGCTTTAAATGTTTATGGCGTTTCAGAAGTTACTTTTGGATATAATATGCATCACAAATATGAACCAATATATTTGCATCACGGTTCCATTACGGTTATCTCTATTTATCTAAGCTGTTTCCTTGTTGCACTTATTTATCAAGCGCAGACTATGGAATTTGGGAAATTAAATTGAAGCTATGCTTTTGGATTTTTAAAAAATATGCTAATTAGTCAAATTAAAAACTGTTGTTTCAGAATCCATTTGGCAGTTTGGTACATTTCCAAACTAAGTGGATCAGTTGGTTTAACAGCATCTCTGGAATTCATGCTTTTATGCTGTTGCCACATGTTTGTGTGGTTTGCGCATGTCATAAAAAATCCCAAGAGGCCACGAGGTAGCTGTCTGTACCTTCCATGCACACTCTTAGGTCATTTATTAAGATAACCGGGAAACAACGTCTCTTAGTTCTGGGGAGAATAATTAGGAGTAGGAAAAATGGCTTCTCTTGAATCTCCATGTCTCTCAGCAAGTCCTCTGTAAACAACTACCGTATGTCTCCTCACATTTCATAGCACTGAACTTTGGAAAGTTCTTTTATTCCCTTTTGCTTCACTGAGTAAAATGTGTTTCCTGTAAATAAGAACATTTTTTGGTTAACTAATATGAAACTTGCAGTGTTTGGGGGCCACATCTGGGTATATCATTCTGGGCTGGTCCGCTGGGAATCTCAGACTTGAAACGGTACTTTATTTGAAAACCATGTTCCCTTCCTCTAGAAACTGCTTATAAGTAAAATACCTTTTCTGTTCTGTGATAGAAAATGGATCTTGAAAGACCATCATTATAGAGAGAATCTAGGGTAGTTTCGGGGTTAAACTAGAAACATCAGTGTGAAAGCTCTTCTCAACATTTCACTAGCTCTCGCTAAATATTTATGTGAGCAGTATTCTTCACTATATAAAAAATTCTGTTCAGTCAAAGCTGGCCTTGTTCTTTGGGATTAATACACTACTGTATCACTGTTTCTCCGCAAGTGGATTTAATAGTAGGAGAGCCTCATATCAAATTACTGGGAACAGATTGTGAACTCTTAAAAAAAAAGCTTCCTGCAGCTATTGCTGTGGACAATTGGAGCATGTTCAAAAGAATTCCCTCTTTTGAATTTAGTCTAGCTGCCCTGATCTTGTGTGTCTGCCTGACTTCCCCAATCCTTTCCTGTCCTTATATCACCCTCTTTTTAGTGTTATTATCCATCATTTTCCCCTGCTTTCTCCTGCCTTTTGATGGTCATGGTTTCCCTGATACCCACCAATGGCTGGAGCACACATACCAGGAGTTACATCACTTTTGTTCATGTTGCAACCAGCTGTAGACAGTATGAGCTGTATATTTTTCTTCAGGGACCTGAGGTGATGGGGTCTGAGCCAGGAAAAACTCTCTTGTGCCTTTGCTTTCAGAAACAGCTTTGCCAAGAATAAATATAATCATGAATTATCCTCCTTGAACATTTCTAACTATAAAACATCACTCTGCTCTTACATATATGCTCTGCCATATGTACATCACTTCTTTTCTAGTGTAGCAATTATTTCAAACCACCCACCACCATTACCATTGGAACACAGGAATAAAATAGTATTTGTATACACAGTTGATGAAGACATTTAATTCCATTATTTATTATTTAATGGAATAATTAATTAATTATTAAGTAATCCATAAAGAATATAATTTCTTTATGGATTAATTTAAAAAATCTATTTTTTTTAATAATGTGCACATTTTAATAATGTAAATTGATGTGGAAAGGGACTTGAATACAGGGAAAACAGCCACAGATGGCATTTGGTCCCAGACTTTAGAGAATAGAGTGTTAACACAAATGCAAAGTCAATGAGTTACCCACTATTCATTTGGCATTACGCAACTTAGCTTCACTGCTGATTACAGGTGGTCCTCGTTTAATGACCACACTTGGGACTCAGTTGTTAAACGCAGCGGTTGCTAAGTGAAACCGTGACTGTGCTTACGATCTTACTTCAGCTTTCCTTTGCTTTACAAATCTGTGAAGGTTGTAAATGTGAGGATTGGTCATAAAGTTACTTTTTCATCACTGTTGTAATCGAACAGTCACTAAACGAGGCAACTGCTAAATGAGGACTACCTGTATTCTTTTCACTGAGATTGACTACTTTATATAAACATTAGTATAGGAATGGCATTTTAATGATGTTCATAATATGTTTTTAACTAGCTTTTTCATTTTACATATTTTAGATGTCTTGCATGGTAGGGAAACATAAATTAAATACAAATAACATTAAGTAGCCTTTTGAGAAACAAGGACAAACAAAGGGAACTGCAGTAGGCCATAAACAGACTTTTCCTGCTTTTTTTTTTTTTTTTTAAGAACTACTAAGTTATGAGAGCTGAATTCTGGGTTAGCTTTCTCCAACCTGATATTCCTCAGATTCACATTATATAGTAATTCCCTTTGTCTGTATCCATGCTTAGTGGGGATGTTCATAGAGTTCTGATCCAAATTATTTAGTGTCTCCCAAATTGGGGAAAAAAAACCCCCTATCCTAGCGAATTCAGGTGAACTTACATTCCAATACAGAGCAGGCTAATTATGCATAAAGGTAAATACAACCTTATTCTCCTATGAAAAACTAATAATTGAAAATATAACCACTCCAATACTGCCAAGGCCTTCCACATGAATAGCATAGCACATGCTGTTGCCATTAGCAAGCTGGCTTGCTAAATGTAATGGCAAAACTCCTAATAAGGTTTTAAATTGATGTAGCATGTTATAATATGGAGCAGGGAAACAATAGAACATTTTAAAATAGAGCAAGTAACTTCCTGACTGCTGGGGACTTTACAGCTTCTTCAATAATACTAAATGTGGCTTCAAAACATGTTTAGCTTCTGGTAACGCAGAAGAAAACCAGCAGGAGCCAGTTACGCCAATGTTTTTCTCCCTCCTGGTCTGGTGCATTTTATTTACAGTTGTCCCTGAATATAACCTGGAGATAACTTAAGGAGAGAGAGTTAAGTTGAATATTACAACATTCACCCAAATGAGTATAGCAGCTTTTACAAAGAAAAACAAGAAAGTTTTCATTGGAATGCATATATTTTCTCTCTGCATTAGCACCTCTTTTAACACTGATATCTGTTTTTTCCCATGTCAGTTTTAATCATGTTTTAATCTCCTTTTTCTCTCCCCTTTTATCACAACATAAAGCCCCAATACCTGGAAACAGGTACTGACATTCCTAAAGGATCAAAAGGATTTTTTTCCATTATGGAACATAATATTTTCAAGGATCAGGTACCTTAATCAGGTATTATTTGTTGATCATCAGGAAGTCACTTGAAATTTCATCCCCAAAACTCCTAGGCATCTCATCACCACAGTGAGCCAACCGATTACTGGCAATTACTAGAGGGACCATATAGCAAATAGCATTACATATCATTTTTTTTCACACATATTCCTCATGCCTACTACACATCCTACGGTTGTGTCAACTGCTTCTAAGCCCTAGTTTAATAGTAAATAATCGTGTATACCACTATAAATGCAGGTCAAAACGTTTTACTTTGTTTGTTTTAGAAGTATTATTGTTACTTATGAAACTTGAGAAGACAGATGGTAGTGAAGTGGTCAGTCTCTTTTCTGCTCTATTAAACCCCTTTTCAATCTTTGTATAAAGCTTTACAGTCTCTCTGTCCTCTAGGCCAGGGTTCCTCAACCTCAGGAACTTTAAGATGGGTGGACTTCAACTCCCAGAATTCCCCAGCCGGCTGGGGAATTCTGGGAGTTGAAGTCCACCCATCTTAAAGTTCCTGAGGTTAAGGAACCCTGCTCGAGGCAATAATTTCTGTAGGCAACACCAGCTATTATTAGTGCTCTGGCATTCTTAGCTTTCAGATGTTAAGCCAAAACAGGTATTGCAATGGGACACACATACAACCACCTCCTAAAATTACTATTTTGATGTTTTGTTCATTTTTTTTAAAATGAAAAGTAGCCGTAAATGTTTGCTACATTAAGAAACAGGCTATTTGAGACTTTTCAACTGTTTGTTTGTTTGTTTGTTTGTTTTGGAGGGGGTGTAGGGATAAAATCCTCCTCTGCACCTGGTTGAAATCATAAGTTTTGGGAATCCTGTATGAATGGGGAAGGAAGGAAGGAAGGAAGGAAGGAAGGAAGGAAGGAAGGAAGGAAGGAAGGAAGGAAGGAAGGAAGGAAGGAAGGAAGGAAGGAAGGGTTTCATGAGATATTCATTCATGAGATTGTTCTCATTTATGTGACTGCTTTTTATTTACAAAAAAATCATTTTATGTAACATTCCATTTTACCCTTAAACAGAACTATTATGTTCCCTTAAACTTCATTAATTTTGATATAACATGTTAAAAAATGCCTACAATGCTTACTAGAAATTACCAGGGAAGTCAACATCACTGAATGCATATTGATTCTTACTTCTGAATAGACATGTATAAAGTTGCACTAGATGTGGAGTTAACAAGTTGGGTGGAACTAAATTCATAACCATTTCAGGATACTGTAAAATATTAATAGGAACGTATCATATAATAAATGTCATATTTTACAATGAAAAGATACTTGCAAATTTGGAGAATCTGCACAATATCTTTTTCCCCCTTTTTATTATGTTGTTATAAATCTTAATACATTGTATTGCAGTGATATTTATACAGTATTAATTGAAAATTATTGACATTCTATTATTTAGATAACTTAAAGTGTTGGAAATAGAGAAAGGAGAAAAAAGTATTCTATCCATATTATTTACAATTGAGAATGTCAGTAGTACAAGCATAACATTATCTGACCTTTTCATCCAGAGTTGAATATAAGATTAAAAACAAAAAAACCCTAAAAATTGCTGCAGACTGTATCAAAGTAGTTGTTGTACGATAAAGGTTTTGGTTTTGCACTGATTACTTAGTGTTAAGGTCTCTTGTATTCTTACTATATATAGTCATTTAATTCTTAGCAAGAATTAAAATACCAAAGAAAGAAAGAAAGAAAGAAAGAAAGAAAGAAAGAAAGAAAGAAAGAAAGAAAGAAAGAGAGGGAGGGAGGGAGGGAGGGAGGGAGGGAGGGAGGGAAAGGGGAAAGGGGAAAGGGGAAAGGGGAAAGGGGAAAGGGGAAAGGGGAAAGGGGAAAAGAAAAAGAAAAAGAACTATTGGGCTTCTAACTTCCCCCTTTTTATACATCCGCTAATTTACAGTATTTGTAGACATTTGGGCCTCCTTAGAAACCAGACTGTTATTATATTTGCCATGCTGTGATGTATTGTGTGTATGGGACTCATTCCTGCTTATATTTGGTTAAACTTCTATTGTGTATATATATACTACTGTTAGTTTTTCCATTGCTGCATATTCTCCAAGTTTAGATTCCCAATCAGATATTGCCTGAATTGTATCTTTCTTCCAGCGCTGAGCAAAATTTATTCTTGCTGATGAAAGCAAATATCTCATTAAATTCTGATGTTTCTTGTTTTTTCTGAGATTATACCTACTAAGAAAAGTTGTGGTTTCATTTCAAATTTAAATTCCAAAATTTTCTGCATTGTACTATGTATGTTTCTAGTACTTTTGAGGGTCTTACATGCCTATCATGTGATAAAATGTTCCTTGCACAATATCTTGAACTCAGTTTTCCTCTCCATCACTTTCACTTTGTAACACATGAAATGTTCTTTACTACATATTTGAAGATTGCCACCCTCAAGGTGATGGCTAACTCATATCAAGAACCTTCATGTCAGTATGCAGTGTTACATCTTTAGAGAAGAAGTTTCTCAGAGCTTTACTTAATCACTTACAAATCAGAACAGTGCATAGTCTGCAAACTGACCTAGGGTCAGATTGCCCCTGGCTAAGTAAGAGTACCGAATCAACTTTAGTTTTGTTAAAAAAGAATCAAGCAGAGAGAAATAAAAAATGGTCAGTTGCTTTTTAAGAAATGAAACATAGCTTATACTTATCTCACTATTCTTGTCATGAACCTAAAGTTTTGAAACTATTTTACCAACTCAGTTTAAAATAGTATGATAGTCTCCCTGGATCAGGTCTTTCTTTTTATTAACTGTCATGAGACTTTGGGAATCAGAAAATAATACTGTATTAAAATTACCAGCATATAAAACCAAATAATACCAAATAATAAGAAATAAGAAATACCATATAAAACCACATAATATATGCTGTGTCAAGAATGTATCTGAAGCAGATTGTTCAGAAAGATCTGCTTTTTTCTTACAAGAAAGTTTTAAGCTATAACTGGTGTGAATTAATGGCACATTTGGAGGGCACCGACTTCAGAAGGCTATTTTAAGCACTGATTTGCATTGGAATTTCCATAGCTAAACAGCCAGTTCAGGTGTAAGCTACACCACTGGAATATCACTTGCTGCGCTATCCTGAAGTAAATGAACCAAGATACAGCTCAGTGGGCTTGTATGACCAGTATTTGGATTAAGTGATAGACCCTGGGCTAATACTGAATAGCTCATCTTGAATTCTGTTGGATAAAGCAGAATTGGATAATCCATAGCTTGCAAGGCACAAGCAATTTTCAATTCTTTTTATTCATCACCAAAGACTCCCCTGCACCACTATTGTTCCACTGAATCCATGCATCAAATTTTTTAATTTTGTAAATCTGAAACACATACATTAAACCTATGATTGTCTTAACTTACCTATTCTATTTCAACCACCCCATCACCACTATCCAAAAAGTGTGGCATACAAAATTTGGCCTATTTTCTTTAGGGGGACAGGTTTCACATTTATGTCCTTGGATGCCAATTTAACAGGAAAATGTCTCTTCTGGCCACAAAAATATTACCTGACCTTGTCCTAAAATAAATGGTATCTAACCCAGAAGATAGATGGGAAAGGGCAATGTTTGCTTTTGGTGTCAAGCCTTTGGAATCTCTAAGAAGCTGGTGACATAGCCACAATTTTTCTTCTTCTGCAAGTCAGTGATTGTCAATAATTATTATGGGGAAAAGCAGTGAAATTCAGCCTTGCAATACAGTCCAAGTCAATATTCTTTCCAATAAGTTTCATTTATTCTTATAAAGTTCAGCATTCTTTTTTTAATTACCAGTGGATAGTCCTTATTTATTTTCTGAAAAGTTAATTTTTTAAAAAATTCTTTCCTGTCATTTCTGATCATCTGCAAGTACCATTATCTTGCAGTGTACATCCCTAGGTTTATTTATCTTTTTTGCTGTTGTTAACTAGTCATCCAGACGAGGAGATAAATTGCAAACTTGGCAGCACTCCAGGAGACACACAGCTTTGTCCCTGTTCCAGTTGGATCACAGTTGATTATTATTTTGTGCTTATAGTCATTTTAACTCTTTAACCACATACATTTCCTGGTCAACCAACTGGTTTGTAGTTGGGTTTGCATCAAAACTCTGATTCCATGTTCTGGAGGCATGGAATTAAATATTAACCTGACCCAGGTGACCACATGTCTTCCTGCCATAGCCATTATCTCTAAAGATTTCTCTACTTCATAATGCTTGCATAGACAATTGGAAGAAATAATCTGCTGTTACCATAGGTACCTGAAAATCTTTTCAGAAATGAATGAAAGTAATTTCATGGCAGGAACATTCATACAACTGCTCAAAGCAGCCCCCAGAAAAGAGAATGGGGGTTGCCCATGTCCTATGAATTGACTATTTATTTCCCATATATATGTAGGGTTTGGCACAGAACTGAGAATTTGGTGAAATATGCTATGGATGCCCTCTTGCTTATAAAGTGGTCTCACTGCTTTTATATTGGAGGTATACACATTTTGTAGATCAAAAACCAAACTTTACCTTTGAGTGGATAATTCAAGGTTGAAGGATGGTGGTGGTGATAATTTAATTTAAATGTATTTTAATTTACATTAATTTCATTAATTTAATATTATTTATTCCTGCATATTTCATATTGTATAATTAATCTTCTAAAATCTCTGTTATGGCAATATTATGTTTCATAAATGGAGAAATTCTAACACAGTTTAAAACATATTTTTGCTTTACATAACAGGGCAGGAGCATTTAATGTAGGAAAAGGATTTATTTTGTATATCTTGAACAATCTTGCTGCCAAGTGCTAACAATACCTATATCTATATTTATATCAATATTTATATATTTTACTTGATTATCAAGTATGCCATCAAGTCATGTCATGTCAACTCTGAATGACCATGTAGATAGATTTCCTTCGTGATGATCTCTCCCTAACTTGGTCCTTCAGGTCTTCCAATGGTGCACTCATTGCCACTGTAACTAAGTTACACTATACATCTACAGTGTGTATACGTACATATGTAATCACTGTATATGTACAAGACCTATGTGTTCCCATTTGGGCAATCAGTATCTGATCCTTTTCACTTTTTTCTGATACTCCAAGTGGATTGACTCACTAAATGCATAAACATATAAAATAGATAAAGTTACATTTGAATGTTTTATCTAATCTGTTTATTCATTGATTTGTTAGATTAATATTCTGATCAGAACAGTTTACAGAGCACTTGCTTCTCCTGTTTTTCCTAATACAGCCTTTGGTAGGTTTGGCTGAGAGAATATCTGGGCCAGAATGAGCTAGTTTATCAAAATCATAACATTATTGCATTCATTTTAACTAGGAAATAATTAACACTTGAGAAGATTTTTAGATTTCAGTTGTTTATCTAAAGTGTTGAGGTTGGATTGTAGCGATCACCTTTGCTCATCAGCCAGGAAGCACATGGAAATGAGGACAATTATTTTAGCCTTTCAAGAGTACATTACATTAAGCCAAATCATTGTAGGGTAACTATGTCATATCTAGATAAAGAGAGAAACAAAGGCAAGATTGTTTAATTAATTATACAGACTAATTCATGCTTGAAAACTGCCCAGATTTTTTGAGAGGAAATTGAACTTATTTATCTGGGCAAAAAACTACTTTTTTAAAAAAAAATTACACTTGCATTTATTTTTTTTAATGCCCCTCTTAGCATGACATGAATGATCCAGTAGGTAGAAAAGATTTAGCTGCTTAAAATTTAATAATAATTTATTGGGAAATGATGTTTACACTTATACGAGAAATACATTTTAAAAAAGAGGTTTTTTCTCTATGTTTATACAAGACAATTTTCTGCTGAGTGAACTTTAGTCAGAAATCAACAAAAAGTTGCTGGCTTTTTTTTTGTATCTAGAATCTCTGCTCAGCTACCATTTTACCCAGAACTCTTGTAATGTATGATCCAGATAACTCTGAACAGTAAGAATCTAAGCATAGCAAGAAGAATACAAACATCACAGGAATCTTTGATAGTACCAGAACATCTGAACCAAACCAGGCTCTCACATTTTCCTGACTTGTAAATATTTCCATAAGACACTTTCAAACAGTTTGTTTGAATCCCAGTGTTCAGGTTTTCAAAAATGTTGAAGCACTCTTCAGTGCCAATAAGCTGTGACAGTGTATTGACTCCTAGATCTACTCCATGTGTCTATAGTAGGATTTGCCTCCAGCAGCGTGAAGTAATTAACCACATCAAAGTTATACTAACTAGACACAGAGCTGAAGGTTCTCCTTTTATATTTTATGGTTGGAATACTTACTTTCAAAATAGGCATTGTAGAGGACAATTTTTTTATTATATTTTGTAAATGTGCTGGTTCTCCTTTTCCTTCTTCGTCTTCGTCTTCTTCCTCCTCCTCCTCTCCTTAGGTTTTTTTTTCTACACATGCTGAACTATGTATTTAGAGTTAATACTAATGGCTGACTGATGCAGCTGTCAGAGCCCATTTTGAAAAATGTATCACTTCGTTATAAACAAATGGATGGATTTCTTGTTCAATAAGATAAACTGGACAAAAACTACCAAATAAAAAACTATAATCTTAGAGAGGCCAAGAGCTGAAGCTGAGAGTCTTTGACCTAGATGTCTAAAATGATAGATTGAAAATGTCACATCTTTGCTATTGATAACTTCAGATGCTCTTTTTGTAATATTTTTGTAATATCCTTCATGGTCTGTACAGAAAGACATTTACATTGGCATGAACTGATGCCCTGTCCTTAATACAGACAACTGGTAAGTATAACAACATTACCGATTAGGAACTCTTTCCTTGTGTTCAGGTACCAGAGTTGAGTCTGTAATATGTGTGTTACTCTGTTGCCCCTTATTATCACACCTGGTGTGTTGAACTTATTGAACTACTTGTTAGCAGGCTTTCCCACCTGCCACAGTCAGTAATTATAGACCAGCTACTGCACTACCAATGTACTGAAACATCCAAGAAGGGCATGAAATATTTAACAGTAGCAATGGTTATCAGAAGCTAGTGGGTTTGCTCTATAATTAGCTGAGTCAGGGACTCTGTTTTTCTATTTATTGTTATACTCCTTGACTGCTTCATCTCAGTTTCTTCTATTAGTTGCCAGCCATTACAACGTCTGCTGTTGGGCCTGACTGGCACTATATTTCATCTCTGATATGTATGTCAGCTACAAAACTCAGCTGCTTGCATGCCTTTCTTCCTCTTATTTACTGTACATTTTCCACTGATTTTGGCCTATAACCATTCAGCTAATAAATTAAATTAAAATAAATTTAATTAAAATAAAATAAATAGGCCAAAAAAGAAGCACTTTCACACATACGTTAAGCAGTGGAGTAGTGAAGTTGATGGTATCAGGATAAATATGGCTCTAATGGTAACATTTATGCCTCATAGTAAGCATTTTAGGGTTTTTTTAAAAAATGATTAATCAGTGAATTATTCATATTTGACTCAGTTGGGCACAGTGAGTGTGGTATTCATTGAGGGCAGACCCACCACTGTCAGTGGATTCAGTGAACGAGCTGATTTAGGTGATGTTCTAGAATAGAAAATGAAATGGAGCTCACCATGACTCTCAGCCCTTCTGATCTGCCTGGAAGCAGATGCAGTGAATGATCTCATTGCACCAGTAGGTAGTACACAGCTCTCTATAGCACCTTGCTTCATTAACTGGCTGCATTATATACATCACTTAGAGGGCATCCTCAAAGCAAGATGCAGGCTTTGGCATCTGCATTCATAGACAACTAGTGTGACCAACTTAAAACATATCACTGAGGATGCTTTCAGAGTGATGCCAATACTGTAATATGATCACCAAATGCTTGGCATTGGAGAGTGAATGGAACCCTGTGGCCAGTGGGAAAAAAATTGGCATGGAAAAAAGTCATGGGTTCTTCTCTTAAGGGACAGGTTCTCCTAGGCTATCCTTGTATGAGGAATGTCCATATGGGACAACTAAAGTGTTTTTAAAAAATCTTCTGAATTTAAGGTGTAGTTTACCAGTTTGGCACTGATTTTCTAAAAGATACTGAAAATCCCCACTGCATGTGCGCATAGAAAAGTGTAATGCTCCCCAAGCCATGATTCTGAAGGAAATAGCAGTCCCCCAACTCTGTAGCTTAACTTGGCTGCTAGGTCCAACCTTGGCTGAAGTCTCTCAGAGACTGACATGGTGCAGATAGGTAATAATCTTCATTGCAAACAAGAATGAAGCCATACTGAATAGATGATTGTTCTCTATCCCCTATGCGAATGCGGTTCCTTCATATACTAATGACAGCAGAAACAAACCCATTGTAACTTCTTTTCACCTCTCCCACATTTGCCCTGCACTTCATCAGTCTCCATTATACACATTTCCACATTTAGCCATAAAGAGATTCCAGAAATTCTTTTGTTCTGAAATGGTAACTCGGCTTTCAAGGGTGGGTGCAGATTAAACTTGCAGGAAATACATTTCACAAAGAACACTCCAACTTTCTAGAAATGTGCATAGAAGTTTGAATTTGAATGTTGTTGTATTACTGTGATGACAGATAAATATTCCACATTGCTAGAAACTTAAATTTCCAACACTGTTCTGAATCCAAGGAAAATGATTCAATCACCAGCCTAATAGTATCCTGCCATTTGGTGGATAGTATCTTTGAAAGGAAGATGCTAAGCTCATTTAAAATCCCCCCCCCGGACCCCCAAAAAAGCTTTGGGTTGAATTTACATTATTTGAGCTTTTGTAAAAATGATTTAAGTTTGTGCCTTTTATTTTAGAAGAAAAGTCATCATGTGATCCTGATCACAATGCGGTGGAAAACTTTGATTGGGCTTGTAACCAGCTGTTTCGACTTCAAAATAAAAGCATAACTATTTTTTTAAAGAATAAACAACTTAACAGGAGGTTTGGCACTTAGACCCAAATGAAAAGAGAGAGGGAAAAAAAAAAAGGCAGAACTTCAGCAGTTGCCAATAACTAATAATTATTGTTCATAATATTTTAGACATTGTTATTAGACCTCTATATTAAATAACATAAAATATGTAGTATGTTGCAATTTAAGCATGCCAAAAGGGAATCACCTGGCTTTGCTGGCTTGAAAGCCAAACAAAACAAAAATCTTCAGTTAGCATAAATTTTCTAATAACAACTAGAAACTTAGTTCCTTAGCCATATGCCATCATCCACAAGCATTATTTTGCATTTGGGGCAGTCATGTTTCCCAAGGGGGAAAAAAAAGCATTGTCTAGTAATGTCAAGTTTTCCCCCCCTTTATCTCAGTTTCTTCAGTTAATAGCATAAGTTGTTTTTGGGGAAAAAACCCTACAGTCTATAGTTAATATATAAGACTAAGTACCTTTAAGTGAAAAAAGGTCTGATGGAATTTTTTGGATACAGAGCAGAAGGAAGGGAGGGAGGGGCTATTTAATGCCACCAAACCTGAAAGGTTGTGAGACATCAACAAGTGATCCTGCAAACACATTTTTTCTCAAATGCAATTTATCTATTAAAACATCCCAGAGAAACTGAAATGTAGGAAATGTGTTAGTGTAATATTCCCTTCTCTTCCAGGAGTTCTAGATAGAATGCATAGCATTCCCCAAATCATCTGATCTCAGCCCTTTGAGGTAGGCCAGGTAAGGAAATACAAGAAATACTGAACCCCTACTTTATGGACAGACTATAGTAACAGAATGTTGAGAGCCTGACAGCATTTTCCTCTTATACCTTTCTTCTTAAACCAAAGGGAGTCAAGGCAGGATCACTCTGAGTTTCCTTCTAACATCTTCTTGGGATTAATTCATGTTTTGCTAATGGTCTCCACATACTTTCTTCAAGGTCATCCCTGTGGTTCTTAACAGTGAAAGTAAATTCTGGGTTTTCCTGTTCCTAGTTCAATAGCTTAACTATTTTATTTAATTATTTAAACAAATGTAAGGCTGCCCATCTAACCAGTGGAACTCTGTGTGGCCAACAAAGATTAAAAAACATAGGACATAGTCCAAATCAATTAAACAGCAACAATGACAACAGTGTGGCTCTTCACCCTTTGGTGAAGATGACTGAAGCCTCCTTTTAACCTAGAAACCTTTATTTTGTTTCCACCTGGTTTGTTATTCCATCATCTCTACCTTTTCTGTTCGTTTGGTTTCTTTTGTTCTCTTGTTTTCAGGTAAACATTTGTAAACCACCCAGAGTTGCTGGCAGTCCATGGCATATGTCACCTAGAACATTCACAAATGAAGGTGACATCATAAACATAGTTTGCCTTGTCTTTATACAGTACTTGACATCATCAGGGCTTCTATCACACATTCATACATCAGAGTTCCATTAACATCCAGGCCACAGTACCTGATGGAAAAACCAGATCTTCATCACCTTCTGGAAGGAGGCTATTCCTAGGGCAGGTACTATGGCAGAGAAGAAACACCTTCTTGACCCACTAGGTGCCACTGCTAGGGGGAGCCAAGGGGACCCAGAGCATACCCATTCTGCCAGGTCTGGTGGAATGGGGAGAAACCATCATAGATAAGCAGTCCTATAAGTAACCTGGCCTCATGCCATATAGAGCTTTAAAGGTGACAGCAGGCGCCTACTATATTTGACAATGACTGTACTAGATTGGCTTTTCTGGAATAACAACATCTAATTCCATTAGGTTATTGCAAAAAGTGAAAAGAGAAGTAAGACTGTGCCTTTCCCTTTACCGTGACAGTAGCTTTCTTCCTGCCTGGACTGTTTTCATTCCTCCTGGTCATAGCAACGATTGAAATTCCCTTTATGCATTAACTCAGCGTGAAAAAGCAAAATGTCTTGCAAATTTACAGCATGGTTTCCTGCCATTTCAGACAGGAAGCACACCGAACTGTAGCACAAACCCTAAACAGATTTAACACAGTGTCAAAACAAAAGACAAAACAACAAAACAAAGAGAAAAGGAGTCTCTCAGGTGGTACCCCAGCCTCCTCACTCTTCGCCATTGTCATTGTGATCTGCTCCCTCCCCCAAAAAATCATTAAGCCTGAATGATTAAAATGACTCAAATCACATGTCAGATGCATGGACAGTAGTGAGAAAGAGCCCTCATTTAATGATACTCTTCATTTTTAAGCAGTTTTATTTTTTTTATCACTGCCTATCCGCTGTTAAATAGATCTATGTTATCAACTACTCTATTTTAGAAAGCAGGAGAGTACCATCCCATTCAGCAAACAAGTCCAAGCCTTCCTGTGAATAGGAAGGCTAAGTTGTCTTTCCCTTTAAGATACCTAGGGAAATGCCATTTTGCTACTTTTCTTGTAGTTGGTAAGATCTTAAGAACTCTTTCTCCTTTTAATTTAGAGCTTCTGTAACAGCTGGCATATCCAGGTGAAAACTCAGAGCAGCACTCTTTAATTAGGACTAACAAAAATAATTTGGGCTGCAAAAATACATGAAATCACTAGATGTGACCAAAGAGTTTATCTTCTGTATCTCTTTTCTGCCATCTAGTGGTCATCTGGAGGTTTGCATTCCAGATCTAGTAGTCCTACTTTAATTAAGTTTAACCATGTTTTCCATAGGTATTTGTCTTCAGACTTAATCACCTCCTTAGATAGGGCTTGAAAAGGAAAAATTGGTTGTATAATTTTTTTGTACGCAATTCTGGGAACCACTTTACAAGCATCTTTAGTGATGAACACTCAGCCCAATAATTCCTTTGGAGTTATATTTTAAATTGCACTTGAACCTTAGTTTGAATTCTTTATGAGTAGAAGTTGGGGAATGTACTTCTGAAGGGAGCCAATATTATACTGTCACACATGGGAATGGATACAAACAGGTGCAAAGGAAGCTGTTGTATATTGAGTCAGACCATTAGTTCAACATGTGCTGGCAGGAATTCTTCAGGTTTCTAGGTAAAAGTTGTTTCCAATCACACCTGGAGATGCTGGACACTGATACTGGGACTTTGTGCAAACAAAGCAAGTACTCTACCATGCTGAGTTATGGCCTCCAGTTATGTATGCTTCTATGAATCTAATTTAGGGATAATGTAAAGTGCTTCAGGAAGTCACATCTTATAAGGATCTCCCTCTCATCACAGGGCTGTGGAAAGCTTTGATCCAGAAATTCAGTTTATTTATTTATTTATTCAATTTATATAGACATCCATCTCACATTCATGGCTCTGGGCAGCTTCCAATTAAAATATAAACAATGCCAAAAAATAAAAACAACCATACAAACAATACAAAATGTTAAAGCAATTAAAAACCATACAACGCAGATGGACAACACAGTAATTCAAGAACCATTTTATGGGCTCCACACCAATCTCTGATCCCAGGTCAGATGGCATAGTGCGAAGGCAATTTGATGGGATTACTCATGTCAAATGAATCTTAGGATTTGAAATCAATCAATAAGTAGAACTGAATCAAAAACTCAACATGCATCTTGACTGAGCATGCTGTGAACAATTCTAGCAGGCGATGCCTTGCCAGAATAGCAATTTCCTTTGTTCATCTAGAGAGGCCCTGCTGAGAGAGCATCCTCCTTGGGCTACATGGAGCCTAGACAAGGCAGGAGGCCTTGGTAGCAGCTTCTCTAAAAGGAGAGAGTTCTAAAAGCAAGTAAAAGGACTCTTATTCCACTGTATCTTTGGCACAACCTGATTGACAGCTCTTTACAAATTTATTTTATTAGTTTAGTTACAGTATATTTTATTGGATTTTTGCTTCCCTGTGAAGTCATCCGGAGTCTGTCAGAATTAGGATGGGTTAGAAATGTGATAGATAGACAGACAGAGAGACAGAGAGACAGTCAGTAAGATGTTGTAGTAGTAAGTCTGGTGCTGCCCAAAACCTGGGTGGCAGCCAAGGCAGAATTGCACACACACACGCACACACAGAGTAATCATATAGTAAGCTAAAGCTCATTTTTTTTACAAGCTGAAATGGTGCAGGGCTGACATGTAAGGGTAGCTAAAGTTCACCTGCAGCACCTTTCCTAACCTGTTGTCCTCCAGATGCTTGGAACTATGACTTCTATAATTGGAATTGTTTGTACTCCAACACATCTGAAAGCTACCATATCTGGAAAGGCTCATATCATCTGTGATTATTCCTCCGGATCAACTGCATCTCTGGCTAGCTCTCTGCTTCCACAAGTGCAGAGCATCTGTATATAATTGTCCAATCATTAGGAGCACACAAAAGTTGGGTACACTAATTTATCACTGTTACTAAAATTATCTACTGTATATCCATAATTATACAGATTCTCTGGAGAAGGTCTCTAGGACAAAGAAAAGTAGCTCAGGAATACTTCTAGACTGAAGGAACACAGATGAAGAACAGCAGTATGTTTGAAAATCAATATGTTTCAATGTTTGGTTTGGTATTTGTGCTACCAATGCCAGCACCATTCATTCATACAGACTGACCTGCAGGAAAATAATCCCAGATTACATTACATTAAAGCAAAAGCATTTTTACACAGGCACGGGCAGCTGCTGTTCTGTAGATTTTTTTCCCCCAACCATATGTTTTGCAAATTAGTCCAATGGAAATTAAATTGTATTATTGTATTTATTCTGTATGATACTTTCATTCATTCATTCATTCATTCATTCATTCATTCATTCATTCATTCATTCACCTTCTCACTTTTGTCTTTTATAAAAAGTAAACAGGCAGAGAGTTAATCATGCAGAAGGAAAATCACTTACTGTTTCTATCTTGTAAAATAAATGGGCTTGGTGACTACAATGAAAAATCTTCTGTGTCTGGCCCATTTTATGTTGCTTCTGTTGTAGATCCAAGATGAGAATGGGAAAATTAAGTAATGTTCAGAATGGTCTAATTTATTGGTTTAAATAGGGGAAGGAATTAGGTATCCCAGTTCTAGGGTGACCTTGGTAAGGGGCCTAATTTGTAGGGTTCTAAGTAAAACAACTCCTCTCAAATCCTGCTGTGCTGCTTCATTATATTAGTGGTGGAATGTGAACATGAGTATTGGCCAAGAATATATACTCCCAGCAGGATCGCCCAAGGCATGAAGGTCTTCCCAGCTGCCCATCTAAAGCTAGCGGACACTTATATATTGGGCAATAGTGATATATGAAATGCTGGAGGTGGATAATCACTTTAGTGACAACGGCTAAGGCATCATTTAGGCAATGAAGGCAATGGTAACCTATTCCTGTATACTGAGTTGATGGGCTCCTGAGGATGGCATTCAATAAGCCACTGAGGACAAGCTGAAGGTCTTTCAGAGTCCTGATGGTGTTCATTACATGGCTAGGTTAAAGCCTTCAGGATGTCTAATTGCTGATGCTGCCATACAGGAAAAGAAAATCCAAAGCTGCAAAAATAGAATTACAGTGGGAAGTAAGAAGCCTGAACATGAGAAAAGATGAAATGAATGGACTGGAATTGGACACTTACAGTCAAAGGTTCATACTGTTTACTGTTCAGGCCATGAAAAATAAAGAAGGAATGGCACTGTTTTCATAGTCTGGAAGGATATAGCAAGAGCAGTACTTGGGTACAAGTACAAAGTAATGAATTACTGTATTGAATAATATCAGTTAGGCATCACAGACAACCTTTTAATATGACAATTATCCAAATTTATTCTCCAACCTTTATACAGAAGAAGGGGTTAAGGAATTTCTGTTTAAGTTCAACTTGAAATCAACAGAATGTGCAAGCAAGATGTGTTGCATATGCTTGGAGACTAGAATGCCAATGCTGAAGATTTTCTTTTTAAGATTTACATGAAGTTGCTGTGGGAGGTCTCCATCAGCCTAGGAAGCAGTATCATTAGTATGTGTATGATATTTGACTATATATTTTATATCTTTGGTACTAGAGGGGGTTACACTTCCCTGCTGATACCTAGTGCATGAATGGTGGGGCCTCTGGACTCAGCTCCTGCTCAATAAGCAGGTGGCAGCTATGGCCATGAGGACCTTGTCCAGTTGCACCCATTCCTGGATCAGGAAGCTCTGCTTGCTGACACTCACACCCTAGCAGCCTCCCAACCAGACTGCAATGGTCTGTAGCAACTGTACTTTCTGGATGGTCATGGGACTACCTTTGAGGACCATCCAGAAAGTACAATTGGTCCAGAATGCAGCAGTGTGAATAGTATGTGGAGAATCTAGAAAGATATTTAGACTGTTCCAGTTTGATATGCTATGCTTGGATTCAATAGAAGACAAGTCTGTATACACTGTATCTCATGTATATGTGGCTTGGCTCTGCCATAGAAAGTGAGCTCAGCCCTTTTGAACCCATATATGTGACTATTCATTCCTCTCAGTCCATATGGATGCAAGCAGATTGCCAGTGTGTATAAGAAAAGTGTTGCATTTCCTCCCTTCAACCAGCACTCAGTGGAAAGTACAGGACTGTTACAATTGCAGTCCAAATTACTTACACGTGTCTCTTGCACAGCTCCAGGGTATAAATGTCTTGTTTTAATTAAAGTTGTATGGTGGGTGGGGAGAGTATAAAGGCAGAAGCATTTTTCTGCAAGAAACTATAATAGTAATTAGAGGCTTTATTATTTATTTAAACTCTGACAGGTAAAAATATGAGGCAGTCTGTGGATAAATTACTTGGACTAGATAATGCAATGGATCTTTCATATCAACATAAATATTTGGATTCTGGTGAGAGATGATTCCTTAATTGATGATAATTTTTAATTACAGCCAAAAAACTTGAATAAATCAATTGATAACTCTTTCCAGGTTCTTCTTCTCAGTATTTATGTACAGTTTTATGGAAACCTGAATGAAAAGTCATAAGTATAATGAAGTCAGAAATATCAAATGATTGCAAATGTAAGATAGGGAATTCTTTTAAAATTATTTTTTTCATATAATTTGATCCTCTGACATAGAAATAATAAGTAAATACTGACAGGCTATTTATTCATTTCAAGAGGAGGAGAAGGGATGAAGGGAAGAAGGAGAAACATGTATTTGAAATACATTTCTTAATACTGGGAAAGACTGTATAGATCAGCTATATGTCTCTTCAGTCTGTGGTCCAAAGACTGTTGATGGACAATTTTAAAGCCCCTACACTGTCCTCTTTTAGCTCAACCTGGTCTGGAGAAGCCTTGAAACAATAGAATCCTTCAAGCACAGATTTACTTCTTCAGCCTGTTAATGAAGCAATAGAAATAGCCACTCCAGGAAGTATTATCATAAAATTCAAAACTTAAATATAAACTTTGACAAAGGATTGTGGAATCTTTATCCTTCTTTATAGTTCACAAGAGAAGATTCTGTGCTGGAAATCTACAACTTCAAGAAAAGAAAGGGGTTTTAGAGTAACAAGAAACCCAGTAGTAGAGATCTATTAAAGACAAATGTTGATGCATTTCATTATTTCTTTTGTTGCATTTAACCTGGGACAGACTTTAAAAGTAGTCCTGAAAACCTATGCATTATAAATTATTACTTTTTTTTTAAAATGATGTTTTAAATTTTTTATCACCAAATATTTACAGAAACTCTCAAATAAGCTATTTAGAGATGTTGCTTTTTTTTTTTTTTTAAAGCTTTCCTTGCATGGGAACTATTACCATATATCTTCTGGATCATGTGCTTTTTATGGTTTCCTTTAAACACACACTGACATCAGCGTTTTCAGTTTCCTTAAAATATGTATATATTTTCATGTCTCACTTTTCACTTTTCTGAATATTCCTTTTTCTGAACTGCAATTATAGCCATTAAATGTTTAGGATCAAGCACAGTGACCATAGCCCAAACCTAACTGTTGTGTGCATGCATGGGTGAGTGTATACTTCTGATTTTCCTGTGGCTGTCATGATTGTCTTTTCCCCAATGGTTTCACAAATTCTTCTAATTTTAATGGAAGTTAATGAGATAGCAGTTATTCTTTAAAAAACAAACAACACAGTTGACGTATGTAGATTTATAGTGGGCATCAGAAAAAGAGTTGTGCTTATTAATTTATTACAGAATTGCTATCCTTGCCAAATATATTTGTGCGTGGTACGGACAAAATATATGGAACAGACCTAAAATGGACCTGGGGAATACTAGAGAACAGCTATACTAACCTTATCCACCATATCTACGTATGAAAAAAATTGCATTTAGCATCAAGAGATGTAGATCATTCTTTCCCCATTTTTTCTGAAGGTGAAAATTCTCAAACAAAAGACCATTTAAACCAGGGTTCTCCAAAGTGGTCAATATTGACCCCCAAGGTTTGATGGGACTGTCCAAGGGGTCAATGTTGCTGCTGCTATTGTTGTTATCATTCATAGTACTATTAGTTAAAGTGGTATTTATTAAATTATTTTCATATAATAAGTGTTTGGGGGTCAATGAACAATCTGAAACTCCATGAAGGGGTCAATGAAGTGAAGAGTTTGGGGACCCCTGATTTAAACAATCCATTGAATTCTAGTTGACCATTGTGCCTCTTCTAGTAATATGTGCAGTATATTGATTTACCGATCAGCATGAGCATTTACTGTAAGCTGCCATTATATTTGTTTTTTGTCAATGTTGTCAATATACTGTAGCTTATTGATAGCTTATGCAAGTGTATGTAATGATTTAAACAGGTCTAAATGGCAAAACTGAATGATTCTGAAAAATAAAGATGATCAACAAGAAGAGTTTCAATTTTAATTTTTTAATATTTAATTTTTTATTTGTATGCCTCACCCAGCCACCCATGAAAGAATTTTTAGAGACAGGCAAGAAACAGATTTTCTGACCTGTAGTCAGAGTATAGTAAAACAATTAATTCTGTAGCACCATCTGTACCTACTTGCTCCCTATCTCTGATACAAATAAATGATGAAATTGCTTGATGGAGAAAAAGTAACATTCAGTTCTGAGTGTAGTAGTAATGCCTTATGATGAGCAGCAGAATGTATCATACAGTATAAACTGTTCCATCTTTGTGTAAAAAAACCCACTCTCCAATGATTTTCCACATATTTGTAATTCAATGAGATGTGATCTTATCACTTCCTCAGATTGAGATGATCCTCCCGTCAGTCTCCATTTTGATTCCAACATTTTAATAGACATTGCATATATATTGCATTACCTAAAATCCATTCTTAAGCATTTTGGCAATACTTCTCCAGTAAGTTTTCTGGAGTTGATATCGTTGCATCTGGTTAGCATTTAAGACGAACAGTCTTTGTGCCCTTGAGACCAGCTGTTATTACTACAATAGGAAAGCATAGTACTAGTTCCTATGTCAGAAAAAATCTTAATATCTTTTGTGACCAGATGTATTTCATTGTGAATAGAACAGTATGTATTTGTGGAAACAGTTAAACTTTGAAGACTCAAAGGTAAAGTTTTTAGACCAGCTGTATTTTAGGTTTGCCATTAAATTAGAATCCATTTCTCCCCACCAGTATCCTTCTATGAAGCAGATTAGCACCATGAAATTCATGACTCAGCTAAGCCCAAGTCTCTAGGGATTCACAATAATAACTAGAACTGAAAACTTATTAAAAGAAATCATCAAGTTGGAAGGACTCAATGTTCACTTAGTCCAAACCCCTACTGATGCTATAAATCTGATGCTATAGCATTTCACCTAAGTTCAAGCCCCAGTCTCTATTTGTACCTTGGAACTGTGAGATCAGATCACCCACTCTCTTTTGGTGAAGGCCAGCAGGAAACAAGAGCATTCAAGAACAAGAAAGCCTAGCAAAGACTATTGTGAAAATTATGCACAACAGGGAGATGTTCTATTTAGAGTTTTCCTTTAAATGGTTTTGCTTTTTATTTAAATAAAGATTAGAAAAATCAAGGAAGAAGATAAGTATCAATGGCAGTTTGTTATTGGTTTTAATTAGGAGTCTTCTTCCAGATTGTTATGGGCTATAACATCTTCCAAAAAGTACAAGAAGAGTGACCTATTTAATCCATCATACTGTTTCCACAGTGGCCAAGCTGATGCCTGTGAGAAACAGGACATGGCTAGACAAATAACAGCAATGAGTACTGAGAAGCTACTGTTCCTGATGTTGTAGTTAACATCTGATCATCGTGACTGGTATTCACTGCTAACTTTACTGTATTCTCCATCAGTTTATCTAATTTTCTTTAAAAGCTATCCATCTCAGCAGCCATCAGTATCATTTATGCTAGCCAGTTTCATCCTTGTTCTACATGAAGAAATATTTCACTGTACTTGTGCTGAATGTCCCTCCAGTCAACTTCTTTAGATGGCCATAGGTTCTAATCCTAGAAGCAAAAGCCAATAGGATTCATGGACTCTTGTTTCTTCTTGATTTGATGCCCTAAATTATATTTACAATATAGCCAGGTAGAATTCCTGAAAAATGTAGGGAAAGTATTGAAGTAATCCTAGTCAGAATCTTATGTTTCATTCACTGGGTCTTTGTTAAGGACAGCATATGAGTGAGTAGAACCAAGCCCATTAAGAATATCTACAGACAAATGCTTAAGGTCCAAAATACAAATAATGTTTATTAAGGAAATGGCATGTCTGTCGGGGGGGGGGGGGAGGGAGCCAAATGATGAAACATGCATAATCACAATTTATTCACATGAATCAAACATCAGGATGCAAATACATAAGGGTGACATTTGTGTGATATTACCACATACAAGTTATCCTTTTGACATCATGATAATTGTGGATACTGTTGAAGTGACATGTGGTTTTCTTAATAGATACAGAAAAATTGTGAACAGAATTCCTGGAGTATATGATAAATGAAAGCTTCCAAAGTTTTTTGGCTTTAATTAAAATTAAAGGCATGCATCATTCTTATGTTCATACTTGAACAGTGTCTATTTGTTCAGAGCTATTTTTAGTCAGTGCTCAGTTAATGTTGCCTCCAAAGCATATCACCTTCTTCATTATCCAGTCAGATGAGCCTCAGTGGACTGTTTATACTGATAGCCTTCCCTGAGAAGAAAGTGGAAACCAGATTTTTATAATGAAGACCATCAAAATTGGGTACTCCGTCCAGCAAGTGGAACTGTTTTCTGCAAGGCCATTCACTACAGCCTACGGAAGAGAACCTATTTTTAGGCTAGAGAGATGATAAATGCATCCAACAGGCTTTAACCCTTTTTGTGCATACAATTTGAAGGTCAATAAAATAAGTATTTGTATATATGTGTGTGTTTGTAAGTGTATGCGTGTGTATAGAGATATAGATATAGGCAGATAGTTACTATTTGATAAGGGATTGTACCCCATGGAGGATTTCAAAATTAGGGAAAAGATACTCCTTATCTTTCTAGTAGTCCTCCTTACCTTCCTTGAAGTATACCCAGTCTGGGAATGAGTCACAAAAGGGAGAGAGAGAGAGAGAGAGAGAGAGAGAGAGAGAGAGAGAGACTGACTGACTGACTGACTGACTGACTGACTGACTGACTGACTATTTTAAAGTCTTGTTCGGGCAGGTAAATTTTTATTTTTTTAAGCAAATACCAATATCTTGTTTTGGGATTTCCATGAAATTTGTAACTGTGTTCTTCTATGTACAGTATGGTTATGCAATCCCTTTAGACCTTCCCTACTGAGGGGTAAAGAGCAGGGGCCACCGTATGTCTTCTTATCATTCTGCCTTTTAGGTTGCTTGAATGTTTTTGAATATCTGAAGAAACTATCATGTCTTTCTTAAAATTTGAAGTTCTGGAAAATGTCTGCTGTCTGTTGCCAGGAATATCTTCGTATTAAGACTGTGAGTAATTTTTAGGGCTGTAGATTCATGGCATAAAAGATGGAATATATTACCTTAGCACGCAAGTCAAATTTATTTTGGAATAGCTTTATAGTGATTTTTCTTTCATATAAAATCCCATGAAAAGAGGGGGAAGCCTTATTTTATCAGGATGGGAAATGTAAATGATATTTCCATTGAAAGTTCAAGGTTGTAAAAATGTATTTCACAGGAAAAACCAGCTATTCATGATCTTACATCACTATTTTTAAAAACAACAGATTAGTTACTATATGGACCATGCTGTGCTTTGTTCTAAAAATGCATAAAACCATCGAAGTTCCCATGAAGGTTCTAAAATATATTTTGATTTCCAATTCATTTCATATTTATTTCAATTTACAAATGCACTACCAGTGATCATTTAAGATAGCCTTAAAAATACTACACACACAGGAACCTTTCTGTATTTTAACAGAGGTTCTGCTCCGACCTAACTTAGGCCTGGATCCAGAGCCACACAGGCCTTAGAGGTGACAGTCAGCACCTTGATTTCCACCTGGAAGCCAACAGGCAATCAGTGCAGCTCCTGAAGCAGTGGGGTCACCTGAGTATATTGGGATATACCAATCACTGCCTGGGCTGCCATAGCTTCTGAATGCTTTCCAAAGGCAGCTCCTCACAGAGCACATTACAGGAATCCAAGTAGCAGGTGACTAATGAGAAACTGAGCAAGAGTTTCTAGTTCTGAAATGCCCACAGCTGGCACACAAGATGTAACTGCAGAAAAAACTTCAGGTTGACAGGTGCCAGCAGGACACGGCCCTAATAGTAAACTCCCAGTGCATGGGAGAGTACATTCAGAATCAATGTCTGAGGTGGTATTTCTCTGGAATCTTTTGGCCTACAAACCCAGAGCCACTCCATCCCTCCCATCCAGATCCTGACAGCACTTCTTCTGCATAACCTAGTCCAGGGCTGAGTTGTATAAGTGTGTGTTCGCAGCATATCAGTGACACTGGAACCTGTGCCAGTGGATGACCTCCTGCAGAGGCTTCATCATTTTTTTCTGGGCTGACTGGCACACTTAGGAATAGAGTACTGGGCTGAAGTAACCTGTCTCCTTAAAAAAAAGACTGAGATGAATTCAGTAGAGATAATACTGAATAGCAGCAATCAGCAGCAGCATCACCTTCACCATCGTCACCATCCTGTCAGGTAAGAGAAGAAACCACATTGCCTATTCCTGGTTCAGTGGACATTATCTGTCAGTCTGTCTGTCTAAATCTGAACTGGGAGACCATTTTTAAGGCCTCATTGTTCTCATGGTATGTGGGAATGTCCTTGGGAGACAGGAGGAAGAGCAACCCTCATGCAAATGATATATGAGCCCACAGAAGGAAAAGAGGCATGGGAAGTGTCTCAGATGTTTTCTGGAAAGTAAAAGTAAAGGAGGGGAGAAATGCTTTCAAACTTCCA
This sequence comes from Python bivittatus, assembly GCF_059951505.1. Classification (NCBI taxonomy): domain Eukaryota; kingdom Metazoa; phylum Chordata; class Lepidosauria; order Squamata; family Pythonidae; genus Python; species Python bivittatus. The sequence continues at coordinate 39,137,608 of NW_028277074.1, read as the reverse complement.
AGATGCTGTTACTGTAACCTCACAATAAAGGTAGTGTAGGCACTCATGGTTTGTGCTTCTTGTCTGGACTACCACAAAGGGCTGACAATTGTGTTGCAAGCTAATATCTCAATTTTCTTAAATAAGATGAAACAAATAGGCCAATTATCTAGCACTTGTGTGGCTTTTTTATAAAGTAATAAGGAAAAAAAAAAGAACTGGTTCAACTTGCTCTACAGTTATATATTCAGGAAACTGGAGTTCTTCTGTGATGGATGCTAAACTTTTAAAAAGGGACTTTACAGAGGCTTATTACTTGCAGTTACAATAGATGCTAATGTCAATGAAGATACAAATGCCTTGAGTCATGGTTTCTTAAGTGTTACCTGCCAGCATTTGTTCTTGGCGAGTTCAACTTCCCAGAATAATTTTTTTTAGTGTACAAGGCTAATATATTGCCCAGTATTCTTGTCACTAGTTGCTTGGTTGCCTTAATTCCTCATCTGTTTTTTTGATCTCCTTTATATATACTGCTAGCAACTCTTGCCTGGTTTATTGGCTAATGTTTTTATAATGAAATCTCTGGAATAGATTGGATTCCAGACATCCTGTAGGCATGGGGGAGCTGAACCAGAATAGAGCTGTTGCACAACTGGCAGATTTATTTTGAACGGACATTTGCCATTTTTCTATTTTGTACATTGTTTGCTTTGATGAAAGAATAAATAAATAGGAGCTGATCGACTCATGCATTGCAGTTGCTTTAAATGTAAGATTTAATCAATCCTGTCATAACATCATAGCCCCAAACAGTATATTTCCTTAAAGTAAGATAATCATCAGTTGCCCTCCTTCAAAATATGGGTACTTGACTGCATGCATCAAGACCAGCCATCCCATCATAACCATAGCTTGAGGTAAATCTCCATTATAAACATGTTTGCTAGCTCAGACAGGTTTAAGATTAGGGTGTGAGTGTACTGTTCTCACAAGGTAGCAAACCTTGTTGTTAAAAGTATAGAAGTATGCCAGAATTGCCTGGCCAGCTTGAAGTTCGTGTTCTTTCTCCTGAAATGACCTTCTTCTTTAGACACCTACAGATCACTGACCATCTCTGGAACTTTTCAGTGCAACTTAGACAGTGTAATATTTTCCCAGGCTCAGTGCTGAAAAAAGAGCTGGGGAAGTCAGGCCAATTTGCTTTGCCCTTGTATTGTAGGGGAAGATGTTCAAAAAGAGACTTTAAGCTAACTGTCAGCTGCTTCATTCCTAAGACCAGACAGTGTAAATCCATCATTAGATTAAATGTCTTACAGACACAGTCAGTAGGAGTTTGTTTTGAGCCTGTTAGTCTCCTCTTTTAATCTTAATGTCTGAGGAAGTAGATTTTTTCTAACATAAGCAATACATAAATTGATCAAGAAAAAAGATTTTTATGAGTATATTTCTGACAAAATAAACCAAACACACTCTTATATAAACAATGGTAATATTCTCAGGCACAGTAATATTTATAGAGAGAGATGTTGGAAAGGAAAGGAAAGGAAAGGAAAGGAAAGGAAAGGAAAGGAAAGGAAAGGAAAGGAAAGGAAAGGAAAGGAAAGGAAAGGAGGATCTCATCATCATATTTCAAATATGAGATCATTTTTAGGAGTTTCCAATTCCTTTGTTATTTACAGAAACTGAAATAAATGAAATGTTCCTAAATATTTATACTTTTAATGCAATTTTTAAAAATAAACATAACTTAAAAGTTGGCATTTGAAGCTTGCAATAAAGCTTACTCTCCAGGGGAATATAAATTGGCAGTCTTTAATATCCTTTTTATATAGGCTGAAAAATAGAATACCAGTAACATTAAAAACATACATACTTACATCCCTAAAAAGTTTCCTTTCAAGGGTAGCAGTGTCATACAGAATGAAGGAAAGGACTAAGGGGGGGAACAAACAGCAAAATCTAGTTCCTACCCCCATCAAATGCTATACATACCTTTCTATTCTTGAAAATCTTGCTTTCCCTAAGTTCCACACACCACTTCATACATGGTTTTTAGCCCTTTAAACTTTACACCCTTCTCTTTTGGACAACATCTTTACTTTCTTGATCTTCCCCTTCCTCTCAAACTAGTCATTTTCCTTTACAGATTTGTTTTGCAAATAAATCCTCATTCACTTTCTGGTCAAACCATCTCAAAACCATACTTTTTTGCACTAGTCATTCACTTTTGTATTAAAACTGCATTCATTCAGCATCCATTCATCTATGACCATATTCCCATCTTTTCCTGTTTTACCACACACACTTCTTGGGTATTCCATTCCCATGGCATTTGGCTTACCTATTATGTCTTCTGACACAATTTACTCTCATTTTCGCATAACAAAATGGGAAAAAGCATATTCTTACACGCATCCATTTTAGCTTCTTCTGACCAACTTTCTTTCCTCACAACAGACAACCTTCTACTCTATATTCATTAAAAAAAAAATCCATAATTCAGGACTATTCATTTTAGCATACACTTATCCTAAAACACAACAAAAATGTGTCTTAAATTATCTTGCTCACATTCACACATTTCTCAATGATCTGCTGAAAAACCAAAATCAGGCCTGCGCATCCCCAGCAGGCAAGAAGCTACATGGCTATTAGGTTTTGTATTCTTTGAATAAGAAATCTGCCAAACACCTTCTAGACATACAACAAATTAATTCATATGTACTTTTGTATCCCCTCTGGAAATCTTTCTCTTTGTATAGAGGAAAAATAATAGCATTTTTCCAATCTCCAGGCAAAGATGAAGTCTTCACACAGTAAACAAATGGCAGAGCCACTTCATAAGCAAATCGCATACATATTTCAACATTACCCCAGTTATAGCATCTATAGTTGCAGTCTTATCATTTTTTTACATTTTCACAGCACTTATTACTTCTTTTCATCAGTTTTATATTGAACAGTAACATTTATAATGTTCATTTCAATTCCACATTAGTGATATTGCTATCATTTTCAGACAAATCTGGAATACTCCTTCCAGCATTGCCTTACTTCAGTTTCACCTCAAATCATTTATCACTTTTATCTTTATATCATATATCTACTGGATTCTCCTTGTTCAGTCCTCTTTCCAGAAAATAATAAAATCAAAATGCTCTATATTCCTGCTTCTTCTTTTAATTTTAACTGTTCCTTGCTCTCTGCAATTATGTTCTTTGCAACTATTTTTTCTCAATACACATTATAAAGTATCTTTCATCCTAATTTTTGAAGCAATCATTCTCTTATGTGCATTTTTTCTTATCCACAGCCTCTTTCACTTCATCATTCCACCAAGTATCATTTTTCATACAATTAATATAACTAATGAATATGGCACTCTGTACTGTAATAATTATTTTACCTAATTTCCAAGCAGCTTTTACTTTCCTTATATCCACTTTTCATCTATTTGTTGGGAGGTGAATCTATGAAGGTTGAATGAAAAGTAATATCTACAATGTTATAAGTTGGCAATAGATGGCAGTACTGACACACTAGAAATACTCCTGTGCTCTTTAGCATCAGTTCTTTCACTTCATTTGGCAGGGAGTTGCTGTGAGAAAAGGTTGTGTTGCTATTTTCATGAAATGGAACCCTGCAGTGATATTGAATTTTTGACTGTTGAAGGAATCCCTCTAGTACAAATTCAAAGCTGAATGCAGGTTATTTATGATGATGACTGCGTTGACCTGAATACTGTGGGTTGCTGACCAAAAAATATAAAGATGGTAAACTGAAAAGAGCTGATTTGTGTGATCAAAAATAAAGTGAATGACTTGTGACAACAACTGATGAGTTTCACATGAGAAAGGTTGATGATCTGATTAAGAACAATTTGTAGATCACTCAAAGGAAAATTGCTGTCAAGGCTGGGCATTGCATAGAAGCATGTGGGTGACATTATTGATGTTCTTCAATATTGGAAGATTTGTGCAAGATGGGTTCTTCTCATGCTGATGGCAGAAATAAAAGCTGCAAGAATTGAAATTTGCCAGCAGCTGTTGTCACAACAATGAGAATGAAAGTGAGGAATCTTCATAACATTGTAACAGCTGACAAAACACTGCTCACCATTATGACCCAGAAATGGAGCCACTCCATGGAATATAATTACAAAGCTTCACCTGTGTTTGAATGAGCTGGGAGGGGGGAATTAGCATAGTAATACTAGGCCTCATATCTCATGAGCCACCCAAGGAGCAATTGTGAAGTTGAATCTGTCTTACTCCATTTGCCATAGAGTCCAGACTTGGTATCATGTAACTGCCACCTTCTCCAGAAATTGAAGAAATACCTTTGTGGCATCTGTTTGACTCAGGTGAAGAGATGGAAAGGACTGTCAGGTCCTAGCTGAAGAAATGAAGTGTGGAGTTCTTCTGTGATGACTTCAATAAGCTTGTTTATTGTTGGGAGTAGTGTGTAGGAAATGGTGGCAATTATGTGGATTAGTAAATATAGGAAATAAAAGATTATTTACCTGTGCCATTTATTAAAATATCTCTATTTACACGAAAGTTATGGAGGTAGGGAGACTAATTTTCATTCATCCCTTGTGTCTTCTAATGCATGAGACAAACTTCATTTTCCTGCATCATTCTACCTTTGCCCTTTTTTCTTTCACTTCTTTGATTTTCTTCCATATACATTTTACCCCAAAGAGCTACTCTTGACACTACCAAAAAATAGACAGAGTGTCTCATCTCTCTTCACTAGTTCTCTCACCTCTTACTATAAAAAGTCCAGTCAATCATGCTTTTAGAGTTAGTTATTTCTTTGCCATGCATATATTTACATCTTTATCCTTAAATCACATATTCAAAACAGATCTTTTTCTAAGCAGATACTTGCCAGTCACCACTCTCATTCATTTTTCAGTTTTCTTTCAGTTATTCTACACTTTCTTGCTTTGGCCCTACTCTTCCACTTATGTTACCCAGCAGGATATCCCATCCCTACATTCATTCAGATTGTGGCCAGTCTTCCACAAGCTCAAGTCAAAGCCATTTTGCTATAAGCATCACCCTATGCAAGCTAGGATTTCTAATCCGGAGACTTCCTTGTGAGCCAACAGATTTTGTTTGCATCCCATAAACTAAGAAGTATATGGAATGACACACAATCAATATCTATAAAACTAAGGAGAGAAAAATTAAAACCCGAAAGATCCCTATAAGATTGTTTATATTGGTCTGCAATACTTACAGAATAATCCTATACATGTCTATTTTGAACTAATAGTCCCTGGATTCAGATGGGCTTAGATTAATAAGAAACCTTATAAGATTGCTGCATACAGTATAGAAATAAAGTTATTGCTATGAACAAAAATATAGAGGGATTTTTTAATAAACATACAATAGGACTGACCTTTTCTATTCCATTTAGAAATAATTGCATACTTTGTCTCCGTCTCTTCCATGCTGTTCCTGATTTTTGCTCCTACACCATAGCATATATATAACATGGGATAATCTATAGTATGTTTCTAGGGGTGTCTGCAGCAGCCTTTGTCAAAATTTTAAAAACCCTCTACAAAGCTCAATTCTGATCTCAATCAATCTGCTGCTTGGAAAAGCAAGGAGATGACCTGAGAAAAAGAAAGGGGTGTCTGAGAAAAAGTGCATGTAAGAGTAAATGAGTTCTGTACTGCCACCAAATTTTGGCTCTCACTCATTCCTTTTTATCTTCCTGCTAATTATAAAATCCCAGAAGATTACCCATCAGGAAATAAAGCTGTTGATAGAAAGCAGGTTACCCATATCTGGCCTAGACCTTCTGTCCCTTATTTCACCATCATCTACAGACTGAGAATCACTTAACAGTCATCAGGTGAGTAGAAGCTACCAAAACAGTCTTTGAACCTCCATTCCAATCTGTAATTATCCAGCAGAAGCTAGTAATTTTCAGATTTGTCCCTGCAAAAGCTTGGGGCGGCATTCAAAAAGTTAATTCCACCCAATAGCTGCACAGATATGGCTGACTGCAGTCAGGAAATGGGTACACCCAGATATTATTGTTCAAGCTGCTTTCCTGTATTTAATAATAATATATGTAAACCAAATTTCAGGTGGCCTGTCTCCTACTTTTCCTCTTCAGGTCTCCTGGGAAGAGGTTAGACTACTTGGAAAAATGGCTTGCTTGTCTGAGACTGAAGTTCTGACATGGGAAATTACTGAGGTGTACATTTCAGCCAGTTCTTTGCTATCCTGATTGTAGTTTCAGTGTTTGAAAACTGGCCAGTTTTGCCAGAAGTCCTCTATTAATATTCAGTAAAATGAGCTCTACCTTTCCCCAATGCAAGGGTCATTTCTTCTGGGAATATACTTATATTGTTACAGGCATCTTTCATGATGGCATAGCCTGATGGAGAAAATGAGCATTCCCAATCTTAAGGATAAGTAGAATGAAATCCAAACTCTGCAACTGAAGCTTAAAGTTATCACAGATTTTGGCATGAGAGATGCAACTGAAAATATATCACAGAAATGCAGGAGACACAGGAAATAGAAGTGGTTTATGTTTCTTAATTCTAAATTAGATTGTAACATTCTGAGTGGGATTTGCATAATTCTTTCTTAAAAAATGTACTTTATTATTATAATTTCAAGGAAATAAAGGCAGAAAACTGATACAAAAAACCACATTTACAGGAACATTGAACTTCTAATACGGAAAGGAAAAAGATAATATAAGCAATAAAGAAAGATGGATATTCAATAAATCACAATTCTCTTTATGGTATTTTTCTCTGAGGGAAGAAAATTTGTTTGGAGTTTGGAGTTTGATAAGAATAAGAAAACATTCACTTTCAAGTGACTCTCCATTTGCATTAGAGCTGCTAAAAATCAAAATTGGTAGCATCTACATAAGACATCTTTAGTCATACACCAGAACAATTGCTGCCATATTGAAAGTGGCAACAACCCAATCCAATAAACATATTAATGAGTATTTGCAGCTTTCTCAAAGCCAAATATCTCAATATGCTGACATGGCTGAACAGCTGAGAAATGGTAGTATGTCGAGTATCATTTTAGTAAATAGAGGGCATCAAACTAATGTCTGGATCAGAAAATTAAATTATGTGGTAGATGCTGTGCTATGTACTTTCCTAATTGCTACCTGTTGCAAAGAGGTCAGCAAGGTTTCTTATCATTTGCTAGGCTAAACAAAAATGAACTATAATCATACTTAGCACTCTAGACTTGATGCCTTCGAAATCAAAGATACGCGGAGTGTTACAAGCACTAATTCATGATATAAATAGAGTTTAATGAAAGGAGGTATTGGATATTTATTTACATAGCTGTTCACCCAAAATCAGAACAGAGTCAATCCTGACATAAGAGGCACTGCTATTTCTTTAACAGTTATGACTGCTGTTTTCTCCTGCCTTTATGGTCCTACATCAAAGGAAACAATGCGGGTGTTCCTATGGTTTTATAATCACTGGCCCTCCACTGAGAGATTATTAAATGGTAACAGTCAGCAAAAGTTGAAAGTGGCCATGAGGAATGTAGAAAATCAGCATCTGTTTGGTTTTTTAGTTGTAACATGCCCAGGAATTGGGTGGCCTATAGAAAAAAATAAAATAATAAAATAAGATAAAGGCACCAGGCTAAATACTGGGATACTACGAGTTCTAGTGCTGCCTTAGGTACAAAGCCAGCTGGTTGACTTTGAACCAGTTTCTCCAGTTTTCCTCTTGGAGATCTGTCCATGTGGGTTTCAGGTTTGGCACCAACTGTGACCCCAAGGTGTTCAGAGGATCTGTGCCACAGAAAACCTGGCGTGAGACCTTCTGATTAAACTTGGGCTCTAGAGTTCAGTTGAAGTTGTTGCGGTGGTACCAGCATCCCTGCTGCACGGTGACAACCCTACTTGAGCTTCTAGACTCTGTCACTGGGTTGGTAGTGTAATATCTGAGGATTACCATTTCCACTTCGATGCTCCCTGGTGGCATGGAATCTGGGGCAGCTCTGGAGTTTGGGCTACCATGGCAACCATGAACTCGGCCCAAATCATTGAGAGCCTGATGCATACCAAAGGTTGCACTTTAGATCTGTTTCTTTTTTCCTTTGGATAGTTGTAATGTGATCTAGGATTAGAAGGTATTGCCTCATCAATCCTTTGCTGTGGTCTAATCACCACCTTTGGCCTCATCTGCCATAGGACCGGTTTGATCCATTCCAGAGAGAGCTTGGAGTTAGTCCCCAAGATCTTGATAGCAGTTTCACTACAACCCTTGTCACTGACTGGAATGTATTGGGGTGACTTATACTTTTATTAAGTAAATAAATATGCCACAAGATATATAAACATATTATGCTTTTTTAAAAAAAAATTCAGAGATTGGATCCAGACTGGATCATGGCAGAAGAGACACATTACAATCAATCAGATTTAATATTAGGCATTCCATTTATATAAATAGGTCTACTCAGAGCATGGCAGAAGAATCTTACTGCCCCATTCCTGGACTCCAATGCCAGAATGCTCCACGAAACTAAATATATGGTAGCGAAGAAGCAGGAGGCAAGGTATTTAGGGGAGCAGAGGATGGAAGGCAGCTATGCCTTCAGAAAGAATAACCTCTGCTTACTTTTGCCTGATAAGGAACACTAGGATCTCTACTGGAGAGACCTTGCCCAGTTCCCTTTCAATGTCTTCTGGTAAATCTTGCTGGTCATTGATGGAGAAGGAGGCAAAATCTAGCACTTTATTTAAATACTTTGAAAAAATGACACCTTCAGTTAAGGTGCTTTGTTGTCATTTTAATAGCATAGTAGGAGATTTACAATTAAAAAGGCTACTTGCCAATTATAGGAAATGGTTTCACCAGAAAGATTTTTTGTTTGTTTGCAAAGCTGGCCCTGATTTATTGATTAAAAACTTCATCTTAACATTTGGATAAAATATCGTTTATTCTAAATAATATACATGTGAATGTATAGAGAAGGCAAGAGATGGAGAAGATAAATGACTGCTTAACAGCAAATCATTTAATTCTCCCTAGGGATTTAATAAATGCTTTTTGTCCTAAATTTGGTTCAGTTAGCATAACTTCTGTGCCTGCTTTAGAACCATCCATAAGAATTCTTTCAGGCAGTGAATTAAAACATTGAACCAATTGCACAGAAAAAACAAATAGCTTCAGCAAATATCATTTTTCCATTGTCATCAGAAATGATTTATCCTAATCATTTTGTGTTTTACTGACAAGGGGAGGAGACTATGACATAACTTCTACCCTGGCTGCAAAAATGTTGGTGGCAAAGTCCATAAGTATATTTATATTACAATTGTTGCCTGTTTGGAGTTTGACAGGCTGTATTTTAAAAATCTAGAATCTGCTGTGGAGAAGGACAGAACTGATTTGTACAATATGTACTTTGTAAACCCTAGGTCCCACCTTCAGACAACCATAAGACTAGCTGTTTAAAAGCTCAATAGAGACAATGTAGTATAATAGTACATGCGGGAGTAGGGGCAGCCATCTGGGTGCCTTGGGTTCCATGGTAAATGGCAAGAGATTGTGAAAGTCGCAATCCAAGTTCCCTAGCTGAGCTACAGCGTCAAAATAGATTTGGGGAAATCTGGGTTCAAAATGCTTCTCTGTTATGCAGGTCATTGGTGATTTTGGACTGGTCACTGTTTTTCAGTTTTATCTACCTCACACGATTGGGGGATCTACTTCACAGGAGAAGAAAATGTGGGAGGGAACCATATACTTTACCATAAATTAATGGAGGAAGAAGTGGGAGATGAATATAACAAACAATAAACATGGAGGAATTTATAGGGAGAGAATTTGCAGAACATGCTTGACCTAGAATAGGCCTGGAATATTACTGGGTTCTACATTGCTAGACAGTAAAGAACAGAAAAGTGGGATACAAATCAGTTAAATCAATAATCAGTCAGTTCAAAAATAGAAGGAGATAGGATGATTGAAGTTGCTTTCTAATGCCAGTCTTAGCACTGGAATGGAAACTAAGGACACCATAAAACATCCCACATGTTTTCTCATTAAAGTAACTTGAAAGCAGCCACATGGAAGAAAAAGGAACTCCAACACTAATGTAACATTAATACCATCTTAAAAGCATGCCAGCATTCCCTGGGTCCATACCTCTCTACTGAGAAACAGGGACTGTTTAATTTGGAATTCTCCCTGCAGTCTTTCTGTATGCTGGTAATATGAGTTTTGCTAAAAGTAAAATAGAGTCCTCAGTTCTTTCCCGTTGTATTATGCATAGCTGTAGGCCTGGAACTATTTAGGAGGACCTTTTGGTGAACACATCTGTACATCTCTCCTGTGAGCTTGAAGCTGTATGTCTGCAAACCTATTATCGTTATTTTCCAATTTATTTAGTTTGTGAGACAAAATAGGTATATTGTTCTTTTTCAACAATGTGTCTTTCAACAAGCAGTAGGAGAAACAAATGATGTATAATAAATTATTTTGCCCCGCAGTATTGTGTTAGGCAGTCTGAAATTCCTCAAGAGTATTTTTTGGGGTTTTTTTTTACAGACATATGTAATGAGAACAGTTCAGTGAACCCTCTTAATTATGACTCATTTCACTCTGTTTTTTATCAACAAACATAAAAAGAAATAAATGTTTGCAAATGTGCCAATGACCTTAAGTTCGACGTTATTACAGCATCTCATCTCCACTTTCTCACGAACATACTTGTATAGGAACAAAATTATCCATAGTACGGGAAACTGTTATTCGTGAAAGAAACACATCTGGGGTGAAAAGGCATTATTAAATTGGTAGTGTTTCTAAAATTTACTCTTTAACAGAAATCTGACTCATAGATTATAAACTAAGCTGAAAACATCTGAAGAACTAGGTAGACAGGGTGTTTCTCATTTCCACCATTAGATTATTATTTTAAGCATGATGGAACAGTTAACCAATCTGTGGATCTGACTAAAGTACTTCCTTAATTAGTCTAAAATGTGAATTGGCAACTCTGGTATACCACGCTGGACTTCTAACTTTTATTGTGTACATTATGGAGCTCCTTTGCTCAAATTATCATTGCCAGTGTGGCCTTTTGCTTGCATAAACTGTGGTTTTAAAGCAGACATGTATATTCTGTGTCTCTGAGGGCTGAATTCTGCCATCAAAACTCCCAAAGCATCTTCAGATTTGGACCCCAAACTGAAATGTTTAAGTTGTATTTGATAGTCTCATTGTAGTATATTACATTTAAGTGACTCCTGAATCATTTTCTGATTACAAAGCAAGCAGCATTTTGAGTGTCTGCCAATACTCTGCATGTACCTCCTAGATGGTGGGTATAGGCAACAGGGTAGTCTCTAGTTTAGAGATAATAGCTTGCATAAAATATCATGAGAATGATCAGAGTAAATCTGAGTTATGGATGGGCTTCTAGCATACTGCCCCGAATATATAGAAATGTATTGGCATCATGCTATCATGCTGTTAGCCATTAGCAGGGAATGCTTTATGTGATATGAGTATGACTAAGGCTAGTAACTAAATCTGTTCTTTTTATAAGATGGAGAAATTCTCCATCAGCCCAAATTATTATGAGAAAAGAGACCCATCTGTTGTTAACTATGATGTACAGAAAACTTAGAATGCAAGAGGAACATGAATTAATACTTGAAATGATAGAGAAAAAGAGGGAATGATAAATAAATAAGCTGTGTGTTTGTAAGCTAAGAGAAAGGGAAATTATGTAATAGATCTGAATAGAAGTATTCTGATCTAATGGAATGGAGTTGATGAATACATAGTATAAGAATAAGCTTTGTAGAAAATTGTGCAATATTCTGAATAAATGCAATCTAAGGGAAAAAGTAATTTTGGTAGGGGAGATAAATGGATGGGTCAGAACAAGAGAAGTAAGTACAGAAAAAGCAGCTGTGCAATTTGCAGTCCCAAAAATGAATGAGTATGGTAAATGTTTGGTGAGTGTCTATTTAGAAAAGGGTATTCAAGCATACATGGTTCAAGCATAAATCTTTTCATGTAGAAGTATGGCTAATGAACAAATCTAAAAGCATGACTGATTTGATTGTTCATGATAAACAATTGAGTAAAAACTTAATGAAGTATACAAAGTTGATAAAAGATTTTGAATGTGATACCATAATTTTTGGTAGCGTCAAGAGTGGATACCTGGAAAACACAGACATAGGAGAAAAAAGTGAAAGGTTATAAATTGAAAATCGAACTGCTTGAAGAAGCGAAAGTATTATCTTGTACAAAAAAGTACAGACTAAACTCCCAATTGAATGAATGGAAAACGGACATGAGGAAAGATGATATATAAACTGCCTGCATCAGAGTGAAAAGAATTATGTTACAAACTGCCACAAAAGTTTGTGGAGCTAGGTTTCTGGAACTTACAAAAAAGGATGCTTGGAAGAATGATGAAGTGAAAGAGGCTACAGATGAGAAAAAAGTGCATGTAAGATCATGACTGCTGAAAAAAATCAGGTTGAAGAAAGGTACTGAATGAAATATATAGAGAGAAAATGATAATTGCAAGGAATGTAATCAAAGAGCAAGGAATTGTTAAGATTAAAAGAGACAGAGAAATGCAGAGCAATGTTGATGGAATACACACACACACACGCACATATGAATGGATGAATGAATGAATGAAATGGGTGAAAAGATTTATACAAGGAACCTCCAGGAAAATGAATGGAATTAGAAATAAAAGTGATGAAATTGCTGGTAATGAACCTGAAGTTAGGGAATGATGGAATTAGTGTTTTAGACATTGGTATGGGGATGGTAGTGTTATCACTGACCAAATTAAATGATTTGCTTGAGAAGGCTATTGTTTAAGCAAATATTTTGACTTGGAATCTGGTTCCTGAAATCTTGTAATGATTTTCTATAGCCAATGAGAGTGAATTTAACATTCAAAATTATATTTGTAATGTTTGTCATAGACAAGGGTCTGGTCGAAAGCACTGAGATTGGAGAACCCCTATGGACTGTTTGCTGTAATAATGAGGTAGATCTATCCAGCCCTTTTTCTCCCTCTTTTCTGCTCCTTCCTTGTAATATTTTATGAAATAAATAAAATAATGTCACCATTTGTGCAGATCTCGTGAACACTTCCACACAAGGTCCTTGCACTACTTCAGGAGCAGTTCCATACCTGTGTCAGCTCACGCCATCATCTTTGTGCAGCAGTGAACCACTTCTAGGTCAACTGGGATAAACTTAGTCTGTTCTTTCAAAATACACAGCTTTAGGGAACTTGTGACTGGTCCATCTTCCTATCTGAGGAAACTCCTGCTTCATTTCTGCCACCCAGTTCTTGAACATCAAGCAGGCTTTCATTCTCTTAAAAATTCTTTTAATGCTTTTGCAGTTCCCCTCACAGGAACTGCCTGGAGATGAGATGAGATGAGATGAGATGAGATGAGATGAGATGAGATGAGATGAGATGAGATGAGATGAGATGAGATGAGATGAGATGAGATAGAGAGATATATTTTGCATGTGAAGAAGCCAGATGGGTGCAATAATTAATTTCATTTTTTGGTGTGAAATAGGAATGCAGGATTGCTTGTTTGTTTGTTTCTGTAGTCCCTGTAGCATCTCAGGGCCAAGCAGTGATTCTCAGCTTTTTGAGTGTCAACAGGGTCATAACTATCTTCAAAATGTTTTAAAGGGATTGGGGATTGGAAATGGTCATGGTGTGGAACTGTCCAGTGCCTGTCATTTTATAATGCTCCAAAGCATCAAATCCCTTATGAAGTCTCCCAATCTGAATCAGTGTCTAGTGGTTAAGGCACCAGGCTAGAAAGTTCTAGTCCTACCTTAGGCATGAAAGCCAGCTGGGTGACCTTGGCCAGTCACTCTCTCTCAGCCCAACTCACCTCACAAGGTTGTTGTTTTGGGGAAAATAGGAGGAAGAAGAAGTATTAGGTATGTTTGCCACCTTAAGTTATTTATAAAAATAAGAAAGGCGGGATAAAAAACATCTAAAACAAAAAAATTAAGATTTGGTCTTCATGTGAATCCCACATTGATCTCTAATAGCTTTTATAATCTACACTCAGATAAACTTAAGCTGACTGTACTCAATATCTACTAAAATACTGACATAAAATTAAAATAATGATTTATATTTGTACTTACTTAGATGTGAAATGTCCAGGCCCTGCTTCTGTTTTGCATTTGGGATATTGATCTCTCAGGATTACTTCACATGTTGCACAGTTCTATTCAGAAAGAATATCCCAGTAGGAATGTGCATTATCAGCAAAGTAGTTTTCCATGAAATGATTACACATATAGATTAAGTTTATGGAAATAGGCATAGTTGAAGACAAGGGATAATTCATTGTACAGAAAGGAAAGTAGGTGGGATGAAGAGGCTTGTCCTAGAAAAAGGAAGATAGTTGATGAGCTACATACTCAGACTGTGGCCTGGAAGTTCCCCCAAGCCATGTACTTATCTTGGCATTTGTATTTAGTTTGGGAACTGGATTTGAACTGCAAATCAGGTGAGTGTACTTACATAAAAATCACTGTGTCTCAGTTGACTCTGCCCGAGAATAAAATCAGATAACTACTGATATAATTCTAGGGGTGATTTCTCTGAAAGGAGGACTAATAAATTAATGGGATACAAGTGCAAGACTGAATGTCAAGCCTAGCCCAAGAACAATGACGAAACAGTCCACTCTAGTACAGATTCTTTATTTGCTTACACCTTATAGATAGAATCTTGCCAAACTAAATCTATACTACAGCAACTAGTGGATATACCCTCTGAGATTCTAGGGAATGGCTATCCTGAATCTCTTACTCTTCCCACACTCCCCTGTGGACTGTGTTGTTTTTTGTCCTGCTGGAATGCCACCTCTCCTTCCTGATAGCCTTGATCTCCCACATCACTCTCCTCCTTGTATATACATCCCAACTGTTATATTGCTTTTGGTGAAATTGGTCTCCACTAGGATGTGCTTCACTTCAGATCCAAACTCAGGAATATGCCCGGAGCAAGCATGAATGCACATGCTATACCAGTTAGTGCCTCCTTCCTGGGCTCACTTCCTGGGCTAGGATGGTAGCCTTTGAAACTCCAAAATATATGCAATTGAGGTAAGGACCCAATGTTTGGAAACTGTGAGTTACTGCATGGGAAGAAAGATACTGAAAATGAATCCAGGCATGACAAGGGTACAGTTTACACAGAAAACATCTGGCTTTTTATTGCTCCAGTGTCAGTTGTGGATGGAATTTTCTCCTTCCAAAGTAATAGATCCATGATCTGGGGGTTCTCCTGAAATGAATCCTATTTGATCATCAAGTTGGAGCAACTACCAAGGGCCCAGTTTGCCTGGTGATCCAGGTCTGGCAATTATGGAGCAGGAGGCCCTAACAATCAAATCAAATCAAATCAAATCAAATCAAATCTTGATTACAGTCATAGACCAGCATAAGGCCCTAACTATAATCACCCATGCCCTCATCTCACTGAAGCTATATTATTGTCCAATATTCTATTGGGGCTGCCTTTGAAGACTTCACAGAAGCCGCAGTTGGTACAAGATTTAGCTGCTCACTTCCTAATGGTGAGAGCTGCTTTTAGCAACATTATACCTATTCTATTTGGATGGAAAATGGTTGCCAACAGCTTTTCAACTACAGTTCAAAGTGCTGGAGTTGATCTATAAAGTGCTACATGGCTTGGCATCCAACTATCTTTTCTTAACAGAATCTGCCTCCTGGAAGTTCATGAGGCTGTCTGTTCATTGGTTTTTCAAAGTTCTCAGTTCCAACATGCACGAAACAACATTTTTATAAGTTTCACAAAAAACAGAACAGCTAACATTCAGCTCCTTCTGGTTGCTGCCATGTGTGAAAAGTGAGCTAACTTTTTGTATTTGAACTTACTTATCTGGGCCATAACAGAACTAGTGGCTCTTTTACTTACTAGAGAAAAGATGCTATTATTGGCTGGCTGGCTGATGAATCACTTGTGTTTGTTTCCTGAGCTTGGGATAGGTGCATATTTCTTACCTGGCAAGGGGTGGGGGGACAGAAAAAGGAAAAGCCTATACCCTATAAATGGAGTTGTCTGCAGAATCAAAGAATGAGAAAAAGAACAGAAGCATCAGTAATCCAAAACATTATTTTTGGCTAGGCTGCAATTGTTACTGTTAAGTGTGTGCATGTGTAAATACGCATATAGTTTTCCTTGAAGAAATACAATACTTCAGAGTCCCGACTTCGTAATTTCTCAGTGATTTTTGGTTCCTCCTGCCAAATGAATTAGATTAGGTAGCAACAAAGAGAAAGATGCCTGACTGCTGGATTACCCTTCCCAGGGAGACTTGCCTGGGGCTTATGTTATGGCACTATTGGGGCCAGGTAAAATTTATTTTATTTTCCTAGGCAATTTAAGAAATTAGATCTCTGGCTGTTTTATTTTGCTGCTGGTTTTACTTTTCATGAGCTGTGTAGCTCTTACTGTTACTGCTGGCTTGGTCTTGGTCTTGGTGTTGTGCTGTTTTCATCTGTTTTGTATAGTTTGGTATGTTATGTTTTTAATTTCTCTGTACATTTCCACTGCAGTTGCTGGGGAGACTAACATACAACAATAAACTAATATGCCTTTTTGATCTTATACTAATAGTTGTTCAGCCATTATCAAGTGCAGGTCTTTTGTACAAGTACTGGTGAGGAATTTGCTTTATGGAAAGCAGAAAAGCTCTAGTATTTTATTGATCGAATGAATATATTCAGTAATAATCTAGCAACAACCCCAAAATGGCACTTAAAAAAAAGTCGTCTTTGGTCTATTTTAAGATACTGTTTATTCAGAAGCAAAATAAGCTATAATTACTAACAGATGAAAAATGAAATATTTAACTGTTGCACCATTTCTATGGAAAAAATAAAGGAACATATGGTATTCCATGTACCAGCAGCCTGAAGACAGTAACTGAGTTAAAATAAAGTCCTCTTTGTAAATGTTACATAAAGAATGGCTCACTTCCACAGAAAATATCCCCATTACTATTTTTTTGCCAGAATCTAAAGAAAAAGTTAATTGGTCTATGAATGCTTGAGACACTTATATTATCTCCATAGTAGACTAAGCCAGCTCTAATTCTAGGCAAAGGGAGGAAACTATCTCAGATGGCAAAAAAGTTAAGGGGCAATTATCTCATAGCATTTGTGCAGCCATTCTCCTGGTTAGAAAGCCACATCTTGTGCCACGCAAGCCTGCTGCCCTCAACCATAGTGGAAGATGCTCTCTCACAAACAGTATCATTCATTTGTGACAGTACAGGTAGATCTCACTTACCGACCGCTTGTTTACCAACCGTTTGAGGTTATGACAGTGTAAAGCAATAGATTTGCCACCAATCCTTGCATTTATGACTGTTGCAGGGTCTCGAGGTCACATAATCACTATTTGCATACTTCACAACTGGCTTGCAACAAGCAGAGTTAATGGAAAAGGTGGAAGTATTTCACTTAACAATTGCAATGCTTCCCTTAACGACTGAGGTGGAAGTGAGGTTGTAAGCCTGTCATGGTCATGTGATGTTTCGCTTAGCAACCGCGGTGCTTAGCAATGGAGTCCCAATTGTGGTCACTAAGCAAGGACGAACTGTACTGACATCTTCTAAATGGAAATACTTCTTTTTCCTCAGTGAAAAGCAGTAAAAATATTTGAAACGAGCCCTGATGCTATACCATGGTATAACTTTCCTTTCACTCATGCAATAAGAATTAGGGTAAAAATCCATACATACTTATACAGATATGAATATGTATCTACATGAATAGGCTCAATTTACTTACTTTCCTTGGGTTTTTTGTACAGTGTTCAGTTAATTCAATCTGTAGGCTAGAAGTGGGTGGGCCACCCCTCCCACAGCCACATGTAGTTTCCATCCTAATTTTAGCAGCTGTCAACCTAATTTCAAAAAATTATTTGTGAGCGGTCAGTGTGGACTCCTGGAAACAGTAATCTATCTTTTCACCAGCAGACTACACAGAGACTGGAAGAGAGAATGGTGTCCTGGTCTTACCCATTTTTGGCCAACTATAGCTCTTATTCTGCACCATTGTACACCCTTGCTTTAGGCAATGCTAGTTTATGTATAAATCTTTGGTAAGCAAGCTAAACCTGACAAGGTAGAAGGGTTTAACCATTTCTATTTTCTTCCCATCATCACTTTTCCTCTCTCTTCCATTTTCTTCTCAGTACTTTTCAGCTAAGCGTTCCCTCTTCTCATGATATGTACTTCCTGTGTTTTGAAACAAACCAAAATAGAATATGGATATTTGGGTGAACTTGCAGTAGCTTAAATCTGCTATGGAGAACTGTTTCCCACCAGAATTCTGTCTCTCTTCCAGCGCTGTTAAGGTGGCTTACAGGGAAAGGATCTTAATCAAGGTGGCTTAGAGGGAAAGGATCTTAATCAAGACAGAGAGAATCTGTGTATGCCTATCAGCTGGACAGGTTTGAAAAGGCCATCCTCGAGTCCATCCTTGAGTCCACCAGTACCTCCATAGAAAGAACAAAATCCAGATTTTGGGTGAAGTGATAAAAACCTTTGGCATTTCAACATCTTGTCTCTGCTATGTATGAGAAACCTTTTCAAAGGAAAGCCCTATTCTGATAAGAAAAATCCTAGTAAGCTGTAGTTCTTAGATTTGCAGCAGAACCCAGGCATTTCCAGCTGACTTCTTAGATACTATCAAGTCAGCTCTATGACTAATGAGCGCTCAAGGAAACTGTAAAGCAGCCATAGTTACTTTGAACGCATATGAAACTCAGTCTATTTTCAGATATTTCCCACACGGAATGTGTGTGAATTATTTGTTTTCTAATCACAAGCAAATATGCAGTATAAATGCATTGGATGACATACAAAAGAAATGTGTCTGAGCTAATAACTTAAGTGTCATCTTATTCAAAATGAAAAATGAAAAACAGGCCACAATGGCATTTGTCTTAAATGAAAACCTTACCGAATGGAGGAAGCTCCAAGGAAACATCAGATATGGGCACACAGAGAACAGATGATAATCCCAATTAAAAGTGTTGAACAGTATCGCATAAAAAGAAATAGGTTATGAATGTTTAGATTCTATGCATGATAAAAGAAGCAGGTTAGGCATTGGTCCTTTTTTCTTTGACTGAATGAACGATAAATTGATAATTTGCATACAAATGAAGGGAATTAAAACAATCCATGCTTATAACATACACCATGCCTTCAGCTTTCTAATAAGATCCAAGAAGGATGTTTTGTTACCAAACATGATTCAGAAACTGTCATTTACATTAAGCATTTGCTGGCAGTTTGGGGGTTCTAATAATTAACAGAACTTTTTAGATATTGTTTTTCAGGAATGCAGTTCTCTTTCATATGTTGTCACTCTCCAGAGCAATCTCTCCGTTTTTCAAACAGTTATTTTTCTGGGGGTGGGGGTGGGGGGTGAGGGGGAGGCTTGGCTTCCTCCCTTTAATGGAGAGAATAAAACTCCAGCATATTTAGTCAATGCATCTCTTTGTCATGCTCGGTAGCAATTTCTGAATGTGCATTTTTCCTTCCTCTGTTCAAATCAGTGGATTTTGCAGTCTTGGCTGCAGAACCAGTTACTATGAAATCATTCAAATGACTATTAAAGCAATATTGAAAATTGTGAACATTTACTAATTGGTAGGTGGCACATCTTCTGTTGAAAGAGTTGGCATTCACCCAGCTCTTTTTTGTGACTGTTTGGAAAATATTTGTTTGTTTGATTTATCTCTGCCCATCTCCCACTGATGGGGGACTCTGCGTGGCTCACAAGATCCATTAAAACAATAAATACATATAAAATTACATAAAACATGAAACTATGGAAAGCATTACTGAAAGAAAAGAGAAAGTCCAAGAAGCTGATGGTTCCAGAGCTGCAGACAACAGGCCTCTAAGGGGCTAGCCATCCCCATACTTGGTCTCTTCCATCCCCACCCCAAGCCAAGTGGCAGAGCCAGGTCTTCAGATTGCTCCGGAAGGCCAGGAGTGAAGGGGCCAATCTCACCTCCGGGGGCAAGATATTCCAAAGGGCAGGGGCTATACCTTCTGGACCCTGCTGATTGGAGCTCTTTTATCAAGGGGGTCTGAAGCATGCCCTCTCTGTGTGATCAGGTGGGATGGGTTGAAGTCATGGGGAAGAGGCGGTTCCTCAGATAACCTGGTCCCATGCCATGTAGGGCTTTAAAGGTGATAACCAACACCTTGAATTGGACCCGGAAGCAAACTGGTACCCAATGCAGCTCACGGAGCAACAGTGTTACATGGGCCCTTCTTGGGGCTCCAAAAATAGCCTGCGCGGCTGCATTCTGGACCAGCTATAGCTTCTGGATACTCTTCAAGGGTAGTCCCATGTAGAGCACATTGCAGTAGTCTATATAGGAGACAACAAGGGCATGAGTGACTGTTTGAAGGGCATCCTGATCCAGGAAAGGGGGTAACTGATGCACAACCCAAAGTTGTGCAAAGGCCCTCCTGGCCACGGCTGCCACCTGCTCTTCAAGCAGCAGCCATGAGTCCAGGAGGACCCCCAGATTATGTACTGGGTCTGTTTGGGGCAGTGCTACCCATCCAGCACCAAAGATGACAAAGTCCCAGATACAAAGGAGCCATTAACCCACAGCCACTCTGTCTTACCAGGGTTCAGCTGAAACCTGTTGTTCCCCATCCAGACTCTTACATCCTCCAGGCACCATGAAAGGGTGGTCATGGCATCACTTACCTTACCTGGGTTGGAGATGTATAATTCAGTATCATCTGCATATTGATGATACCTCATCCCATAATGGTGGAAGATCTCACCCAGCGGTTTCATGTAGATGTTAAAAAGGAGTGGAGAGAGGACCAAACTCTGCGGCACCCCACAAAAGAGGGACCGAGGATGGGACCTCTCACTCTCTATCACCATCGATTGGGATCGTTCCTGGAGAAAGGAGGTGAACCAGCACAAACTGTGCCGCCCACCCCCAATTCCCTGAGCCATCCCAAAAGGATACCGTGGTTGATGGTATCGAAAGCTGCTGAGGGATCAAGGAGAGCAAGGTTGGTCACACTTCCACCATCCCGCTTCTGCCAGAGATCATCCATAAGAGTGACCAATGCCGTTTCCATTCCATATCCGGGCCTGAAACCTGCCTGGAAGGGGTCCAGATAATTCGTTTCCTCCAGAACCCTTTGGAATTGTGACGCCACCACTTTCTCAACCACCTTTCCCAAAAAGGGGAGGTGGGAGACTGGATGAAAATTGTCCAGTACAATAGGATCCAGGGAAGGTTTCTTGAGGAGGGGGTGCACTGCCTCCTTAAAGGCAGCTGGGAACACTCCTTCCTACAAGGATGTATTAACCAATGCCTGGATCCAACCACATGTCACCTCCTGAGCTGCTTTCACCATCCAGGAGGGGCATGGGTCAAGATAGCAAGTGGTGGCCTTCATAGTCCAAAGGATCCTATCCACTTCCTCAGGATCAACAGGATCAAATTGTTCCCAGATAACTGGGTAAGAACAATCCCCTGGTATCTCCCCAGACCCTGCCCCACATTTGGAGTCTAACTTGGAATGAATCTGAGTGATTTTGTCCTGCAGATGCTCCAAAAATTCCTCCGCACGGCCCTGCAAATGAATCACCAAATCCCCCTTACCAAGGAGGGATCTAGTGATCCCAAACAGGGCCACCAGGTGGCATTCAGCGGACGCAATAAGGGTGGAGAAGTATTGATGCTTCACTGCTCTTATCGCCACAGTATAGGCCTTGATAGCGGCTCTAACCTGTGTTCGATCGGATTCGGCCTTTGTCTTCCTCCAGTGGCACTCTAGACATCTCTTGACCTTCTTCTGAACCTCAACTCCTCCATAAACCACAGGGAGTATTGGGGCTGATGTTGCAAGAGAGGTTGCATAGGCGCGATCCTGTCCAAGGCCCTGTCTGCCTCCTTATTCCTGGCGGTAGCCAAGGCCTCTGCTGGACCGTGCAGCAGATCCTTGGGAATACCCCCCAGCTTCCTCTTAAACCCTGATGGGTCCATCAGGCACCAGGGGCAGACCAATCACATGGGTCCTGCCCCCCTGCGGAGCAGGGTGGCATAAGAGAAACTCAGGGTCACCAGGACATGATCTGACCATGACAACATGGTCAGATGTTATATATCCAATGTCATCTGTAAGGCTGCTTTAGCAAGCCTAGCTCTAGATACCTTCCTAATTCCTAAATTAGGCTGACAAACAAAGTGAAAGATTCAAATAGCCAGTAGCTAAACGGACAAAAGAATTACCTCAAAATTGGGAGTCAGTCTGAAGGAAGGCCTCCATCATCTGTGATTTAATCATGGATGAGAGTGCTGCTCTTGTGTGCATTACTGAGACTTGGCTAGGCTTAGAGGGATTTGGGGTGGTGGCAGCAGCTGCCAAAAAGGCAGAGGTGGTAGAGTAGCCAGGGTCATCTGAGATTCTCCGGTCACCTTCAGAGGTGCTACCTCATAAGTGACTGGATATGAGATTCTGTTGGTTAAGTTGGGCGCTAAGGATCTAGGGATCAGTTGGGAGTACCAGCCTCTCTGCTGCATAGCAAACTCCTTGCCTGAACTCCTTAACTCCATGGCCAGATAAGCAATGGCATTCACTAGACTTATGGTCTTGAGGGCCTCCAATTTGCCTTCTTTGGGGTGGGGTATGAGATACTTCAGGAGCATCTCTATGGCACCATGGCTGTGGGAATTAGGAAGTTAGTTTGAGCCACTTCTGTTACAGCAAAATGTCTGCTCAGGGCAATTGGTCCCACTACAACACTTAAAGCTGCATCAGCACAGTTATTTACGTATTGAGACAGACTCAATACCAGGCAAGACTGACTAGGATCTGCACAGGCTTAATATTTAGCTGAGTCAGTAGCTCTTAGCTCATTCTCTTAAAGGGAGCATACTGTATCTTATTACATTTTCCTGAGTGCATCACAGTTAAACTTGATATTCCAGAAAAGTTGCAAGATTGCCTTCAGTTTTCTCTTTAACTTCCTACCTATATAATTTCCCTAACCAACACATCTGTGGCTGTTGGATGTCATAATTATTATGCCATTGAATGGCTGAGGAAAAAAAAAAGAAAGAAAGAAGAAGGTGGTTGTTATGTGCTCTGGCTCCAGAACTGTACACTGAGATATTTGCACCAAAAATGAAGTCATCCCAATAGGAAAATAAGAGTTTCTGATCAGTGTAGTCTCTCAGATGCTTTTTGTCAAAGGAGTGTGAGATAAAATAGTTCTGTACAGGGTATGTTTTTTAAGAGTCTGAATTCTCTAAAAAATAAAATACTCTTATTTTAGAAAGTCCTATAAACTGCTTTGCTATTACTATTCTCTGAAGAATGAAAGATGAAATTGCATTGAAATAGAATAACAGATGCACATCTGGAAGTTTCTGCCTTTGGCAAATCCAAACTAGAATTTGACTTTGTTTCAGCATCAGTACATATTCAAGAATTTGCATGCCTTGTATTACACATAATTATAAGATATTACTAATTTTACAGTAAAAACAAACTATCCATCCATTCATCCTGACAAATCTTTATGAACCTACTCAATAGATATGCTCTAAGGATTGTGATTTATGGCACTTTTTCTTTCTATTGTCTCAACATAATTTCTTTCCCTCCATCAGCTGTAGTCACAGCTTTTCTCTGATACAATCCTTATGTCTTTAACACTGTAAAGGGAATGCATGATTTCTCAGAGTTGTACTTGTTCTCCAGATGTTGAGAGACAAATGGGAACTTGGGAGTCATGAATATTTGGGACTTTTCAGACCAATGCAATGAGAAGCAAATTGTACTTGCACATTTTAAAAGCTACTCACAGAGGAAAACATACAGATTAAAAAAAAAAAAAGGTTAAAAATTAAAATCAGGCTCCTTAAAAATGTGAAGATTCTAAAAATATTGAGCTAAATCATGTTTAAACATTAAATATATGTAAAGTAAATTTTTATGATTGTAATCATTACAAAGTAAATAACACTAGAGAAAGGCAGGTTCTGACTGAACGTTAGAAGAAACTTCCTAACAATAATCACAGTTGAGAATGAAACCAATTACCCAGAGAGATTATGGGTTTCCCTTGAATGGTTGGGTTAAAGAGGTTAGAGTACCATCTGTCTAGATGCTTCAAATTGGATTTCTGCACATGTCTAAATACCTCCTTGTGACATTACAATTTGATAATTAGCTAGGAAAGATGAAAAGATTACATCTAACTGACCTACTTACTTGAGGATGAAACTTGCTGTAGACAGATTGTCAGCACACAATAAATCAAATTAATATCTTCCTGTTTCATAATTAGACATGTTTGGATAACATGATAAAACATAAGTATGTTTTACCTTACAGAACACATATATTTAGTATTTAAACATGATTCAGCTCAAGATTTTTAAAATCTCCACATTTTTAAGGAGCCTGATTTTAATTTTTAACTATTTTTTTTAAATCCGTATGTTCTACTCTGTGAGCAGCTTTTAAAATGAGTATGTCACTGGAGATAAAGCTAGGAAACAATTATGGTCTGCAAGAACTCTAGCATTATTAATCAGAGTGCCCCATAAACAAATCTAAAGCACATCTGAGGCATTCTCAAGTTAGCAATTCCTGGAAATACTGTATAGAATACAGTGTAGCTTAAGACCAGTCTCAGATGGATGTTTAGCCATCATGGTTTGTGACCACAGTGGACTTTAATTCACCAATAAACCATAATTAGGATTACCATATTGTCCAAATATACCTATAGCTTGATAAGGTTATACAATAGTCAGAAATGCATAAGTTTTGATAGATACTTATAAAGGTTTTGATGGTTGTCATTGACTTTGAGTAATAGGCCAATGAGCTGGCAGATACTAAGGTCATTGACCACGATAATGATTCTTATTTTGTTTGAGGAACAATATTTTACTATTCTCAGTGGGTCTTGATTGAAAATGGGTAGTTCCAAACTGTCAGGACTATGGTGAAGCAAAGTGATCAGCTAGTACCCATGGGGGAGATTGCTGAGGGACAGGAAGAAGATGGTAGTTCTAGAGAACTAGGTAAGGTCAGTGCAAAATGTTTGAGGAAAACTAGAAAAACATCAGTAATGGTGCCCTGAGTTCAAATTTCCCAACCAAAACCTCAGCTTCTATAACAGTGTTTCTCAATCTCAGCAACTTTAAGATGTGTGGACTTCAACTCCCAGAATTCTCCAGCCATCATGTGATTGAGAAACACTGTTCTATAACATCTGTTCTCAACAAGCCTGCTGCCAAATCTTTTATCAAAAGCAGGGGCTCTAAGGGATGGTTTTCCTTCCTCCTGGGGCAAGCAATAAGGGGAAAAAATATGTATTCCATCTCTGGCTGTGAACTTCTTACATTTTTATTTACTTCATTACAGAACAGCATACAGACATATGAACAGTAACAAATACGTACAATCATTTTCTTTCCATTGCACTAAACTATGAACAATCACCTAAAAGACCCAAAATAATGTAGAACCAGGCCAAATTCTTTGACCCCCTTCAAGTACACTCCCTCTAATTTGTCTCTGCCAGTGTCTCCTGCGGATGGATGCTTCTCTTACCTTTATGGGTCAAGACCTCAGGGCCCTTTTCTCCTCTCCCTTCTCTTCTGGGATTTCTAGACTTCAACTTTACTGTGCCTTTTCTTTGCTGATGAAACTTGTCAGTCTCCATACCCCTCATGCCGGCTGAGCTGTGAATTGAGGCATTGGAATTCTTTGCATAAGATGTCATAGGATTTATGCTTTACCTGTTGCTCACATGTAGCCTTCCTACCAGTGGATGGAGTCTCCCCACCAGCTAGTTTCATAAGCCATTCTTGTCTTCTTTCCCATTCTCTCTCTCTCTCTCATTACTTGACACATCCAAAGTTGGGGTCTTATCATGTTTCTGAGCCCACTCTCTGCTTCTCTGCAAAACTAGCTATGTTTCCTTCCATTCTATTCCCCCCTTTGCTACATGATCTTTAGAGCTGGGGCTAGTTACACAGTAATCAAGAGCCAGCAGGTGTAGGAAGAGTTTGTAATCTCTTCCCAATTCTATATTTCCATTTAACTACCATCTCTGAGAGTCCTATGTACTGTATCCTGCAATTTAGCTTAACTTTAATCCTTCCTGCCTTTCCTGCAACCGCAGGCTTGCAGTAACTACAATTTTACATACCACTCAGATGCTTTAAGTTACCACAAGACTGAAAGTCCCTAGCCTGCTCCTTAAACCCAGACATACATCTCCAAATGTAGAAAACAGATTCGCATATTTGGTACTACACATTCTAAGAAGGCTCTGGGGTCCCGTAAAGGATGCTAATAGGCCCCCCTTTTTTTTGTACTAGAGATTTAGAATGTAACGTAGCATTCCAGTCACCAGAACAGCACACAATCATGGTTAGAAGTACTGGGGAAAACTCCTGGTTACAAAACTATTAAGATGCTCTTCTTTTATCTTCATGCGTGGAGGAAGATTTGAAATGCAAAGCAAAAGGCAGAATTGTTGGCAGAAAACTTCTTTTTTTTTTTCCCTTCATGATTGGCAGTAGTTTGGGGGTGGGAGGATATGGATTGGATGACTTTTTTTACATTCTCCTATTGGTCAGTTGGAGATGCTTACTGATTGGCTTAGGATGTTCATTGCATGTTCTTAGCCTTTTAAAGTCTCCAGATGTGGCTTAGGGTGTTCACTGCATGTTCTTAGCCTTTTAAAGTCTCCAGATGTGAAGATGAACAAAGTTGGCTTTGGACTGTTTTGAGAGATTAGGGAATGGAAATGTATGTGGAAGTGATGCCTTCTTGGATCATCTGTATCCCCCATCTTCTAATTAGGGATGCAGAGATGTAGAAGACCAGAACCTGCATTGCCTTTTTAATTAAAAAATAGAAATTAAAAAAATAAAAAAGTCAGCCTTGTGCAGCAAGCAGCTCCTGGCACCTGTGTTTATTATTTAAATTTCCCACAATACTTCTCACCTGGTATCACACTATGAGAAATGAACATTGATTCATCTGCCTAACACTTTTTGGTTGTACCATATACAGTAAGCTTCCCAGGAACCAGTGGTGAAAGAGAAAAAAAGTACTTTAAAAGTGGAGCTCATAAGTGAAGCATGCATTCCACAGAAGTCAGAAACCTATGAATGGACACATCTTTGAGAGGATGTCCTGTACTACTACAAGTACTGTAACTATGACCTTTTTTTTTTTTTTTTTGACAAAGTAAATCCACAATGCTTCTCCTTTTATTGACTGTTTCCCTTAATATATGAAACAATCTATCAGCCCAGTTTCCAGCATGAATTCCAGTACAGGTAAAGCTGATTTATAGCAGAACCCTGTGCACAAGCAAGATTATGCTTTCTCTCCAGAATGTTGTCATATCTTGTGTTGCATATCTTATATAAATGTATTTTCCATATAGGGAGTACATAGTTTGTTTTGATCATCATCTGAGCAACATAACCAAGCTAACTGAAGAAAAACAGACCAAATTTCTTTGTTCACCACATTTGATTAATTATGCCTTTCTCTACATAGGTAAATGGAAAACTGATATTTTGTTAGATTTTTATATACAACCTCCTTTGCATTTTAAAAACAATAGATATGATTCTGTGTTTAAATTTCATATTCCAGCTCTCATAGTTAAAAATTAAGAATAGAATAGAGAGTGAAAACTTTTTTGGCACGTGAGATTGTCAGTTTCTGCCACAAATTAAGATTAAGAGACATGGTTTTAGATGAAACAGAAAATATTGGACACCAAAAATTACTTTTTCGTTTATTAAAAATGGGAAGGGAGTTAAACTACTTCACCTTCAAATGTAAGCTTATCTGTACTTATTACATTTTTCCATTTCACGAAAGATTATTTCTAACCCCATCCAAACATTTTGAAAACAGCTAATCTGAATTCTTCTGCCCTGCACTATGTCTATAGCAGCTCAATGCTGGCAAAATACAATGCATTCATTTTCCCCTTAAATCCCCCTCCCAAAATATACAGTTCCCCAGATCTAAAGTTTCAGCTCTTTTGGTTTCATAAATTCAAATGCCATGAGTTCTCCATTCTTGTCCTAAACCATGTCCTGATCAGCTTCTTTCTCCTCTGCAATGTAGGGGAAAAGGTGAACATATATAATTGCTTGTGCTTTTTAAAAAAATAAATTCAACAAAAATCAGTTTCAAATAAATAAATTATTTCTCACTCATTCTTATACACTGGTACACACTATCTTAAATGCCAGCCAAACTAATGCATTTTATTTTTTTAAAAAACTGTATTTAGTATACAAAATATTAAAACAAGTCTTTTTCCAATAGGGATGGACTTCTGGTGACTTTATAGATAGATACATCCATGTCATTTTGTTGGCATATAGAAGTGGTTTGCCACTTTCCTACCTATTCTGTAGCCCTATTTTGGGGGAGTTTCCCATCCAAATACTGATCAGAACTGACCCTGCTTAGCTTCCAAGGGCAGACAAGGCTACCAGGTGCTGCCACCTACTGCCACCTGCTAAAACTAAATGGAAATTTGAAGTCTATAAGTACAACTGAAGTCTGAACAACTGCTTCATTAGTTTCCATGGTTATGGTTAATGTAGTAATACAGATGACTGTTATATTATATTAAATTTCTTCTTAATCAATTAGTCTAGATTTGACTAATGGAAGGCAGATGCTTAGTACAGAAACCTAATTAGACAGCTGTTCAGACTGCAGTTGTATATGCATATAGTGGAACAGAATCTATGAAGCAATCCTCTGGAAAATTTACCATGGCCTATCTATTTAAAGTTGACTTAAAGCTAAGAATCATACTATATTTATCTTGCAAAATAGTACATGTGTTGGACATGTGTTGGCCCTAACCAAAGTGTCTGAAATGATGACCAGGCTTTCTCCCTCTCTAGAATGAAGTTCTAGATTGCAGGAAGGAGGAGAAGTGTTGAATTGTGTTCCCTTGACTGCTTAACCTGCCCTAAGTTTGCTTGCTGTTTCCGTCCTAGCAAAATTATGATCAATGAACAATTACCATAGAATATGACTACAAGTAATTCTGTTTTTTTAAAAGAGAAAACATTTCTTTTCCAAGAAATCTTTTTTATTAACTGAATACAAGAAAAGAAAGAAAAAGAATACACAAATTGTAAAGAAAGAAAGAAAAAGCTAAAAAGAAAACAAAAACATATAGGGCATATATTCACAGAAACACATAGATGCAAAGTTGTACAATAAACATTTCAATCAATGGAAACCATAATTCATTACAACCATCCATAGCTACTCTATATTGATAGGTTATTGGTTTGTAAATTGTTGGTAACATCAATTCTACAGTCCACTAGATAGTTGGGGCCACGTGCTTATCTTTCCAATGCTGAACAATAAGTCTTTTACCTGTAAGTAATCTACTTTTTTGTCCAGGTGTCAATTTACATATGAAGTTAATGCACACACACACACAGATACACACAAACACTTTTGTTAGTCTCAGTTAAAAGAACTGTTAGTTATAACAAACTAAAGTGGTACCAGTATATGCTCATCTTCAGTCCTTTTCCCTGAAATGTTAGCATGTACCATTCTACAAACTTGCCTCATGATGGTTCTTTCTAGATGTGGTGGACTTCAGTCCTTCATATACCTTTTAATCAGGATATGAGAATTGAAACAGAATACATCTGGAAGGTATGTTAATGGAAAAGATGGATGAATATAACTATATCTAAACATGCTATTCCACTAAATTCCTACAACTAAGAATACATATGGAAAAATGGGCTCCAAACTTTCAACAGAAATCTGAGAATTGCAAAAGTGATACTAATACATGCCACTAGTATTACTATCATTGTATACATGGATTAAGTTTTCTTGTTTACTTCATTCAATAATGGTCTCCAAAAACTTGTTTTTGCCTCCAAAGCTTTCCTATTTGGATTCTGGAACACTTTTCTTTAGTAGAGAGTATAGGCCTTCATGTAGTTCAGAACAAGAACTATTTTCAGCATGCCAAGATATTTTCCATTCTGGAATAATATCTCACATCTAGGGTGTGGCAGAAAAACAGAAAGGGAAAAATGAAAAGCTATAAGTGAAGTTGTAAAGCAAAAGCCAAGAATAAATGCGTCCAGTCTGCCAGAGCATCTACACAGAAGATTATATATATATATATATACACATACATATATATATATACACATACACACACACACATATATATATATATATACATATATATATATATACATATACATATACATATACATATACATACATACATACATACATACATACATTAAATTAATTATAGCTGCCCACTCCAGCAGACTCTGGGTAGCTTACAAAATCTAATACTAATTAAAAACATAGACAAAACTAAATAGCCCAGACCAAAAACAGCCATTAAAACACAGTAAACAGCCTGCCCCGTCTCTACAACACATTAACCTCAGGCCTGGAACTAAAGCCAGGTTTTAAGGGCTTTTCAGAACCGCAGGAGACTGGGCTCCATCCGTAGCTCATTTATATCTCAATTTGCCATCCATATTTTATCAGTCAGATACAAAATGCTAGAATTAATACCACTACTACAAGCAAAGGAATTTTGGAGCAATTACTATTGCCTTAGTACTTCTTTAACATGTATTTCAGACATCAGGCTAGGTATATACATATACCTACATACATACATACATACATACAAAAATGAGGAATACTAATACTACTAATAATAGTAATAGTGTTTTTAAATTAATTTGTTTAATGTGGGACCTGCTATTATGCGTGGACAAAATGAGGGATACCTATAATAAGGACCACAACAACTATTTGAGAAAAATACTGTATCTCCTAGGGGAAAAAAATTGATATAATTTTCATACAAAAGCTAGCAACTTCAGCTTGCAATTAGTCTTCTTATTTTGTTAGGCTACAGAAGGAAAGTAAGGAAAGAGAGTGCCACTTTACCTATTATACAGTATTTCAATGCCAGAAAGAATGTGTCAGGAGGAAAGTGGCTGGGGGCAGTATTTTTTGAACAGGATCTTCCCAGGAAAATGGAAGGTGCAGTAGGGATTGTGGGGAAAATGTTTAGAGACCCTGCCTGGAACTCAGAGGATTCAACCTAGCATATCCTAGATGTCCATGCACATATGTTCCAGGGCTAGACTGTGAGCAAAAAATCTAGGAAGAAGTCAAACCACTTTCCAAGAAAACTATATGGATATGTTTATATCAGGAGTTGAGCTTGGTTCAAGGGAATCTTCTCCTTTTTTACCCTCATGATACTCACAAAACCTTGACCCACATCCCCTAATGACTGTATCCAGCAGCTTCACATAGATATTACGTAGTACTGGAAACAAGGCAGTATTCTGAGATTAACGAATTTAACAACCTTGTTACACTCTCTTAATACTATTCTCTGGAAACTTTCCTATAGGGAGGTGCAGAAACAGATCCTAACAATACCTCAATAGCCAGCAAGCAGAGCAAACCCAGGAAGATTCCATGGTATCAAAAGCCATAAGAAATTGTCCCTTTCCTAGAAAAAGTGACCAAAGTCAGTTTCATCCCACAACCAGACTAGAATGTGGGGATATAAATAATTGGTATCTTGCAAAAATGTGTATACTTAAGATCATCCCTGCTTATTTGATCACCTTGTTCAAAAAGAATGCAGTTGGCATTGGATGATCATTGCATCATTGCCATTCTCAAAGTTCAAGGCATTTTTCATGTGTGGTTATACCATCGCCTCTGTAGGGGCAACAGAGTCCACGCTTTCATGCAATTAAACATTTATCATTCCTTGGCTCCATCCAATCAGTCCCTCTTGGCTAGTTCACATGAATCATTATGGACAAGGTCAATTGTCCTAGCTCTCCCCTTTTAACTATTATGAAAATAAATTCCTGTCTTTATGTTGTGAAAATGTGGGGCTCATTCATGACCTCACCATGGCATGCCAAAGACCAATGAAGCTCTGAGCCATGATCACTGCTTTCTCAGGTCTTTGACACAGAACCAGTCTAGAAGTCTCAGAAAGAAGGGAACCCCACAAATCTAAGCACAATATAAATAATTTTTTATAGGTACATAGGTTTTATCTGGTATGTGTCTAATCTCATTTGATCTGATTATCAATCCTTTTCTGCCATTCTATCCTGAGCCTCAGAATCATGATACTGAACTAATTTTATGAATTTTGGAATCAGTATTGCATCTAGGCAACAATTCTTCTTCTTCTTTTGTTTGGGCTTTTGTGCAAGGGCAAGATTAACCTCAGATTTGCTTTTGGTTTCGATGAAGGCGCTTAGTTCATGACTGCTCAAAATTTGCTTTAGAAGCATGACCAAAACTCAATCAAAGGTCTTCTCCTGCTCAACAGCAACTGCACAACAAAAGCAAAGTCCACTCAGAGATCCATAGCGAACATACTAGAAGATATAATATACTGTATATTGACTGTACAGGCACCAAACACAGTTTCAGAATACATGCTGTTGATGACTGTACATGTGCAAGATATCACACTGTGAAGGATGATATGAAGTTACTCTAACTAGAAGATGGTGAGAAAACTCCTTTTGTCTCATTTTAAAGCAGTTAAAATATGTAAAGGAAGTGAATGCTTGCCTGAAGCCTAAATCAGGCAAGAACTTATCCCTGGCTGGGGCTTCAGCCCTCAGACTTCTTCCTTCATCAATTGTATTGTTCACTTGACATTATCTTAAGCTTGCTGTATTAGTCACCAAATACTTTCTGGGCTGCCTTTTCTTGTTATTATCTTATTCCTCAGGGCAGTCTGTGTCAATGTCCAAATACAAAGGCAAAGCCCTTGATTTCTGAGATATTATTTGGATGATCCTCTCCTTCAAGTTTCAGCATATTCATGGGGAAGTCCTGAAAGAGACCAGGTGTGCACTGCATTTACTTTTGTCTTCTCCAAAATATCTACCCCAGGTTTCTGCTAATGCTTGGAACTCCCAGTGTACCTTCCACTCCTCAAATCAATAAAGTAGCTGGGAAGCTACAGGTTCAGCATGGCATCAGATCAGACAACACATCCTTCATTATCAAATTGCTAATATTAGAGAAAAGCAGAGAGCCACTGGGAGGAAAGAAAATGAATGCTTTTCAAGAAAGCAATCTTATATGGATAGAACTTGATTGATGATTGATGATTATGTGCCATTAAGTCATTGTCAACTCTTAGCCACCACACAGATAGTTTTTCTCCATGCTGATCTGTCCCTAACCTGGTCCTTCAGCTCTTCCACCTAAGTCAGAACTTAGTTATCTGCAAATTCTGGCACTTCCCAGCTGGGGGGTGGGAGGGGGGGGGAACATCAGCATATGCATTTGAAACAAACATTTCAAGAGAAAACACAGACATTTGGGAGAAGTACATTGTTAAATGCATAGCTAAATGCAAGTGTTTGTGTAGATTTGGTTTAAATCTAAAGATTAATGAAGTGACGTATCATACTATGGATGAATATGTGCAAATACAGTGGTACCTCGGTTCACGAACTTAATTCGTTCCACGACTCTGGTCGCGAACCAAATTGGTCGTGAACCGAATCAAATTTTCCCATAAGGTTCAATGTAAATACAGTTAATCCGTTCTGACCCCTCCGAATTTGGTCACCAACCGATTTTTGATCACGTCCCGAATCAAATTTCCCCATAAGGTTCAATGTAATTACAGTTAATCTGTTCTGAACCATATGTTTTTTTTTTTTTAAACCGCAAAAATATGACACAAAGTACAGTACGAAGAGAGAGAAAGCTAACCTTGCTCGACGCGACTTCTGGCGTGGAGGACAGGAAGGTGGGTGGGGAGGCGGTTACTGCTTGGAGGGAGAGTCCCCCTCCCTACAGGAAGCTGCGACCACGTGTCACGGGAGGGAAAATGGCCGCGGATCCTGTTCGTAACCCAATCCAGCGTTCGTGAACGGAGGCAAAATTTTGCGACCCGAGCTGTTTGTGAACTGAATTGTTCGTGAACAGAAGCGTTCGTGAACCGAGGTACCACTGTATGTCAGTATCTAGTAAGGACTGATTCCCTATCTTAATTATGTATTTATTAGAAATTCTGATTTACTAATAATCAAAGAATGATTGTTGGATGGTAAATCTCTTACTGTATAAAGAAGGATCACAGAAAGATTTGGGAAACTATGAGCAAGTGACGAATACAATTTAAGCATCTTGATATTATTATAATGCTCAGTCTTCTTTTTTTGTTTTGGGCGGGTGGGTGGTATTTCTGCTTATCTGTCTATTCAACAATCTGTTTCTGGAAAAACAGCCAGAAGTTTGACAGGTATTTGGAAAGTATTGGTTTTAAAGAAAAGTGAACCAATTTTAACACTCACATATTCAGTAGCCCTGCTAAAGGGAATTCCCATGGGAGAACTAAGGTTACATGCATGTTTGGCCACAATTCTATTTGATTAAAACCAGCTGCTGGATTTGTGTCAGAATATTCCTAGCACAGGGAAGTTCATGTGGCCTTACAGTAAGCTTCAGTAATAAAATTCTAGTGTGATGGAAATTAAACAGATCTGGCCTCAAGACTGTTGTTAATAACACTTCTGCAATAAATTTGAAATTGAGTGTTGTAAGTAATAATTAAAAAAAAAAACCCAAAAGAACACATTTTAGAAAAAATCCAAATGTGGATTTTGATTCAAAAGAACTTGCCCTGAAGTAAATGGGTATCTGCTTATTTGACAACAGATCTACATTAATATAGATCCAAGTGATGAGTGCAAAAATATGCCAATCAGCTGTGCAACCCTCTGCTACAGCAAAGTTCTCTCTTACCAAATGGGAATGCAAATTATTAAAATTCAGTATCACATAACTTTCTTTGCTGCAAGAATAAATAAGGGGTGAGTACTGCTTTAGCAAACGCAACAACCAAAATAGAGACAAATGAAACATCACATATGTTCAGAACTATGCATTTCAGAATTGGAATGGGATCAGTATAAACATATCTGATCCAGCCTGCTTTTGTTCTGGACTTAGCAAAAGGTAGAAACAGGAAACTGAAAGTCTCAAATTAGTAAGCTGGAAATTTTGTAGAAGATTTTTTTTCCCACTTCAAGTTAATTTGTTGCCAAGAATTTTTGAAGGGCAAAATTCAACCAGATATGTAAGCAGCTATAGAAGACTGACTCTGTATTCACAAAGTTTGCAGTACTTAGTTATTTCACACAGACAAACTTTTCAGAGCAGCTTTAGAAACTTGAAGGGGTACTGCTGCTTTTAAATCCTATACAAGCAATATAAAAGTGTTAAATTTCAAATAGACAAAACGGGCAAAAAAAAAAGAAAAGAAAAAAAAAGCCACATTTACATCTCACCCCTTCTGGTGATGTCACTGTCATTATCACTCAGAAGAAAATTGTATAAACATTTGCATTCCCCAGCTAAGAAACCACTTGTGCAGATGGTTTGAGGTACTTGATTGAAAGATTCAAACTGTTCAAAGCTCTCAGGATATGGTCACCAAATGTTTACTGAGACCATTAAAAAGGCATCAGAGACACAGCATATTGCAAACAACAGAAATAAAGTAGATACAATAGGTGAGAAATGCTGCTGTTCTGAATACCAGTGTGTAACCATAGAAGAAAAGGGAGCAAAAATGAAGTTAACATTGGTTAACTAATACATGAAAACTTAAAATAAAATGAAGTGGTTTTATCATATACTTAAAATTCCATAAAACAAGCAGTAATAAGATGAAGTTATTGATAATGTGATGAACCATGAATAAATCTAATTTGATGAAAGTATTCTGTTTTATTTACTCACTTTCCACTTTGGATGACAGGTGGGGAAGGTTCAGAGCAGCATCCTTGAAATTAGTCCTGAAAAACTTCCAAATTTGAAACAATTGGGAAAGGTTATAGTACTTTTTATAGTAACTGACAGGTATTGGAGCCTTTAAGATATGTCTGAACGATGTTACTGAATCAGTTTTATTGAGAAATAACAAAGCATAACATCATTCTGTAGGAGTATATTGAAGTCAATCCATTGAGCTTCCATGGCTGAAAGTAGACTTGGACTGGATCTCCTTGCCCTATGTTCAACACCTTCACTACTAGATTGCACTGACTCTGTATGGCAGCCTTCTTCAACTTATCCTCCACCATATATATTGGGTGTACAACACCCCAAAAAACAAAACTATCTGGAACATATTGGATAGTATTCTGTCAGAGTCCTTGAGTAATTGATATAGATAATGCTAACTGATGTATGTGGTGAATAAGCTGCTTTTAGTATTATGTAGACATGCCGTTATTTTCATAGTCAGAAATCATCTGTGATGTGAATCCATGTATATAGCATACTTTATATACATGGAGAATACTTGATATTCTCCATAATGACAGAAACAAAGAAAACCAAATATAAACCAATTCTTACTTTCCATCTTGTTTTTTTAACATGAAATGAGTTTCTCCAAACTCTAATAAAATATGAATATTTAGATTATGAGACAATCCTATTTTGTTGCCAAGGTAGTTTCCCTCCAGTGCAAATGCTAACATCAGAACAGAGATTTTTATCAGGACCACAGAAAGAGTTAAATACATCCCATCTCCTTCTGCTGCAATCTCATTATTAGTGCACACTCTCAGACACACACACCCTACCAAACAAGACTAACTATATTTGCAAAGATACATTTATTGTCGAGTCTTTGGAACCTGTGCATGGCTGTGCAGATATTAAATCCTGAGTTTTGATTTGGAGGCAGTACAATTAAATCTCAGAATCAATTCAGACATTTGAATGTTAGTTAATGCAATGCCTTTTTCTGTGTCTTTGCAAATCTGAATCAATTTGCCCCCATTCAAAGATTTGACTAGAATGTTTGGCTCAAACTGGATTGATTTTTTTTTTTTGCATCAAATCAACAATTTGGATTTGATTGGGCAAGATTGGCAGAAGTCTAATTGTAAGGCATTTTAAGTGAAAACTTTATAGGACAAAAATCAAGCACCATTTTTGTATGCAGAAGACTTCAACTTATGTCTCATTCATCTCCAGAAACACTAGAAAATGTCATGGCTGCTTCCAGTTAGTATGAAAATCCTGGCAGGAAGAGTTAATTATGAGATAGCTTCTCATTATCCTGTTTTGTAGTTTATCATTCTAAGCATACGCCATCCACTAAGTGATCCCTATGTCCAAAAGGTTCCAGTGGATTTTGTAAACATGTCTTAGGAACTTCATAAAACTTTGTCTTCTCCACTTCCAAACAAGAGTTTTCAAAGGCCTAGAACTGTAAATAACATTTAAAAATTGTTAAACTGTTCTTTCTTTTACACTGAACTTTGTTTCAATAAATATTTAGTTTTCAACCTGAGTCAACTCATAGTTTGGACAATTAACAATGAGCACATCTAATTGGTCAGTTAAAAAAGTATTCTGGTTTATATCACTATAAATTCTTACTAAAGTGGTATTCTTGAAGTTGCTTTGCAACTAATTGCATACCAAACATTTTGTATTTTTTTTCCCAGAGAGTATTAGTCATATATAATTGTGGCAGACTTCCCTATGTTTGTGCAAGCTAACAGAAGTTGGTTGCTACCCAGCTTTGCAAAGTAAAGTTGCACAGCTAAGCAAACACAGTGCAGAAGTAATGAAATCAGAAGTTGGATAAACTTATTTAAGCTAAAAATGATGAATGTTGATATGCAAGGAGAAGAGTAATGGGCCACTTTTGAGACAATCTGATCCTTGGTATATCTCTCAGCCAAATATTTCCAATAATCTGACACACATTTTGTTCTCAAAAAGCATTCCATTTTTTTAAAAAGCCATTCATTTCTCCGAATAGTGACTCAGAGTTTGTGAAACCCTAAAGCATAGCACCGCTCAGTTTCCAGCCTTGCAAAATGATGACACTGACATTCAAACATAGCCATAAAAATAATTGCATCAAAATGTCTTTAAAAAATTAAGCACAAGCTGGCACTTACAAATAGTATCCAGAAGTACTGTAGATCTTGAAAGCTACAGTAAATGAGAATACAGAAATTTCAGAGCTTTCCAAACCATGATACAGAATCTTTTGGTAACCACTCTTACTCATGAGACAATAACATACCTAATGAAAATGTTTGAATAATATGGGTTTACCTTTATAGAATGGATGAAAGGAATGATGAATGGATAACATGTAAGTTAAGAATGCTATTTGCATAACAGTTACCGAATAGTAATTTCAGAATGCCTAGCATCCAGTTATCAGTGATCATAGAATTGTTATGTATTGATCTGCACCACTGAATTTATATAAAGAGCAGAATAGATTTAAAATGGGATTATTCACAGCATACACGTGATGACAAAAGACATAGCTGAAAGTTAAACATTAATTTCCATCTGTGATACAATCATACTTGGAAACATTCATATAGACAATATATAAATACAGCTTTTTCTAATATTTTGCTTTCAAGGTGAGTCAAGCCTGGTCAATTCCCAGGAAGCACAGCAAATTCAACTCCTAAAATCATGGCCAGTTCTTGCTCTCTCTGTGTGTGTGTGTTATTTCCATATAAACTAATGAGCAACTCTGGAACTTTGCCTTCATATAATTAATACCTTCAGTTTTTTTAAAAAAGGAGGGGAGATTTATGAACAATGATGTAAACATTAGCATATGTATACATACTTATATAAGCAATTTAATTTAGTTTTTCGACTTTTTAAAATTCATATTGCTCTTAATGAAATTCAGAATGCCTCCTCCTCAATAAGCGTTCACAAAAGTTGGTAAAAGTATCCTGCAGGTTGCATCCATGGATGAAGCACTGCATTTTAAAATGATACGAAAAGTGGAATCGAATGGATAAATGAATTGTGGGGGTGGGGAGTCCTTGAAAGACAGCTAAATTTCTTACAGCAAGATAGCCCTTAGGGGACAAAGTTATCTTAAAACGGCGTATAGTGGCCTCTAGTGGATGATTTATATACAGGAAGAGAATGCAGTAAAGCCGCCTACTGTATTATAAATTGACATGGGAATGCAACTGACGCATAAAAGAGCCTGAAGATAATTCTATCCACGCTTAATTGGAAACAATTATCATGGATTTCTCCGGGATCTACTTCTAAGTAACTGCAAGGAACAGATGAAATAATTCCTATGCTTTACTGGAACTAAGAACAAAGAAGGTTAAAAAAAATGGCAGAAGTGTTTCTCTGTTACAGTGTACTTGTTTGGCCAAAACTCCCTTGAA
Organism: Python bivittatus; assembly: GCF_059951505.1. NCBI lineage: Eukaryota > Metazoa > Chordata > Lepidosauria > Squamata > Pythonidae > Python > Python bivittatus. Next base: position 39,098,186 of record NW_028277074.1, on the reverse strand, counting down.
TCAAGATTGACTCCTGCTGACAACATAAAGATTTCCATTTTCTTTTTCTTGGCAACAACATGGTAGTGTTTTTCCATTGCTTTCTTCCCAGTTTAGCCTATGGCTGTGACGGGTCCTGCTAGCTTCCCATTCAAATCCAGTCCAGGCCTGATCCTATTTGGTTTCCAAGCCCAAAAAAGATCAGCCAGTACCGCCACCTGGAGGGAGTAGTGATATATTTACAACTTTCTTTTAAAACTATCTCTATAAGGCAGTGTTTCTCAATCTTGGCAACTTGAAGACGTGTGGACTTCAACTTCCAGAAAACCCCAGCCAGCAAAGCTTTGCTGGCTGGGGTATTTTGGGAGTTGAAGTCCACACGTCTTCAAGTTGCCAAGATTGAGAAACACTGGTATAAGGCATAGTGTTTTGATCGTCTCTCATAAATGACTGGTTCTATCATTAGAGATGGTAAGTGACTGACTTAAGAGGACAATGTGGTATGCCATGAAAAGGCAGCAAGTTATTTATTTATTTATAACCAAGCCCCTGGGAGCCCTGGATAGTATCTCACTCAAACAGGGAACAGAAAGAGAGGTGATTGCCATATTTCTTTTGTCAAGTACTACAGTAACTAGGCAGGAGTTGACTTTCATGCAAAGTCAGAAAGAGCCCAATGCTTGGCTCTTAACAGTAAATACAAAAATCTAAACCAGCACAAGAATACCGACTGGTTTAAATTATACTGTATATAAGAATATAGCAGAAATGTCAATTGCATAATATGAATAAAATGTTAAAGTGTATTCTATCAGAATTTACGTAGACGGGCACAATATAAAAACAAAATCAATGCACACAATGCAAACACACAAAGCATATACTCTATATACAGGTGGTCCTTGTTCAACAACCATTTGTTTGGCAACCGTTCGAACTTGCAATGGCACTGAATGAGTGGTACTTACGACTGATCCTCTAAGTTCCAGCTGTCGCAATGCTCCTGCTGTCACACGATCATGATCCGGGTACTCGGCAACTAGCCCAGATTTCTGACTGTTGTAGCATCCTGTGGTCACATGATTGCGATTTGCAAACTTTCCTGCTGGGTTCCCACAAGCAAAGTCAGCAGGGAAGCCGGCAAGAAGTTGGAAGTCACAATCATGTGAAGTCCTTGCTTAATGACCTATGGTGATTCACTTAATTATGGTAACTGGGGACTGAAACTGCTGGTGCTAAGTGGCATGGTGATGTGACATTGTACTTTATGACCGCATTGCTTAGCAACAGAAATTCTAGTCCCAATTACCATGGTTAAGTGAGGACTACCTGTACAGACTGACACACACACGCAAATACACTAATGAGAAACAGAAATACCATTACAAACTCCTAAAGGATGGTTTGCCAGATTGAAATGGCAGGCTTTTGATAAAATAATTTGCTAAATGCGTGAAGCCCTTTTTCTTGTCTTCATCAGTGGTGCTCATTTACTTCTTTTTTAGTTTGCTCCAAGCATCCTCATTTGCAATCTGTTAAACAGAACGCTCTCCAGATAACAAGTAAATAATAAAAAGTTACAAAAGTTGTTTCTCACAGCATTAAGTTAACAATCCCATTATTTTATCACCAAAGTTCCTTTCAAATCTACCTACTTTTGAATATGCCACTGAAAAGCCAAGTTCAGTTCTCAGCTGACTCACCAAGTTCTGGAAGCATAAGGGGGTTGGAATTGTGATTCTTACTCCTACTCTTCACTTGCCCTACTTAGACTGTAGATAATGCTTCAGGACATAAGTATGAAGCCCTCTGCAGAAGTGCTAAAAAACTTGCCTTGGTCAAAGATGGGCCTAGTGGCCATATTCTTGACCATCAGATGCATCCCAGATTGTTTTCCCTTGAAATAATAACCCTTTAATAGATAGGCTAGAATGGCACAAGCCGGAAGGCAAAGCAGTTGGAATTCTGCTAAAAGCTATACAAATGTTTGTGTTAAAACATGGGGTGTTTGCTTTCCCACGCCTGCCGATGAGCATCTATGTGTTTCCTCTTTGTATATATATATTTGTGTCCTGTGGTCTGTTTTGATGGCAGGAATCAAATAGCAGGAATTCTTTTTTATCTATTTTTCTATGCTGTGTGTAGCACAGAGAACCAGTGTGGTGTAATGGCTGAGGTGCTGGACTAAGAAAACCCAGATTTAAGTCTATTCTTAGTCATGAGCATTGTGTGACTTTGGACTCATCATCTCTTTCAGCCCACCCTGCCTTATAGAATTTTTGTTTTGAACTTAAAATGGGAGGAGGGAGTATGAGATCTTGAGCACCTAGAGCAGTGTTGTCCAAACTTGGCCACTTTAAGATGAGTGGACTTCAACTCCCAGAATTCCCCAGCCAGCCAAGGGGAAATGCATTACCTTTTTTTTAATTGGCCTCTAACAATGAGTTTTAAAACAAAAAAAAGTTTACATTATTTTTTTTTTAAATGCTGGGTATTTAAGAATACATTTGTACTACATCATATTAAATATAATTTCCTGGATGCTCAGACTAGACAATTAAAGTTTTTAAACAGGCTAAAATAGTAGTGCTAACAGAATGTAGTTATATTTAATTTAAGAAAGCTTGTATTCTTGTGGGAACCAGTCTAGGTCTATGTATGACTCTAGAAATGAATTATTTTGTTATGATTATAATTAAAATTATACTTTAAGATAAGCATACTGAAATTGTTTCCCATTTAAATGTGAAAATATTATGAGTATTTTCATTGAATAAATGTACTGTGTATGTATGTGCGTTGTATAATTGTTAATTATTGTAGCTCTAACAATATCTTTGCACCGTTTTCAACATTGTTTTTTCAAAGTGTGTTCATTCCTCGTATATAATGCTTCTCATCAAAGCTAAATTTGAAACTATTTTTAAATGATATCTGTAGTATGTCAGAGATTGATTATCTAGCCTATTGGATTTTTTTCCCCTAGAAATAAAGTTAGCCACCACATCCACCACTCCCCAAGATTGTGCCATCCTAGATCAAAAGAACCACAACACTGATAATATTGTGCTCTTCACAGTTTGCTGCTAATATTCTTCTACCAGTCAGAGAACCAGTCCTGACAGTCTGTTCATATGTATTTTGTTGGCAGCTCACTGACATTTTGTCTAATAGACCTTTTGTTATGGAAAAGGATTATATCAGCAAGGGACCAAAGGCAACTATATACAAAAGCAACCTGGTAGCGTCATTGCCTTTTTACCTCATTTTTGTTATACTGAGATTACAGGTCGAAAGTCTGTTAAAAGTCAGAGTAATCTTCTTTATTCACTGCCGTGAATTTTCAAGTAACCATGATAAATAAGCAAGTTAAACTCTGTGCTTTCTCCTTCTTCTGAAACCGATAAATATATGTCACTTATTCTCTGAGACAGATTAATAGATCAACTCCATCTGTCATACACAGTTCACAATCTTCTTGTACTTTGAATTGTGATGTTTGATTATGATTGAGAAAGAATTCAAGGAAATACAAGAGGGTAATATTACTATCACTGTAGCACTTAGTTTTGAAGGATAAGAGAAGAACAATCTTTTAATTTTTTTTTTTAATTAATTGTTTGGGTGGCAGCGACTTTGTTTTAACTGCTTTTAGTTTTAATTTTTACCTTGGATGGTTTAATTCTGTTTACATCATGTAAATCTACAGGAGCTGATTCTGATATACATGTAATAAATAAATAAATAATCACAAGATTTGCCCAACATCTTTCTGGTTTGGAGAAAGGAAGAAGGAAATTGAGACAATTCCGTGGAGCAACATACGATTATACATGTATTATGGCATTGTAGCACTAATTCTACCTGTTATGTACTTTTGTGGAAAGCCACAACATAAGCATGAAAGGGAAAAGTTTGTGTCATGATGTCATAGTGTATGTTCTGGCATTTTGGCATTGTTGTAGTTAGAATAGGGCTCTTGGGCCCTAAAATAGTGTATATAAAGAGGCATTTTAATTAAATTTAACATGATACATCATAGCGACCAGATAAGGTTGTCTAATTCTTATTCTAATTTCATGGAGAAAATATATTCTATGTGGTTGCTAGAAGTTGAAAACAACTTTGTGTCACATAATCAATCAATCAATCAATCAATCCATCAAAAATTCTTAGACTAGTTCTTAATCATTCCTTGGAGCCAAATACAGAAGGCACAATTTTATTTTCAAACTGAAGGAAGTTATAGCAATACTATTTCGGTGAAGTAAATGAGCAAAGCAGAGAAAGTATATACTTACAGAACTTTAACAGCTTACTACATAATGTCCACTTCCATAGGGTTTAACTCAAGTTTGACAGTTTGGAAGACATACCAGGAGACTGGTAAATCATTTAAGGCAAGGGAAGAAGAATTAATTTCAAGATGGTTGTGGAAAAATTACCTGAACAAATTTGAACTCAGTCAACCAAGTTTCCATGAAAATGCAAGGCTTCCTGTGTTCTTGGCAGGATTCTCAAGCCAGAAGAGTAGATTACTCTTTAAAACTGTGCTTATTAATATTTTTCCATGTAATCGTGCATATTAAATTATACTTTCCAAGTATGCCCTACTGTTTCTAAATTTCAGGCTCTTCAGTGGTTCAAGAATTATCCTTAGAAGAAAAAAACAAACAAAACCACATGGAGAATGGTTATTCATTATTTCAACCAAACGGTTTCTTACCGTTATGGAAAGTAGCTTGCAATTCCCTTGAAACTAAATGTTGTGATTTTTAAGGATTAAGCAGGACAACCTGTGGAAGTGCACGTTGTTCCCTTTCTTTCCTACTTTGCATCCAGCCAAATAGGGACACATGGAATCATGACTGAGTACTTTGTGGATGAAAGGTGTTTGATGGCCTAGATTGGGGAGGAGTAACTCATCTATGGAATGTTCCCATTTGAGCTTGGAAAGCAATTTATTTCCAAATCCTGCACGCCATAATTTCCTGAAAATATTTTTTCCTTGAGAAAGATGCTTCTTGTTTTGTACTCCTTCTCAGTATGCCTAACAACAATTTTGGTGATGCTTCTGGAGAAAAAAAAAAAGGTATATGGTGGCAAAGGGTAAAATTGTGAGTTGGTTGGTTTGTTTTCTTTTACTGTTCTTACCACAGATGTCCTGCCTGTCCTCACTTTCAGATCTGAAAAGGCCCCATGGGAAGAGTTCTTTCAATAAGCCTCTTCCTTGGGAATTAACTGAAGTATAGGAAGCTAGGGAGGCTACAGTCCACTAGACAAATGGTTGCATAATGGAAGGAGGAAACTCAGAGACTTGCTGCTTAGTTGGCTCATAACTCAGGCAAGTGTAAGAAATATGCACCGTATTCATAAGAATTTCACAGAAAATCTCTTCTTTTGTGGGAAGAAAAGACCTCCAAAGCCATTCTTCTTTGGCCTCTCAAGGCCTCTCAAAATCTTATTACTATCTTTGAGTTACTTCACCTGACTTACTGAAAAGAACACAATTTATTTTTGCTACATCATTCTATGGATTGTTTTAGCAACTGCATGCATTTGCTTACACTGATCCCTTGTTTTTTCCTGCCTACCACCTTTTTTCCACATCTGTTCCATTATAGTTCCTTTTTTTTACTTAATAAAGTCTATATGCTGTTATCATGCTGGCAAAGCCTGAATATAGTTTACAAAAGCATACAAGAAACTGATTATCCTTACATTCCATTTATTTGGACAGAATGGCGGACTCATTCCTCTCCCCGATTCTCAAACTCTGCACTAAAAACACACGAGAACATGGGGGGGGGGGGGAGAGAGAGAGATTAATTTCATTAATGAGAAGCAGAAGTACAACCCTCGACAGGAAGTTGGCAGAGCAACTTAAGTCAAGAAAGCTAAATGAAGATGTCCATGAAGTCACTAGGAGTTAAGCTTGTCTTGAAGAGTATTTACTATCTTATTTATTTTTATTTATGTTCTTTTGTAAAGCATGATGCATTTATAACAACAAGAACACAATGTGGTTGTCTCACTCAGCACTCAGATGATGTAAGGAGGACTTGCCTTAATTTTTCATTATATACTCAGTACAAAAGGATTTATCAGATGCATCTTCAGCCCAAACAACATTATTATCTTTGGTTAAGCTTGCACTGAGGCTCCTGATATGAGGGGATTATCACCAGTCTGCCAACACCAAGAAACTCATAAATATAAAGTACAGTCGTATATCTGTATTCTTACTTTGCATTTTAAGCCACTTGTAAACCTTGGAATATCTGAGATTAAAAAAAAAAAAGACATAAAGCAGTGTATTTTTCAGATAAGAGAATTCATTAAACTTTACTTGAAAGCTGCAAGGTTTATATTGTTCATATTTAAGATCAATCAGCTATTTTTGGCTCCTTTCCATCAGCAGCTGTAAAGACTCTATTTGCTTTTCAGCACCCTTTCAATAGTTAATAACACATTTCACGTATTTACTACACAAACCAAAAATCTTAGTTCCTGTTCCAAAAATGAAGGAGAGAAGGACACAGCCTATTCATTTATAAAGGACTACAGATTAAAAGCCTGGCTTTACAGATGTCTTTTGAAGTTCCAAAAAGCATATCTTCCCACTCTTGGCTAGATGTAGTTTGATCTTTCAATTTACTGAGTTGGGATTCAGGTTTGTTTTTGTTTTTTGATAAATAGCAATATTAATAGCAGAACACACAGTTATGTTTAATAGATTTCAGGTTTATTATGTTAGGTCATGGCCCAGTACTCAAATTATTGTTAGGTCAGAATGAAACAAAATATTGTCTTTTTTTATAAAGGCTATAAAACAGATCCCAGGAAGGTTTTACTGACTGAACAACTGTGGTTATATCTACGGCTATGGCAGTTTTTATTTATTTATTTATTTATGTATTTATTTATTATTTGCTTATTTATCTATTTAATTTGTCCCCCGTCCATCTCCCCCCAATGGGAGACTCTGGGTGGCTCACAACATGTCAAAACAATAAATAAATATACAATTAAAACCTATAACAATACACATTCACAAAAATAAAAGGGAAAAAACCCAGGAGGCCGATGGTTCAAGGCAGCAATGCCAGGCCACTAAAAGACTAGCCAACCCCACACTTGATGATCCCCCTCCTCGCCCCAGGCCCGATGGCAGAGCCAGGTCTTCAGATCCCTCCAAAAGGCCAAGAGTGATTCCTTTCCATACAAGTGACATATTGAGAAAGCCGGAGTCAGCATTGCAAGTCAACATGAAATTGTATAGTTCTGCTGTATAAGGCCATATGGGTGTTACTGTATACCACTTTAATTTTTGACTTCATTATTTTAAGTTTTAGATTTTAAGGGTTGTATGCCTCATAATCGTTGGGCATAAGTAAATAAATACTAATATTTAAATTAGAAACAAATTCAGGATTTCATTAAAGAGGGAAAGAATGAGCCTTATTCTTCCGGTCAGATAGACGTGAAAAGAAATGATACATTTTGGTTTTTAGGTAAATATGTATATGTATATGTAAATTAACAGGTATATTTATCACTGTAGAAAAGTTTGAAAAATCGGTCAGGAGTTCATTTATTTATTAAATTTATAGAGCTGCCCGTCTCATTGCTGTGACTCTAGGTAGCTTACAAAAAAAATAAATACATACCAGAACAACAAAAAGTAACCACAAAAAATTAAAAACCATGGAAGTATGAAAACCATAAAAACCTAATCAGTAGGAGAGAACCATTCATTTTCCTGTTAGTACAACCACTTAGCAGCCTTTCCACCAACATCACCTGGTTCCCAAGGGCTGAGAGTTAGTCAGTTACAAGACGACTAAATAACTGGATGCAATTTTGACTAATTTCAGGAGCATCACGAAAGGGAAACAAAGCTGGCAACAGTATTTTACTCAGGCCACCAACGCTCACAAGATACCATTCTGCTGCTTCTATATATCTTTACGGTAATGAAATATACAATTGCTTTCATATTCAGCCTATGTTTACTTTACACTCAACAAAATGCTAGGTGCTACGAATTATAATTAAGATTCTAATTCTATGTTTTATGAGAAAATAGAGCATTGTCAGCCATGTAGGGTTTGTGGAATTTTACTGCCAGAGCTATGAGACAATAAGGGGAAAAGATGAGAGAGGAATAATTCCAAGCAGTCTTTTGATTCTTGAAACACTCCCCTTTACTTGCAAAACCAAAATTATATTAATTTAGAATCATGCTACATGACATCCAGATAACCAGTGGCCTAGGCATATCAGCTGGGAGTGGGTCACTGATCACTATTTTAATAACACAAGCAACTTAGTAATTCTATATTGTGGATTTACTTCATATGAGCCTATTTTTAATTCTCACCCATTTCCATCCATAACCAACCAAGCTGCAATGAGAAAATTGCTTTGAGTAGAAATCCTCTTTTTCTTAGCCTTTAATGAGAAATTCATGCCCCCCCCCCCGATCCATTCCATGGACTCATTCCAATTTCCAGAAAGGAAATCGGTTTTAGCATATTACATTAAGGTCAAACCAGAAATATCAGCAGAAAGTGTTCCAGCATTTGATTTTGCAGCAGTATTGTTACTGATTCCAGTGGGGGCGGGGGGGAATCTTAATTCTGGTTGGCTATGTGTCTAATAAATAATTCATATCTGTTTATTATGGCCATTTGCTGAACATTTAATTGTTGGCCTTGGAGTGGAAGGAAACTAACCAGTATGTACTTTGTCCCAAACTGCATAATTAATTTTCACAGGGATAGTTTAAAATGTTGAAATATTCATAGTGATGATGTTTTTTTGGATAAATTGTACAGTGTGAGTTTGAAGGAAGGAAAGAAAAAGGAAGACATTTTGTAGGCTTGAGGTCATCAAGTGAACTTTGAGGCTGACTAAATATTCAAACAAATAAGCTTTTCCTACTGCCATCTGATCAATCTGGTTATGTGGCAAGCAGAAACAGACCGTGAATGTCTCTCCTTTAATGACATGGGCAACCAACAAGCTGCTCAGCTGTACAATCAGAAATATTATCCTGAATGAACTTCCCATTTTTCATGCTAATATTGATTGATTGATTGATTTGATTTGATTTCTATGGCCACCCAACTTCTGAGTAACTTTAGGCAGCTTACAACTAGTTAGCAATACAACAACCAGGAACTAAAAACAAGATACATACACATACACACACAAAATCCAGAACAGAACAACAAAATAATAGAACAAGAGAAAACAGAAACCAACTATCCTATCTATTTCATGCACAATGTTTCATTCTGAACATTCATTCTATGCTCTGCCCCAGTGCTCGGGGGAAGAATAAGTTTTTCAGGCCTTACAAAAAGCTTGTAAGTATCAATACCATCCAAACGTCAGGGGAATGTTGTTCGACAGGATAGGTGCCGTGACAAAACATGCTAACCCCTCAGGGTCAGAAATAAGCGGTCCCATAAAGAACTTGGCCATGTGCAGTAAACATTACTTTGATTTTGGCATAGTTAATTTCTCACAATTCATCAGCACCATAATATCTTAACTTTTTAAGGCATTCTTTTCAGACCAATTCTTATTATTGAAAGAAGAGTCGTATCATCGGCATAGAACAAAAGTGATATTTTTCAATAATTTAGAGATGGAAGAAGAACTCTGATGCTGACAAATAAGGCATGGTCTGATTTAAATAATGCTTTTTTTTAAAAAAAAAAGGGGGTGTGAGCATACAATGTTGTTTTACTCCTCATTATGTTGATATTTTTTCCCAGATTGCTTACGGTAGTAATATCTTTTTGCTAAACGTGTTAGACCATAACTGCTGCACTAAGTACAGTATATATTTATTTAGATCAACATTAGCTTATTTTCTCTGTAGCCTGATTATACTTTTTGAGTCAAAGAACAATTCTGATATTTTTAGAGGTGAGTTAATGTAAAATCTGCAATAGTCAAGTGTGTGTTGACCTTTTCTGTAACCCATTTATCCATTATATATAATTTCATTAGTCTCAACCCAGTCCTCCAGTTTGTCTGATAGTGTCTTAGCAGAAATATCCAGACTGTTTGATAATTCTCTTTGCTCTCTTTGCTCTCCTTTTTCATAACATTTTCATAATGTTCATTATGCCCAACCTCCAACCCTCTGAATGAGTTCCTGTTTTCTTAATATAAGTAAAAAAATGTTTACTCATATACACCATTTAGGTATCTGTAAATCTCTAAAGGATCATATTTTCACCCAGGGCTTTACTAGAGGCAATTAAACAATTTGATACCTGGTTTACAGAAACTGATGCCCAAGAACTGGATTGATCCAAAAGAGGTCATTACACGTTCATTTAACAGCCTACTGACTTCTACAATTGTACAAAAGATAGGTCTTCCTGAAATACAAATTACACACCTTTAATAGAATCTTTGCTTTAATCAGGGATTTGTAGTTACCTATTCTATGTGCAATCAGTTCCCAGAAACAGGTCTCCTTCTCCATCACAGCACAATGAATTTCCTTTTATAGTAATTCAGCAATTTATTTTTTTTAATTGTGACTTTAAAAAAAAAATTCAGGTGGACTTTTAAATCCTCTAGTATTTCTTCACTGGATACAAAATATGTGCACTGGACATTTCTTTGCCCATATGTAGTCTTGATCAAATCAAATATTATCTGGCTGTTGATGTTTGTAAGGACCCACATGAGTTAATAATAGCTTTAAGTTGGATATAGCCTGACTTTAACAATCTGTTGTTTTTATATTAGATGACATAGCTGGATATCTTAACGCCAGAATCTGAGGACTATGCAAAATCCAACAGCCAAATAATTTGCCTTCATAGATCATTTAACATCCCTTTGAACAATATCCCTCAATCTCATGCCTATTGGTTGATAATGATGATAAAAGAGATGTCATGATACATATGCAAACATGCAAAGCAGTTAGTTAAACCAGATGTGACTTGGTCAATTATTCTTTTAAGTGAAAAACTCATTATTTGAACAGAGACAGCCCTGCTGGTGATATAGGTTTTTTTCCTCCTCCCTTTTCAACACAGTTGTTATGAAGATATAATGGTCGATTCAGTGTATTATAGCTAATTAGGGTTGATTATTACTACATTCAATGTTCTTCTTCAGTTAGAGAAATTAAGATCATAACATTTTAGAATACTTACCCATATCATCTAAAGATGAAAATGAGTCAGATTATACTGCATACATTCCACGGATCTCTACTTACCATTAAAGTGGCAAGTTGGTATTTAAACTCCCTCACTTAAGCACTTTTCTTCCCTACTTTGAAATCAGTGCTATGAGTTCCTTTCATAACAAATCAACATAAAGCAAATGGCATACACACACCCTTCTGTTTTCAGTATGTTATTGGTAGCCATTGAGGGGGATGAGCTTATTTTATTTCAGCAGCCTCAGCGCAGTAGTTGATCTCAGACACACTTCATTTTCCTAAAATGCTTCACACCTTTATTATTGTTATTATTTGTGGCAGTTGACTCCCTACTCCCCCAATATCCTTCAGAAAGATTTAGAATCCAGAAATTCTGAGAAAATAAATTTGGGGTATCAAGAGTTTCTGTGAAATTCAGTTGTGAGAATAGTGTTACTGCTGTCACCCCAGGGAACAGCAAATAAATAAAATGTGTGAAAGTTTAAGAATATGAAGTGAAATGAAAACAAATAAATAAATGGTATTTTTAAATAACAAAAATAAATGGAGTAACAAAAAGTCTATTTAAAGCCAAATTCAGAAGAATGCAAACTATACAAGCACAAAAGAAGCTGGCAGCTATGTTGGAGATGATGCGGCTTCTTAGATTTACTGAATGATCACTTCCAACAACCCAGTCAACACAGTCAATAGTGAGGAATGCTGGGAGTTATTGTTCAGAAACATCAAGAGAAACATCTATGAAATGAGACTTAATCTCAAAATGCTCAATCAAAATGGATATGGATTCTATTTGGCTGCCCAACCAAATGCCTTTTTAGTATATTGACATCTATGCATAAGCACAGCCTGGTGTGTTTAACAGTTTCCTTCTTTTATTCAAGAAGTCTGGAACTGTAGTGGTGTCAGAAATGACCCTATGAAAACAAGAATCTCCTGATATTCTTAGGGAAATGCACGGCAATTAAATTGTTTCAAAATGTTTCTTACTTACACTATGTCCATGCCTTGAAGAACTGCCTCTAAAATGGAGTAAATACTATGGGTGTTCACATCTTTTGTACGTATTCCCATCTTTTGTACATGTGGATTTCCCTGATCCAGATTCAACAAGTTTAGCTTCCCACAGGGAATCGCTGAGTTGACCTCTGTATTTTTAAATGGAACCATGCTGCCAGACAAAACTTATACTCTCACCAGGGAGTATGTAAAATATAGTTTTTTCCCCAAATCCCTTTGTTTGGGCCTGGTGCACATCCAGTGAAAACAATGGATCCATGTGCATAACTACAAAAAGGTCTGAATGTTCCCTGCCAGGAGTCAGATCCTGATGGCTTCCACAGGCTTCCAAGTGCAGCAGAATAGAATAGAAATGCAGACACAGAATTACAAACACACCTCCATAGCTCATTTTTGTAATTTGGAGGTCATTTTATAAAACTTATCTATGTACTTTGTTGTAAGTTTTATGATGAAATACTTCCAAGAAGCAAAATAGGAGATCAACTGGAGTCCTTCCATACTGCAGAAATGCAAACTTCCATTAATCAGGTTTGCAGAAGCAATGGTATGTAATCCCCCTCAAAAGAAAAGAAAAAAGAAAAAGAAAGGAAGCAATTTAGACCATTTGGATTAATCTATGGACCAAAACCACATCACTCACTCAGTGAAGTTTTGGTAAAGCTCAATTTCAGCCTGCTACTCCTCCCTTTCTGAAATTTTGTCAGGGGCCTCAGTGAGGAAACGTCATATAAAACTACACTATACTTGAATAAAGGTGGGTAATCATTGGGGGAATGACAAGCTGCATTTTGGGACATTTTCACTTTTTGTCATGCACTGAACAATTCCAGTGATACAATGACTTCACGGAAGGGTGCATGGCTGAATGTCCAGTCCTTTTTCTTTTTTGATTGGAGGAGATAAGTGGTGACAAGTACACATCTTCCCTTCAATTACTCCTAAGACTTTACCATATTTTTATTCTTTAATATATTTTTTCTTTTCCTTTTTGCTCTTTTAAGAAGTATTTTGAGGTTTTAGAAGAAGGTTACAGGATTTTAAAATTTTATGCTTAGATCAAGTGATGGTGTTAAGTGATTTAGATTATTTCATCAAGCCCCTGGGTCCAAAGGGGAGATGGGCTAGATAAATCATAACAGTAATGAGGAGGAGGAGGAGGAGGAGGAGGAGGAGAGGGGGAGGGAGAGGGGGAGGGGGAGGGGGAGGGGGAGGGGAAAGAGGAGGAAAGCTTGTCTAAAAAGGACATATAGTTGGTGATAAACATATTTCTGTGTGGTTGATGCAATGTCGCTATCCACACTCCAGCTGATTTAAAGTGAGACTTGTGTGTCTTAGCTACAAATTGTAGGGTACAGCACTCAACTGAACAAGTAACAGCCTTTAGGTATTTGGGTATAGTTTTTTCACACCACTGGCAAATGTAGGATACCTTGGGATTTTTACATACAAAATGCTACAACCCTTTTATTACCAGCTGCACTAAATGTATTTTGTGCCAAAGCTCGTGCCCAGCTCTTATTTGGAACCCAATTGAGTTTATATGGTTCTTTTGCTCCCTTAGAGGCAGTAAAATTGAAATCTTCCAAGGGGCACGATGTATGCCCAATGTATGCCATGAGGCTGGTGTGATCAGAATGGAGACCAGTATTTTTTCAACCTGGTTTAAAGTTATACATTTTTCCCCTGTGGTCTAGGACTTCTGATTTTGATCAATAATTTGGAATTTTCTTGTCAGTAGCTGCAATTCTCAGAAGATGAATTTCAGATGATGGGCTACAAGCAGGCAGTATTAGGCTTTAAACAATACGTTATGGATATAGAACGGCAATTAGATGTGTGCATATAGAAATCTAGAGCTGTTTCTGAATAGCCAGTCCTTCTTTTCTAAAACCAGTAAGATATTTACATCTAATAAACTTTTCCAAGTTCATAAGACAATTAACCCTATCATGCTTTAATGTGCTCCCAACAGCTGTTGTTGGGGGCTAATTTAGAAACACCCTTATATATATTAAGTTTCTGTCCTGGCAGAAAGCAATTGAAAATATGGCTCATGTGCTGCCATATTTTATAAAGACATAGGATTATGTTTTATAACTGCCTTTCTATTTTTTCAGGCCATTCAGATTTATTCTATGTAGATCTTTTATTACCTGAGCAGTAAAATTCATTTTCTTTGAATGTGGACAAATTCTGTTTTATTGTCCACAAACTTTGCTATAATCTACTTACATTGACCTTACGGCTATTTCTGTTTTATTTTTTATTTTACTTTGGTCAGTAACTGCAGTAAAGTCTGTTCTGTTTGTTTATATGGGAATGTTCTGGATTTTGAGAGTTTGAGGACTGACTTAATGTATCTATTTTGCCCTTCACCTCTGGAAAACGGGAGCAAATGTAGTGGTTTCACCTTCAGATCTCAACTCTATAATCCAGGGATGCTCCAGGGACTCCTACAGCTCATCCCTGTATTAGGACCTTCGATAGTCACCATCTTTTCATTCTCCTTTGGACAGAGACATTAAAGGATATAAAATACACAAATGGCTACATGAAATTGTCACAGAACTTGTTTGGGCCACCTACACAAGTGTTTTGTACATTTGTATGACCCACCAAGCCATTGTGAACTTATTTAATGGGTAGGTAGAACTCAAGTACAAGAGCAAGAAACTCAAGTAATGTGAAGCGATCACTGTCAGGGTAAAGAACTAATTCCAGCTGAATTGCCAATAGGTAGTGTATGGATATTAGCATGACGTCGCTCCTGTAGGACCCAAGATGGTATATTTTTCTTCTGAGTCACCAAGAGGTGAATGTGGATGGTTAAAATAGTCAATCTCCAACCTCCCGTTATTATTGCTTTATCTTGGAGTGGGAGGGGTCAAGATGAAACAAGTAGTCAGACACAACATTAGATGTATTAAGTCATAGAAATAGGTATTTGTCATTGACTCCCTGTCTGGCATTGAAATCACCTTCTAAAATAAAACCTGGATTATGAAATTACAAGGTGAATTTTGATATCAAATCCTCAAATTAGTCCCAGGAAGCAATGGTCTGAGAAATGAGTCTTTGTGGGGAATATAAAAAATTGAAGACTAAGGCTTCTGATTTTTAACTCCAAGGCAGTAGCCATATTATTGATACATATTATTGGCTTGGAAGCAATTGCTTTAAGTTTAGATGAGACCAAATTGGTTATGCCCCACATAGCATGCCTCCATTTTGCACTAGGCATTGCAAGTGGTCAGAATGGAGACAATATGATGCTGCTCTAATGAAGTAGTGAAAGTGATGTCATTCCATTTGGAATCCAACTGGCTATATCTCAGGAGATCAGCTGTACGGTGTTACCAGAAACACAAGTCTTTAGGTCGAGAGGGGCTCCTAATGTATCCCAGAACAGAGGTCAAGACTGGATCTGGCAATAAATGGGTCATTCAGATGTGAGGAAATTATATTTGAGTTGGTCTCTAATGCTGATACATTAGATACATTCATACATTGTGAAGCTTGGAAAGGGCTCCTTGAGTTATAAAGTGATTATTCCTTGGCTGAATTGCTGCTAGGCACTAATCCAGAGCAGCTGCAGGAGCAGGATTAGCAGATGACATTCTCTAGTACTTCCATAGGGACTGTTTGTGAGATGATGGCTCCTGTAGTTCAGCGTTATGAGAAAGAGAGTGGCCAAAGTAGAAAAATGAGGCTGAATTGATATCATTAATTGGCAAGACACTGTAGAAACTTTGTCACTGATAATGTGAAGATCTAAGGACTGTTTCATAGAGGCACAAGCACTGGTGTTGACAGACAGGGTTGTTTTAAACAATGTCCTGTCAGAGTGCTGTTTAAATAGGCTTTTTAGGTCCTCTATTCTATGAAGGATAATTGCTTGCTCCATCTTTGCTAGCTGTATAAAGCAATACCAAGGTTTCTTTGGGGAGAACACCAGGAGCTGAGAAAGTTAAACAGTCCTTGGGCAAGTCATTACTATCTGTGCTCAAGGCTAGCTGATCTTCTGAGCTGACGTTATCTGAAGTTAGTTTAGTTTTTCAGTGAAGTGACTTGGCCTATGTTTTATACTAGGCTTAAAAGGCTCAATGTTGAAGTCCCAAAAACACATTTTAGGTAGTTTTCAAAGGATTACAGATATTTTAGCACTTAGCATGAGTGAGATAGTTGAATTTAAATCAAGATTATGTCGCTGATGGGACTAAGAAGCTGATTTATTGCTTCTGCATATATGTGGGAGATTGGAACTCATAACCCCTGGCACAGAGAATGACTGGCTTGCAAGAAGTCCATCTGTATTGGTCATTGATGCTGTTTCCAACAATAAGCTTTATTTCAATTGGTTGTAGAATGCAACTAGAAGGAGCATCAGAGAAGTGAGAAGCTGTGGGGGATTTCAAGTTGCCTTCTGATCTCACTTTGCTTTATTGGACTTGCAGCAGTTTTCTTTAACACTTTCTGCTCTTCCGCTGTATTTTTCAAATCTAGTTTTTACAGTATACTTCTTATTCGACTCCTTTTCTCCACCTAGTTATTTATTATTGTCAGCAAACAGCTTTATTCCATTTTATTTCGTTTTACGGTATCCCATGTTTTAAAATTAACTTTTAGAAGTTTCCTTCTAAGAAGCTCATCTCTGAACAATTTAGATGTGGGGGGGAAAAAAGAGTTCAAACAAGTTCCAGCCATGTGAGACAGTCTCAAACCAACTGACAAGTTAATACCAACCTGGATAAAATTTTAGTAAGTGGGGATGAGTTATTTGCTTTGAGTAACCAATTAGACCTCCTACATTTAATAGGAAATGAATCTTCAAAACAATGACCAAAGGAGCCTAACCCCCTTTTTGCAAGGGGATTCATGGTCAGGACCTACTGAATAATCCAAGCACAGCAACTTTCTCTGAACCTGATCTGCAGGCAAAACAGTGTTTTTCAATAGCTGACATGGTGTCTTGATATATCTGAATCTTGCAGCCATGAATGAAAAACGTAATACTCTGTACCACCTTTAAATTACTCCTCTGACTGCTGGAAAGGTGAAACGCTATACTTTATATATGGGTAAGGCCAATTTATTGCTCCTTGGAAAATACTGTAAACAGGTAAAATGCCAGGCTTTATCTTTGCTAAGTTAAGTCAGAGATCTACTCACAGGTTTCCCATGTAATCTGCATTTTTACCCTTGCAGTATTTAATATACTTCACAAGAAGCAACAGAGATACATATTCTCTTTGCACACACACACACACACACACGCATATACACATAAACATTCATATATGCACACACGGGCTGTTTACAGAACTGAAGGGACATGTCAGCAGATCTCAAGTGATCAGAGAAAATATCTTTTTTCCTGTTGCACAAAAACTTTATGAAAGACAACTCAGTTTTCAAAATGCCTTGCTTCCTTTCTTTTTTTAGCTATTTAAAAACCTCCTCAACATGAAACATTTTGGCACTAAGACATGAACCACTACATGATTCAGCAGATGCAATGTTATTTTGATTAGCAATTCAGTTTGATTGCAGTTTTTAGTATATACCTTTTAATTGTTCCAAATTACTTTTCCTTTCCTATCCTAACTTTGTAACTTATTCTTAAACACAGTGATGTTGAGCAGACAATAATGGCGTAAGACTTGTAACCCAAGAGTGCTTTTAATTAAAGCCTTCATGCAACAACAAAAACAGCCTTTTCCACAAAATGAAACTGGACCCATTCAGTGTGGTTTATAAATGACCCACCTTTAAAAAACATGCTCTTTGTAATAGAGGAAACTTGTATCTTGCCTGTCTTAGATTAACATGGAATTGAAGCCACTGGAGTGGTCTATTTTCAACCAACCTGAAGCTGCAATGTACACAACAGAGAGAATTGGCCCAATTCCTCACTCATTTTTAGACTTGTATCTTGTGCCACATAAAAGCCAATATTCCACGCGTTGTTTTATTAAAGCCAGTTGTTCTCGTTCATAATTGAACAATTCAGTCTTTGGTTTAAAGAACGAGGCTACTGCTTAGAGATCCTAGATATTCTTGTGATTTCACTGCACATATCTACACATACATTTTATACTATGGTTTGTATTCTTACACATAATTAGTGACTAGTGCGATCTATATTAAAGAATGCTTATTCGGTCTTCACAAAAAGCATATCATTTATTATTAACATGTAACCAATTAAAGGTTCCGGATTAGTACCAAACATGTCAGTTCTTTAATCCAGCTGGGATAATCTCATATGGGATAATCATGCCTAGCACTATGCTGAAGTTTGATAAAGACTATGAAGTGACTGTATAAAACACTTGCAGTCCTCAAAGCTACCTCAAAATGGATTCATTTGGGTCAAGGAAAAGTTTTTTGACCTTGATCTAAGCTAAAAGGTCACTCAAACTATAAGCATCCAGGTTTGACATTTCATATAATTTAAGGGGGAACTGAATTCTTCTGCAATATCCCCAGCACCCAAATACATAGCCAGATACATTTTCTACTGATTCCAAGAAATAATACTGTATCCTCCCCTCATTTTTATTCCACATGTTAGATTCCCACATGTCCTTTTCCTTTCACTGGATATCAGCTGAACATTTGAGTATGTATCATGGTGAGAAAACCACAACACCATATCAAATGCGGTAGCTATCGCAGGTTCAAAATATCTGGCAAGAAAGAAGCTGTGGGTAATACCACAGGAAGGGACAGAGATGTTCTCTTATTTCAGGATAAAGATTCATTGGTTTTTAAAACTTCTATAGCAGAGAGGACTGTTCAGCTTGTGAAGATCAGACTATAGCTCACAGCACCTTTTTTGAAACAACAACAAGCTTTTTTTAAAAAATGACAAACAGCCAGAGTTGCTCTCCATTGCTCCAGTTGGTCATATAGCCTTGTTTCAGCCCCACATAAAATTAACCTTAAAAATATTTTGATTTCTTTGGTGGCTTTTATAAATCTAAATTAGGCATCTCTTGCACGGATATGTGGCCACATTCAAAGTACTTTCTTTATCTGTCCTCTGCCTGGGTTACCTTGTGGTATCTTTGAAGAAACCATACATCTGAAAATTGATAATCAAAACATCTATTCATTATAATACTGTCTTTCTGGAAATACTGGGTTTATGCTTTTGCTCTCTTTGGGCATTTTTTCTGCATGATTTTTTAAAAAATAATTATTGCTGCTAAACTATAGACATTTTTCTCAGCTATTTAATAGAAAGAATGGGAAAACACCCAAATCTAAAAACATATACTTATTTTGAAATGAATTTAGAAATGATACATGGATGGTGTCATCATTGTCTGCAGTTACTGTGAATCAAGTAAATGAGGCCAGTGATGCAGTTATGGGAAAACTAAAAATAAAAGAATGAAAAATGTAATTTTCAGCTGGACTGGAAAACATATCATAAGACAAGAGAAGAATTCCTTTGCCATAAGTTGTATCTCCCTGGAATGCTGACATATGAAAGCTGTTGATAAACTGGAAAACTGAGGAGACCCAAGAGTATCATAAGAGGTGCTAATGAAAGCATAATATATCAGAATTGGCTGACATATTTTGGAAATTAGCCTATGGACTATAGCCTGCCTTCATTTACAAACTAAAAACAGGACAGTAGATGTACAATTAACATTTAAAACAGTATTTTTCAAACTGAGTTGCAGAGAATCCTTTAATTCAATAAAAGTGTATTGGGCATTTTTTAAAATGAAAAAGGCAGTCATTGCAGTTGTTTTCCTGAAAGAAAGCTCATTTACTGTTGCCAACTTTTCTGGTAAGAAGACATCCAAGGCAAATGCTGGGGCAGAGATCTGCATAGTCAAGACCCACTTTAGAGTCTCTTATGGCCTACCTAGATCACAACATAAAAAGTTAGTAGCCCTTGACATTGTCCCTCCTTTGCAATTTTTGGACATCATCAATAATGCTAGAGATAACAATACCCAAAGCATACATAAGCATACCATGAAGGATAAATAATTCAACAGTTAGCACAAATGAGTGCAAAGCAGAGAGACCAAAGATTGCTCTGCAAAGTGCTAGCACGATATTTCCACAGCTGTGCTTGGATACCAAGTCAACGTGAAAAGGTATTCAGATGATAGACATTTTGGAAGATTATTATTCCGAAGTTCTTGGATGGAATTTGCTATCTATCTAAATTAGCCAAATCAATATTATCTTTTATCTTTGTACTTGTAAAATCTAATAACATGGTTATATAAAAAAAAGGCTAAATGGGCTTTTATTTGTAGTTTTGTGGACAACATATAAATGAGTTCTTACCATTATCTCTTTACAATTACCTCTTTACAATTATCAGGTTAATAGATTCAATCTATTTTCCCCCCCTTGGGACTGTAACATCTGATTCACAAGTAGCACATAACCACTTCTCAACACCGTTTCCAAGGGCTATTTCTTCCTAAAAACACATTTCCAGCTGGTTTTTAATAACCTGTTTATTTTAGTAACCTGTTTTGTTTTTTTCCAGATGGATAGCTATGCTAGAGTAATGTGGCTCTTTGAAGACTAATAAATTATGGTATGCATTTTTATACAAATTATTAGATACCATGAGATATATGAAATACCATCCTAAGGCTTTGTCTCAATGTACAAAGATTGAATCAGAATGATTGCACTGCTCCACTTTCTCAATAAATGAAGGACTTCATTATAATAGTCCTACCTGGAATCTTCATTGAGACAATGCAATTGAACTTTTTGAGTTGTAGAGCTGTACTAAGGTAAAACAAAAGCAAACCATGATTGGCATATTTCTAATATGTGAACACTCATGGTTGGATAGTGATAAAGGAAAAAGAGTAAACAGTAAATTCTGAGGAAAATGAAATGCCAAAATAGCATTCAAGTGTACTCCCACTTTTAAGAATTAATTTATATTGGCATTTTGGGTGTTCCATTTGTAAGCATTTTGCATAGAGATTGGCTAGTTTGTCCTATTTAGAGTGTAGGTAGATACTGCTGATAAGTAATGGCATATGTTAACTGAAGCACACATACGTGACATTTTAATTTAATGTCATTTAATATCTTGTAATACTTTTATTAAAGTAGATATGGGGATAGAATTACCATCTAAATTTGCAGGACTAACTTTCTATGTGGTGCATGTTGTTTAGCTTGTAGCTTCAGCCTACTTTCAGATCCTCAAAAATAAAAGCTTTATTGTCCAGGATCCACTGTAGATAATTAAACATATATATCAGGGATTTTTTTCCTTGGAAGTAGAGGTAACCACAAATAATATTTTGGCTTTTCACTCTTCTCATATCTTTTGTAGCAGGTTGTGGATTTCATGTACTACTGAATTATGTATTACTCCTATTAGATGATTATTCAACAGTATAGAAGCAATTTTGCAACACTTTCCCCTCAGGTCTGAGCCAGATGGAAAGCATTGGTTGACAGGGCATCCTTAATTGCCTTTAATTTTCTCTCCTTTGATGACAAATGTAATGGGTGAGTCACTTGGGGAAGGAAAGCCTAATTTTCACAGTTGTGCAGGTGGGCACACATTTACTGCTTTTAAAAGGGTCCATGTGCCATTCAACTTCCTCTTTGATTGCAAAGCTACACTGTAGTGTTGAAATCCACTCTCAGTAAAAGGATAAAATACACGCGTCCATTCAAATGACATAGGCTTCACTCACAATTAAATACATTGTAGATGAGGGATAGTGTAGTTTAGATTCAACTCTGGTTGTAATCAGAAGAACCCCCTGCCAAAAATGCTGATAAATGGATATGAAAATCTGGGGATTTATTATTCTTATGATGAAGTGGACTCAAAATGCATTTAATTTTTAAAATTGGGGTTGGTTTTGTCTCTTCCTGAATGAAGTTTCTTTTCTTTTGTGTAAAAGGAGATTTGTATCAAACATGTCTATGTTCAAAGGAACATCTTAGATTTAACACAGTGGCCTGGAGACAGACTCTCCCATTGAGTCAGTTTACTTATAAATGCTACCTTAAAATAATTATAGTTTAAGTCGCTGTTGGAAGTAATGAATATTAATATTTAGTATAATCATAGAGGAATTTGCACTTC
Source organism: Python bivittatus (assembly GCF_059951505.1). NCBI lineage: Eukaryota > Metazoa > Chordata > Lepidosauria > Squamata > Pythonidae > Python > Python bivittatus. The sequence goes on along the minus strand of NW_028277074.1, from coordinate 39,075,870 downwards.
AATTCATAATCTGTGATAAATACAGATTGCAAGGGCAAGACTACATTATTGTGAGAAATAACTGAAGCCATCTCCTGTAAATCTCAAAAGCATATACAGGACATTCCACTTAGATACCATAAACACTTACTATGAACAGCTGTTCCTAGCTGATGCAAAAACAATGCGGTTTAGGCAGCTGCTTTATAACTTTCATCTTCTTAACAGGACCAGATGAATTAAATATTTGCTCCAGCATTTTAAATGCATGAGTAGTTTGCACCATGACATTTTGCATATACAAATCACTCTGAAACTACACAACAATCTTGATATAAGTTCTATTCTTTGCGTATAAGACAACAGGATGGTAGAATCTAATGGGGTAACCTGCAAAGCAAAAGTAGAAGAAACAAATAAAAACAGAGAAAGGTTCTAGTTCAGCCCCATCAGGGCTATTTTGTTTAGGTTATTTTTTCATTATAACTTTTAACTAGAGTGAGTCTTCTGTTGTTCTGAGTTTTTGGGCAAATCAGACTGAAGCCACTTGACCAACAGGAAGAAATAGCTGCCCAACCCTATAGATACAATGCTACTGTTATTTGATCACTATTAAATTTGGCCTGTGGTTGGTATTAAAGACAGTACACATCTTCGAGATCTTCATCTTCATGGTGAATCTGTGATGGGGACTGGATCAAATCTGGTTAGTCTTCTTTTCCAGGAAAGAAGGAAAACACAGTGGAAATAGAAGGAGGTTGCCCTCATTTCATAAAGTTGGTGAAATGGCTCAGAACATTTTTTTTTGTTTATTTATTATTTGTTTTTTTGTTTTTAAAAGTCCATCATATGTACGGTAACATTGAATTCTTTGAGGAATAGGGCTTTCTTTCCAACATTTTCTGGCTGATCATATTACCACACTTCTACTTTGGTGAAGCTCAAATTGCAATGAGATTTTTAAGAGAAGAAGAGGAAAAGGAGAGAAGTGAAGAACAAAGCCTCTCACCTTTCACATAAAGTATATAAAATATATAACACATTCATCTATCTCCAGGCCAATCTGTGAACTTTTTTGCTGAATTTTAAATTCAAACTAAATAAAAATTAGCAAGATCAGAAATCTGTTTTCATCCCCCCCCCCCCCAAAAAAGATGGATGAACAGAATGCAATAATCCTGATCTAGTAATCTCTATAAGTGACAGCTTTAGCCATAAAAACAGGATTGCTTGCCAGGAGTTTAGTGATGAAAAACCACCCTATAATTCCATAAATGCAACTTTTTTCCACATGTAATGTACCTAGAGGTTTATCATTCATTGGTGTATCCATAAAATGATGGAGCAGATCAACCTATAACTGAGCAACTTTCCAGTCCCTAAGTTTCTCTAAGATTCATACCTCTCTAATTCTGAAGAAATGTTTCTCTAGCAACCTATAATATAGTAATATACTTGTTAGTAGTATTTTTGTTTAATTGACCTATATTTCATACTTAGGAGTTAAAATATAGCAAATCATATATGTGTGCACAAGTGGATATGTGTGTGTGTGTGTAAGTCTCTATGTACAGTATCTATATGTCTAGGTTGCTTTCTATACACACACAGAAAGCAGAAAGGTGTCATATAAATCACTGCCTTTCAGGGAATACTATATAAATTTATGACATAAAAGATAATTTATGGTTTAAATGATGTCACCATTAAAATATCAAAAATATTTGAATTTAGTTGTCTGCTTTGAAAAATTCCCGATATTTCCCATAGAAGAGCTTTAGATGTTTGAGATCATTCTTAATTTACACTTAATTATTATTAATTACATTTATTATTAATTATTAATAATTACACTTAATTATTATTCTAATACACTTAATTTCCTACTTTTTGGAGTGTTGTTTTTAAATTATTGTTGACTATTAATATATTGAAGGACTTGCTTCATATTTTAAACACAGAGTGTTCACGGAGCAAGGATGTGAATTATCAGCATGGTGCATTAATTTAATGTCTCTTCTTGTGAACCAAAGCACTACAAAAGCTAATTGGAGAAAATAAAAAAGAAACACTTAAAATTTTAATCAAATTTCTCTTCATAGCAATGATGATGATGATAATGATGATGATGATGATGTTACAATGAAGATTGAGAAAGGTGACAAAAGTTTTTCTTCACTAAATATCTGAGTTTGGCAAGCAATTTTGATTAATAATTAAATAAAAGCAACCTAAACTGGAAACTTTCAGTTGGTCCCAAATTCATCTGCTAGAGTGATAAGAATGACTGTTAGAACATTCCTCTGAGAAAAGAAACTTCACTTTCATTTCAACTAAAATAGCGTTTACATTTTTTTAATAAATGGTGAAGTTGCTATATGGCTTGAAAGTCAGATCTGCAAGCGGAACTGAAAGATATAACCGAAACTCAAGTACAGGCAGAGAGAAAGTGGGACAAGGAACAAGATGAATTATGTCCAACTCCAGCCAGATTAAGAAGATGCTTATAATGCCAACTAAAAGTTAGGCTAGGCCAAGGATAGCCCTTAGCAGTTTTCAGCCCAGAGTCCAATAGGGGTTCTCTGAGTTGTGAAGATTTGAATTCAACTGAACTTCAGTCAGCCTGTTTTCATTTCAGTTGGCCCTTGGTCATTTTGGCTACTTAGAACTGGGCTGTTAATCTATAATGCTGAAAATTTCCAAAAACTCTTTGTCCTTTCCCTAATGTTTCTTAACAGATTATCCTCATAGAGGTGATCTTTCTGAATCTGAAAATAAAAAAGGAGTCGTTCTTAACCTTTCATCTCATATCTTTCTTACTTTCCCATTTCTAGGACATGCATGAAATCATGTTTCGGTTATGAAAATACACATTTTAGTTCAATGTTATGAAAAACTTCTTAATAGGTGGCAGAACCAATCATTTAGTAAACTGCTGGGTTGCCTTTCATTGGATGTGTTTGGACAGAAGCTGGATATCTATCAAAGGTGCTTTAATTTGGGATCCTACAAGAAATTAGGCTTGAAGGCTTAAATGGTTCCTTCTCCCTCATGACTCTATGGTTCCATACTTCTATCCCCTATGAAGATAATAAGAGCCAATTTTTTTTTGGACATCTTTCTTTATATTTTCCACTGATACACACTCCCTTTGGCCAACTTATACCTATTGATAAATAGAATCCAGTTCTGTACACAATCAGCTTCTACATTAGTGCAATCAGTGAAGTTCAGTTGGTTCCAAAGTGATTTCTCTGCTATCAGACAAAAGCAAATCCTATCCTAGTTCACACCAGAAAGAATCTTACTTTCTTAGACTTTCCTGTTGATTAAAGTATCACCTTCTGGTAATGCTTAGTGAAGACTCTGACTTCTTGGCTGCTGCATCCAGGAATTAACAGCTGTTCCTGCTTTCCTGAAAGTGATCTCATTCTGATACATTGCTCCCATTTTGCATTTTCCCTTTTGTTCCCTGTATAAGCAGTGAAGTCAGCTCTAGATCTTCTGAGCAATGGAGAGACAAAACAGTGATTCTATATCCTGCTTAATGATGAGAAACCTACAGTATAAGTACTCTTTTTTCATAGCATGATAGAGAGAGAAAGAAACCAAGTAATGGCTTGTTTTCTTCTTCCTAATATGCATTTTTGATGAGAGAATAGCATTTTCATTTTACATGAAAATGTATCAAAATAGCTAATTATTATTTCATCTGAGATGCTAATTGATGTTTAATTAAGACTATGGCAGAATGATACCCATGGAATGTGCAGTAATGGCTTCAAGTGAAATTATGAAAACTGTATATTTGAATCTGAAACTCTGGGAAGGTCTGAGAACAACACTTATTGTACATATATACTAGAAGTATCTTCATGTAGTGCTAAATTTATTCCTGTAGTTCAACCACAAGTCCATACAGGACACATACTTAATTCTAAACACAACTGCTGTGTTCAAATATCATGCTATTCCCAAACAGGTAAACCATATTACACCTAAACATAATGGCCTGATTTATCCAATATGGTAAGACAATGTTTGTTTTTTTACCATGTGCTGAACCACAAATTACTATTTTAATCTAGTCACATATGTTGTACAAAGCCAAGTCCATTAGGGTTTGAAAATGCCAGGAGTCATCTCGAGCAACGTATCTGGGATACTGATTTTCAAAGAAGTCTAGTATTCAACCCCACAGTTCATGGATTTTTCTCAAATGGGCATGTGCCATCATCTAACCTCTCCTCAATTTTACTTCTGAAATTTCATTGGGTCTTCACCTTGGCCAGTTAGATGCACTATCCCCCCTCCCCCCCAGTCCTTTGAGGACAATATAAAAACATTACTGTGGAGTCCTAGGGGTTCTCTGAGCTTGGTTCTTTTCTTGCAAACGTTTCATTACCTGGCTAGGTAACATTTTTTTCTTTTGCAAGAAAGAGAACCAAGCTCAGAGAGCCCCAAGGACTCCACAGTTCAACCCTGAGCTTCACATATTCACCTCTATTGGTAAAAACATTACTCTTCAGCAGTGTTTATGCTCATGTGGGGATATCTCTGTGGAATCCTGGAGCCACATGCTCCTTTGTTGATCTCTTTACAGGGATGACATATATCTATCCCATTTTAAAGAAGTACCATAGTAGGGAGTACAGGGTTTATCTCTCATTTCTTCTATCTGACCAGGATCTGTCATATTTTGTGCCACCATTTGTTCTATCCATTGTACCTGTATCTGAAGATTAGTACAAATGGCAATTGGTGATTGCCATTGTTATCTGTATGATTGTTACTATATTAGTGTATGTTTTTGTAATTTTATTGTTATTTGTTTTCTACTTTTTAGTATTATTAATAATGTTGGTTTATCTTTTTTATTATAATGTTCTCTAAAGGCCATAATAAAGTTTTGATTTGATACAAAACCATACAACCAAAACAATCTGGAGAATCTGAGATCATCTATAAAATTCAGACTGCCATACTCTCTGCTTTAACAATTATTTGGCTGATTCTTTATCTCCCATTGAGAAGAAAAATGACAGTGATCAGAAAAGAGGAGGTTGGTGTTACTGATGGAACAGGTACTTTGCATTTAACAGCAACATTCTGAATAAGAATATAAATCTCAAGCGGTACTTAATGGATTGATTTTTACATGCAGTTTTGGAAACCAAGTGGCTGGAAATTAAGGTGGAATTTCAATTAAAAAGAAATGTAACACGTTTTTAAAATCAATCTTTTCTCAAATAGCGAAGCAATCTGACAACTAATACAAGCTTAAAAATCCCAGGTGCATGTAAGTTTTCCTAAGTAACCAGAGTAAAATCTCTAGTGTGTGCTTGCTTACAAAAAATGGAGTACTAACACAATCCTTGAGAAAAAGAATGCTAAACACCCAAACTTCTTAGCCTCCAAGAAGGCCTTAGATTTTTGTCTGTAATCTGAGAGTGTTATTAACAGTAATAGGGCTATTAATAATACTTATTAATAGTAATAGGGCTACCTTAATAGAATTAGATTGATTGAGGGTTTTAACTGTAAAGTGCCTTGAATCTTTTGGGGAAGTGGGCAGCCTATAAATAATGGTTGAAGCGAGGGAGGAAGGAAAGGAGGGGAAGGCAGCTAAAATTGTGGTAGCCAGATGCACAAGCATCTTAATAAAAAAGATGAATTCATTATGTTTTGACAATATACAGTAAGTAGTTATTGAGAAATGATCAAAATGTTGCAACTAGACCATAATTTTCTTTATCAATGCACACTCTTACGTACTCCCTGTACCTTCACTGAACTATGAATTCACTGTCAGTTCTCTGTATATTTAACCGCTCTGAATGAATACAGGAAAGGTGCCATATTGTGTAGCACTTGATGCAGAAATCTCTTTGTGAATCCCTTATCCTTTAACTTCTTATAACATATCCTGATAACAAAGGTATGCTTGATATGGGATCCATGTCTGGCTGGAAATGTCAGACTTAGTAATATTTTCCACAGAAAGCAGACAAGGCTCTCATGCCTTGCAAACGTTAACTTTTTTCCTCTTCATGCATAGCTAAATCAAAACAATGTAAAAATAAAAAATACATATACAAATATTATATATATATATATATATATATATATATATATATATATACACACACACACACACACACACACACACACATGTGCGTGCACGCACGCACACACACTGTATATATATTATATAGGTTGTAGCGTTCAGCTGCCATTGGCATAGAATCAGATTTAGCTTGGCGTAAAGCAAACTGAGTCCTGTACATCCCCAAGTATTTGTAAGATTAATTACTTGCACTGCTTCCTCGTCTATTTCTTATTTTTCTCCAGCTGTCTTAATGCTTCTCTCCATTCTCCCCCATATTTTGTATACTCTGAACATTAGACAATGCTCTCTGAACCATTGTTTGCACCTGCATTTCACCTAAAAAATCTTGAGACATGTGGGTCTTCTTGGCAAGAACTCATGGACTATTGTGTTTGGTCTTGGACTGTAAATACATTTTGATGGATTGATTATCTCCCAATTTAACTATAGTAAACTTTTTTCAGGCTTGAGACCAAATCTGCAGCTTCTTCCCCCAAGCAACCTACACTCACTAAATGTGAAAGGACACACAATTTCCACCATGACTAGTAATTTGGCATCTTCCCAAGCATTACACTCCAACAGAAACTTTCAAAGTTTATGTGAAGTACTGTAGACCTCTACCCTAGTATGATATTTTCCTGATTTACTATCTTGCAGTATTGTGGTATAGTTAGATAAGACAACAGAAATTCAAGATCCAGTTATAGTAGGAACTTGGGATAATAATGCATAAAGTTAAAGGCAAACATTGTACATCAATGTTTATTTTGGTTGTTACTATTTCTGCTATGGATGATGATTTTAGTAAAGTGCGCGCACACACACACACAATATTAACAATATCCAGAAGGGATCAGGACACTTTGGTAACACAAAATATGTGTACATCTCCAGAATAATTAAGTTCTGATCTTTTGTGTCTTTTGTCAGTTCTGTGCATTAAATGACAAATGATTTAATGATTGCATTAAATCTGGGAAAACCTAGATGCAAATGTTTATTTATTTATTTAAGCAATTTATATGGCTTAAATAAAAGCTTGGAGCTTTTCCCCCCCTTTTTCTTGCTAGTGTTTTTCCTGTAGGTGCAAGGCCTGCTTTTTTTCAGATCAACTGAACGTTGATCCATTGGTTGCAACAGGAGTTAAGTGACTGGTTTGTCGCTTGAGTCTGATATTGTGGGCTGAGAGAGAGTGACTGGCCCAAAGTCACCCAGCCAGCTTTCATGCCTTTTTGTATTTTTTCTTGGGGGGGCAGGGAGGCAGGAATTTTAAGGAATAAAATAAAACATACCCTGCTCTAAATATCTGCACGGTATGTTCTGCCAAATTTCCAAATGCTCTATTAAAAATGGCCCAAATTAAGCTTAGCAATGCAGAATTCCTTTGCCTCTTATTTAGGACAAATCTGGTAGTTTTTTAAAATTACAGGTAAAAAGCGTTTTTTCCTCTCAGAGAAACAAAACAACATTAAAAATCAGTCACATTAAACACTAACATATTAACATTACGAATGAGCAAAATAAGGGAAATAGGTTTTGAAAAATATTTCATCCGTTTCAGAACAGTCTGTCCTGCTTCACCTAATATTTGGGAGCGTGTAGATAGAACTTTAAAATGTTCACAAACCTTTATTGTCTCTAATGCATATTTTGCTAAGGGCAGAGAAAATTAAATGGCATATTACTGCATATAATCTCCTATAAAGTGAAAAGTAAAAAAATACTGCAAACTTTACTTTCAGTGAGTCAACCTGCAACATCTGTCATCAGTAGGAAATATTGCTTCTCCACCCACTGATGTCCCTGTTGATAGGCATCCTTTAGTTTTTGCTATAAATCCTATAAAAATGGAGAGTAGGGATAGATAACTCATAGGCCTGAGGCTGCATATCTGTTTCAGTGGCCTTTATACCTTCTGACCTTTATGGCTGAAAATTGGCTATCCTTTAAGGTAGGAAACAAATGAACAAACAAAAAACCTATAGTATAAACCCTAAACATGGTATATCACAATTTGAAAGACTTCTCAGTACTTTACCTACTTAATGATTCAGAGCTCCCATCCCAATGTTAAATGTAGTCCTTAACCACCAAAGCATTTCCCACCCCTGCTATACAGTCTGGAAAAGGTATTGATTTCATTTGTAGTAAACTAAAACTTAGTGAAGACTCAGAATATCAGACATGAACTGCTTAGCTTTAACAGTCACTTGGTAATCTTAGAAAAACAACTATTTTATTGCACAAAGATGTTATAAGTAGAAAATTTCCTAACCCAAATCCCTTGCATGATACTTCAGTTGCTTAGATGACCATTTTAACATTGTATGTGAATTTAAACTGTTGCCACCATCAATCAGACAGAGATCTAATGAAATGCATTATGCATTTCCGAAATGGACAAACAATGGTGTATTGATCTTGTAACAACAAACCACATAATGAGAAACTGTTGAATTAATATGCTAAAGGATGCCAGTGGACACATAGTAACTGATTCCAAGAAAATTAAACAAAGATGGAAGAAGCATATTGAAATTCTGCACAGTAGACATGTCAACATCCAAGATATCTTAGAAAATCGTCCCTATTTACGAGAGCATCTAGTACTAGAAAATGAAGATCAACACTCCAGTTACTACCAAGTTGGAAAGCTACACAAATTGATGGGATATCTACAGAAGTATGGCAAGCAACAGAATAAGAATCAGACAAGATTCTAACCAAATCATGCCAGAACGATGCAATGGCCAATAGTTTGGAAGAGGTTAATCTATACCAATACCAATGAAATGAAACTTAACAGGATGTGGAAACTATAATAAAGTAATAGTGTTACTTTTGGATGCTAGCAAAATAATACATGAGATCATCCAGTGCAGATTAGAGGCAGACACAGAAAGAGAGCTACCAGATGTTCAAGCTGATTTTTGAAAAGATCAAAGAACCAGATAAATTATTGCTAATAGATGCTGGATAATTGAGAAAGCCCAGGAATACCAAAAAGAAGTCAATATGTGCTTCATAGGTTATAGAAAGGTCTTTCATTGTGAAAATCATGCCAAGTTGTGAAGTGTCCTTAAGAAAATGGGAATCCAGAACAACCCATTGCCCTCATAAGAAACCTGTACATAGGACAAGAAGCTGTAGACCAAGCGATACATTGCAAAACAGACTGGCTGCAGTTTAAAAAAGAAGCGAGACAAGCCGTACACTCTATCCTTATTTATTCAATTTATAGGTTGAATATATATTGAGGGAAGCTGGATTGGAAGAAAATGAATGTGGTTTTAAAATTGGAATAAGAAATATCAATAACTTGCACTATGCTAATGACACTACCTTGATAGCTGAAAGCGTAAATGATCTGGAAGGCATACTAATGTAAGTCAAGGAGAACAGTGAAAAAATGGGATTAAGACTAAATATAAAGAAGACCAAATTAATTTCAACAGGTACTCTGTAGCAACAATGCGCATATTAAAGGGGTAGATAGCTTCTGCCTTTTAGGACTGACTATTGATAGTAAAGGAACAGCAGTCAAGAAATATGCCACAGACTACAAAGGCCTTGGAAAGGATATTCAGATGCCATGTCATCTCTATACCTATAGAGATCAGAATTGTAAAGGCAAAAGTTTTCCTATGATACTCTATGAAAGTTGTACTTTGAAAAAGGGGGATAGAGGAGCATTGTTGCTTTTGAAATTTGGTGTTGGAAAAGACTCCTGACAATAGCAGGGATATCCAGGAAAAAATCCAGTCTCTGATCTAAAAATAATTTCTTAACAGCAAACAACAAAAGTAATTTTCATACATTTGCAGTTACGGTAGTTCCAGAATTAAGTAACAGTATGAGTATCTCTCAGTAAATTAATAGCTGATTAATATAAAAGGGAAAGGAACTTCTTAAGCCTTCATCTTTTATCACCCTGAAGCAGGAACAAAGGTTTAGTGAACACTTACCTACTTTTGTTAGTAATAAATAAGAGATATTTAACATCACAATAAATGTATTGTGATTTATTTATTTACTTATTTATTACTTTACTTATTTATTACTAACAAAAATCCTCCTGAGTGAGGTTTGAAACATATATTCTGAAAAATAGATGTATGTATGCATAGTTTATCAGTAAATGTGTATGAACAGCAACGTTTCAATTTAATGAACAATTTTAACAGAATTTGTGATTCAAAGATTTTGAATCTTTGTAATTTAAAGATTCAGTTCAGATTTTCAGTTTAATTACTAAATCAAAGATCTGATATAATTATGTCTATAGAATCTCTAAAAACAGATTGAGAGATAACTGATTTGACAGATCAATTCAATTTGACAATTTAATTCAAAGATTCGATTTGAAAAGATAGTTCAGTCTTATTATTACATGTATATTCTTTTTTTTTTTTTGTCCAAGGTATTCCATGGAGATTTGTTTTCAGTGAGGTAAAATAAATTGATTCAGTCTCTGTTCAGAACATTTGGCTATATTCAGGAACATACTATTCTTTTCATTAGAATTTTCTTGTGATCTGTAATAATAATTTGAAACCAGTATCTTTTCACAGATTTGACCAAGAATACTTTATTTGTAGCACACCAGTCCCACCTTGTGGTCAGTCCAAAATATTGCACTTTCTTTTGGATTTTTCATTTTTAACTAATTTGCCAGCTTTTGTATTACTGTGATCTGGACAGCTCTGTAACATATCTTCTTTCACAATGAATGTTTGCATTTAGTAGATAAAACTAACACTTAAAAAAATAAAATAAAAGTTGATTTTCTATATTTTTGTGAGCCTGGTTCATCTCCCAAACTGGGAAGTAAGTGCTGTGTCAGGTTCAGCCCATGAACAACAATGAGGCAATCCAGTATAGTTCAGTTCCTTTATTAGCTTGCACCAAATAGACAGAATTTCACCAGACTAAACCTATGCTAAAACAACTAGCGGATATACCCCATGAGACTCTAGGGAGGGGCCAGCCTCATCCTCTTAGTCTTCCCACACTCTTGTTGCGGGCTGAGGAGGCGCTTGCTCTGGAACGCCACTCCCCTTTCTGACAACCTTGAACTTCCATTCCAGAATCTTCCCCACTCATGCCATCCATTACAGGCTGAATCCTATAGTCAGCACACCACTACGCTATATGGACAGAGGGTGCTATTATAAACATTATTTCAGCTTTTGTGTTTTGATCTTTTAATCACTAGAAAGGCAGCACTGGATGTGAAAGCCTTATTTCTTCTGGACACACAGGTTAGGAGATGGATGTCAGATAAGCCACCCTTGGAAGTAGGAGATGGCTACCTCACAGGGCTTTTGGGGGAGAGGTTTGGGAACCACTGCTTTCTACTCTCTGAGCCTCACCAATCTGCTATAGTGATTTAATATAGTTATTTTAAAACTGATAGCTATAAAAAACAATTCTGTTGTTCCCTGATATCTAACTTGGAGGAAACAATCAGTATCCCTGAATGTTGCTAATTTTAATAATGGGCTAGATTAGGGGAATAAATCCAAACCAACTGCGGACACTGTTGATAAGGAGAAGATTGGAGTTGGGAGTTAAGGGAAAGCCTGTTTTGGATGAGATTTTCCTCTTCTAGAAAGAGCAGGTTTGCAGTTTGGGAATGCTTCATGATCCTCAGTTTGCCTGTGCTGAAAGCTCTGCACTAAAAACTAAGTGTCTAAGATAAAATTTTAAGTGTTATTGTTCATTCTTTAAATCCCTAAACAAGTTAGAGATTGATTGAGCAACCATCGCCCTCAGTATGAATCTGCTTGGTTATTTAAATTAGAAGGAGATGCCCTTTTGAAGATCCTTCTTCTACCAGAAGTCAGCTATCTGGTATGCAAAGGAAGGCCTCTTAAGTGACTCCCAGGCTATTGAATGCTCTCCCCAGGAAGGTGTGTTGGGCCCCAACTCTCCTAATGATTAGGGAAATGGCAAAGCCACATCACTTTCCTCAAGTATTTAACTATTTAAAAAGTTGTTTATTTATACTATGTACATACTTCACATGAACTCTCAGGAGATCATTAATTTATTACAAATGTGTACTGATGATTTCTACAAATTGACTCATAGCTGTTAACAAGAATAAAAGTAAAATTGCATAAAACCCATGACCTAAAAGAAGCACAGATCCAACTACCCTGTCATCCCAATAAGAAACATCAATATTATCTTCAAACTGAAAAGTTATTAATTAAAAGCTTGTCAGAAGAGCTGCTTTAGGACTAGCTTCCTAAACATTATCAGGGAAAGCACCTTTGAATCTCTAGAGTAAAGGATGGAGCATATATTGAAAAACAATGACATCTTCCCCCCCCCCCCCACTCCAATTTCACATGCAGGACATGTTCTCAACATTCCACCTCAAAAGGAACACACTTGATGGATCAGTTCTACCTTAAGGAGGTGGTCTTATAAGACCCTAGATACCAAGCTATAAACACTTTTATAGGTCAAAAACAAGACTTTGACTTATACGTGGAAATGCATAGGATACCAATGCGGCACTTGCAGAACCCTTGTTCAAAGGCAAACCATGTTCAGTGCACTGCAATAGTTAATTCTGGAAGTGATAAAGGCATGGGAAATTGTTCCTAAAGCTTCATGTTCTTGGAAGCAATATTTGGGCAAGTATCTGGGCAAAAGCCACCCCCACCTTCTGTCCCAGACATGGCTTCCACCTGGCTGTCTAGTAGCAAGCTGTGCAGGTAGGAAGATGCCCAAGTCACAGACCTGTGGTTTCATGGAGAGTGTCTCCTTATTCAACGCTATCACTGGTACAGGCAAAATGCTAGATGGTTTCTGAACAAACAGCAATTCTATCTTGCTAGGATTCAATGTCACCTTGTCTTTTTAAATCCAATTCCTTACAGACTCCAGGCACTGAGCCAAGACTTTGACCACCTCCCCACCTTGGTCCAAGGTGTCAGTATGTAACTGAACATTGTCAGCATATTGATGAGATCTCACACTGAACTGGTGAATAATTTTTCCCATCAGCTTCAGTAAAAGCAGGAGGAGATTAATGATCCCTGAAGTATCTCACAATGATGATTTCTTCTTTTCCACTACCAGTGACTAATATACTTACTTGTTAAGGAGGTGAATCACTGTGAACCAGTGCCTTCTACGCTTAACCCTTACAGGCTGATCAAAATAATGTTATGCTTGATGGTATTACAGACTACTGAGATGTCAAAAAGAACCAGGAAGGGTGCAATCCCTCCACCCAGGTCCTGATAAAGTTAATCCATCAGATCAACCAATATAGTTTTTCCACAAACTCAGATCTGAATCTGGTCTGAATGAATTTCCACATGAATGTCTGTAGTTGCAGTTCCACTACTCTCTATGTATTCCCTAGAAAGGTAAGGTTGGAGAATGAAGTTTAAATCCACCAGGTCTAGGGAGTCTTTTTAGGAGAGGGCAAACCAGCACATATGTGGTGAGCCATCCCACAGATTATCCTATCCAGTTCCTGAGAGTTAACCATCTGAAATGAATCCCAGTTAATGTTGCAAAATGCTTCTCCACTCACCTTGTCCATTTCTGTCTGTGCGAAGTCTAGGCTAGAACAAGCATGAGCTATTTTATCAGAGAAATGTTGCCTTTCCCTCTACTCCACAAAAGGGAGTGGTTTGCTTTAAAAAAGATCATTAGGATGCATACAAGGGTAGAGATGTAAACAAACTTAACCACCCTGTGTAGGCTTGAAAGTGAGCTCTTACTCATGTCCAGCCTGATTCAAACTTGGTCCTCCTCCAGGTGACTCATCTGCTGCCTCATTTCCCAGGGTCCAGTAAATGAACAAGCTCCCCAAGTCTGCTTGGAAGCAATCTCATCTAGAACTCTGGTTCTAGAGGCCAGCCAGATATCTGACAGAACTGCCTACCAAATTGCTGGGAAAGCCCCAAATGGTCACAGGAGTCCAACTGGATATATTAGGCACCTGTATCAGACCATCCTAACATATCCTCCCATTCTGCAGTGTTTACTGGTGGTGATGAATCCCAAGAATACAAGGAGTGATTTTACTATGGCAAAGGACTGACCACCTCCAAATTCAAATAATCTGTCAAGTGCTTGGAGGTGGACTAGATCTAGCATATGGCCATCAGCATGAATTGGACTCAGCGTAGCCTGAGATAGACCCGTTCATTGTGATCATGAATTGCTACACCTTCCCTGAATTTTAGTCCCCAAAGCATGGAGATTCTTATCTTCCAGGACAAGGAAACACCCCCCACCCAGAGATGGGAGATTGCCATGCAGCAATATGGACACTATACTAGCAGCATCCCAAGCTTGTCTATGTCACCCAGAGTCTCTAACAGGCATTCATAGACTCTCACTTGTGAAGCAGGGTCCTTAATCACTATCAGATAAACATAATACCACTTCCCTTCCCTTCCCTGAGATCATTGCTGATGGAGGACCTGAAGCCTAAGTGGGCCTATTTCGCATAGGGGAATGTGACTGCCTTATGCTGCTAAATTTCAGTAATACATGTAAGGTCTACTCATTGGCTATGACTAGGTAATGGACAAGTGTAGTTTTATTGCATATGGACCTAGTGTTTATCAACAATAGCCTGAAGCTGTGGTTTTCACCAATCCATCCCCCTGGCCCTAGGAATAGGAACCAGAAGAGACGATACGCAACAATTGCCCATTTGCCTTCCCCTGAAATAGACAATCCCCACAAGTCCTCACAGTATCCATCACATGCCCTACATCTCTAATTCTATTGTTCCCAATCACTCTACACATTCAGTTTGGTAGGGCACTATCTGGTCAAGCCACTCTCATTGTCCTATATGCTCTATTTACTCTCCCAACTCCATCTGGTTCTACTGTTAACTCCCATACCTGGTTGCCATTCTCACTAGGAGCCTTAAGGTTTAAGGCCACCCTCTATTCTGTCAGTCCATCAGGGCTAACCTACTGATGCTCCTGCCTCTCACTCTGGGAGCACTCCTCTTCCCAAGCTAAGACAGTTCCAATGCTAAACCACCCCTTCTAAAACAGTTGTGATTCTTCAGGTTTACTCTTGCTCCCCAAGCCACCAGAGCTCACATGATAGACACCTAGGACCTTTATCAATGCCCACATGGCCCATGCTCATCCTTTGCTGGCAGCTCCATCCCAAAAATACCACTTTGAAATTTTGCCCAGTGCTAAGCATCATCTTCTCATGATGCTGGAAAGAAGGAACTAACTATGGACTTCTGTTCCTTTTTGTCCCTCTTTCTCCTGGAGGTTTTCCTTCCACTGCTACTGGTGAGTATTGTGTATCCTGACACCATCATGATCCTGACTCCTCCTTCTCCTTTTCATGTTCTGCACTGTTTCCTCTGCTGGCTCTAGCTTTGTCCTCTTTTTTCTTCAGCTTTCTACCACACTTTGTCCTAACACTGTCCATCCTTTTTTTTCCCCCTACAGTCCATTCATTCACCTTATTCCAAACTCCACCAACATTCCTGTCCTTCTAGCTCTAGTTGTCTTAACTGTATCCACCAATCCATCAATCTGTATGCATCTGTCCTTCCTTTGGCCTTTTGCTATAGGTATCTTAGCCTGTCTACTGTGCTGGCCCTAATCTAAGCTTTTACTCCACAGAGTGGAGCTGGTAAATCACATGTTGCTTCTATGCCATGTTACTATTTATTTAATTGATTCATATGGCCATCCATCTTGTAAATGAGACTCTAATATATTGTTAGACTGCAGCTAATAATACATTAAAAAAACAGCAGAAAATACAAAACAACATACTCAACAAACACTTACAAGCAACAGTAATATCTCATGGGCCAACTAATCTCCTGATTCCCACACCATGGAAAACAGCCAGGTTTTCAGAACTCATTGAAAGGGTCATAGGATCAGGGCCAATTTAATTTTGGGAGGTATGGTATTCCAGAGAGAAGGCACTGGAACAGAAAAAGCCTGCTTCCTAGGTCTCATTAGATGGCATTCTTTAATTGAGGGGCCTGGAGAGTGCTTCCTACTGTCAGGTTCGGTCAGCACGGGGCTTCGGGGAAGCTCGCAGCCAGACCACGCGAACTCCACCGGCAGCAGCTAGCGAGGGAAAGAGGAACTGAAAGCGCCGCTAATTAATGGGCCACCTGCTCCCAGCCAAACAGGAAAACCGCAGCGGAAGTTTTAACTCTACACTGATAACGGCGCGAGCCAACAATGAACGGGGCCGCAGGCAGCGAAACAAGATCGCCGCGCAACACAGAACCCTCGGGCTTGCACGTAATGGGGGGGGACCAACCCAAGCCGGAGGGGGACTGTCAATCAAGGACAATGGACCCTGACCGAACCTGCCATCATGGACAATT
Organism: Python bivittatus; assembly: GCF_059951505.1. Taxonomy (NCBI): domain Eukaryota; kingdom Metazoa; phylum Chordata; class Lepidosauria; order Squamata; family Pythonidae; genus Python; species Python bivittatus. The sequence continues at coordinate 39,059,413 of NW_028277074.1, read as the reverse complement.
AAGAGGGATTATTGGGGGGCCAATAATCCGCAACGGTAACGCGATCGCGGGGCGAAAAAAGCGCGGGAAGGGGGGAATATAACGACTGATGCAATTGTACCAAGCCAGTCCTGGCTTTGCTTGTGACTGCTACGTTACGCATGAGTAAACCTTCGAGGCATCACCGGGAAGTTCTCAGGGGACCCTGAACAGCTGCCGCACTTCTTGACGCACGTCAGGGGTTTTATGCAGAGGGGTGGTCACCTATTCGCTAGGGACGAGGATAGAGTATCCTACGTGGCCGAGCTGTTAGACGGCCAAGCGGCTAGCTGGGTGATCGGACTGTACGACGCCAACGCGGCGGAACTGCGGAGTTTCCCGGACTTCATGCAGGCGCTCCAGGACAGATTCGAGGACACATTGAGCGCCATGCGGGCTGAGGACGACATCCTGCAGTTCAGACAGCGGGACAAGTCGGTATCGGAGTACGCCCTGGAGTTTCGGAGGTTGGTAGAGAAGCTCACGGACTGGCCGGAGTCCCTGAGGGTGAAGTATTTTAAGAGGGGGCTCAATCCAGAGATCCTAGAGCGGGCACTGGGGCGGGATGACCCGTCCACAGTGAAAGATTGGATCTGGCTGGCCGGAACGGCGGAATCGGTGTGGCGGCAGATTCAATAAAGCGCGAGGCAACGGGACCAGACGAGAGACCGGCTAAGGGAGAGACCCCCAGAGGAAAGGTGGAGCAGTCGGCGGCAGTCCACTGGGGGGCGAGAGGCAACCAAAACCCCGAACCTGTGCTTCCGGTGCGGAGGCAGAGGCCACCGAGCAGCGCAGTGCCCGACGGAGCGGGAAGGAGCCTCACCACGGCCCGAAGTCAAGCCCCCGCGTCCTACCGGGAAAAGGGCCGGCGACCGACCGCGGAAGAGTGCAGTGGCGGCAGTGACCGAAAGAGGACGGATGGGATGGTCGACCCCGGAGACGGCGTCCTCCGGAGAGGACTCGGAGCCGGCGGGAAATGAGGCGCGCTCGCACTGAACGGCGTCCCAGTGCGAGCAGGGGAACCGAGGCGCGTGGACCCAATCGGGGATGAGGACTGCCCTCCGTTCCAGGTGAGGATACACATCCGGGGGGTGAGATCTGGAGGGGAGGCACAGCTGCTGGCGCTGCTGGATTCAGGCTGCACCCACTGCTTGATGCACCCAGCTGTGGTCTCGGGACTCGGACTACAGCTGAGGCGCCTCCGGGAACCCATTGCATTCAGCCAGCTAGACGGCTCGCTGGTGGGGGGGGCCAGCTCAGTATTACACCGAGCTGGTCCAGGTGACGATTGGGAGTCACTGGGAAGAACTAAGATTTGTGGTGGTCCCGGTGGCCGACTACGCGGCGGTACTCGGCTTGGCGTGGCTGCGGCGACGGAACCCACGGGTCGACTGGACGGCGGAGGCGGTGCAATTCGGGGTCGAGAGGCCGGTGGAGTGCGAGAGCAGACGGGACCGGGCCGTGGCGACGGGCGTGACTGCAACCACAGAAGGGCAAGTGGAGGATCCGAGGCACAGGGAGGCGAGACGAGAGCAGACGAAGCCAGAGACCCGGGCGGCAACAGCAGCAACAGCAGCGCCGGAGACCCGGAGACTCGCAACGATCCCGAGGCATGGGAAGGCAGCAGCGACTGGCGGAACAGCTGCAAAACGAGGGCCGGAGTCCGGGGAACCCACGACGAGCGGCAGAATCCCGAGGCAATATCGAGACCTAGCAGCGGCGTTCGGGGAGAAGGAGTCCGACCAGCTCCCCCCACACTGACCCAGTGACTGCGCCATCGAGCTAGAGCCAGGGGCAAAGCTGCCCAAACTGAAAATGTACTCCCTGTCAATGAGGGAGATGGGGGCTCTGCGGGAGTTCATAGACAAGAACCTAGCGTGGGGATTCATCCAACCCGCGAAGTCACCATTAGCGGCCCCGGTACTATTCCGGGAGAAGAAGGATGGCTCGCTCCGGATGTGCGTGGACTACCGGGGGCTGAATGCAATCAGCACCGAATACGAATACCCCCTCCCCCTGATGAAGGACCTAATGTTGCACCTATCCAAGGGGAGGGTGTTCACAAAACTGGACTTGCGCGAAGCTTACTTTAGGGTCAGGATCTGCGCAAAAGATGAGTGGAAGACGGCGTTCAACATGCCGCTCGGAAGCTACCAATTTTCCGTGATGCCGTTCGGATTAAAAGGGGCCCCGGGGGTGTTTATGTAGCTAATAAACGAGGTGCTGCACGACCTACTCTACCGGGGCGTCCTGGTCTACCTGGACGATATCCTCATCTACACCGAAACCCTGGCGGAGCACGTGAGCCTGGTGCGCACGGTGCTCGAGAGACTGCTGAAGGCGCAGCTGTACGCGAAGCTATCAAAATGCGAGTTTCATCGGGAGCAGCTGGACTACCTCGGCTACCGGATATCCAGTTGGGGAATTGAGATGGACTCGGCGAAAGTAAAAGATGTTCTGGGCTGGGAAGCGCCGTGAACCCGGAGGCAACTTCAAAGCTTCTTGGGGTTCATGAACTTCTACAGACAGTTCATCCTGAACTTCGCCCAAATCGCCCTTCCCCTGACAGACTTACTAAAAACCAAGGGCAGTGGAAAACCCCCCAAGCCCAGCATGGCACTCGCGTGGACTGCGGAATGCCAGGGGGCGTTTGAGGAGCTAAAACGGCGGTTCACAGCGGAGCCGATCCTGCGCCATCCCGACCCAGATCTGTGGTTTATCATACAAGTAGATGCGTCAGACGAAGCAAGCCCTTTCCTCCGCGGCGCACCCGCAGACGGACGGAGCCATGGAATGCCTGAACGGGGGGCTCGAACAGTACCTGCGCTGCTACGTGGGACACCAACAGGACGATTGGGCGGAGCTACTGCCATTCGCGGAAGTAGCATACAATAACACCATCCACAAAAGTACCAGCTTTTCTCCATTCAAAGTAGCCACTGGGAGAGACTTCGTCCCCATGCCGGAGTTGCCTCAGCCGGAATCCCAAATCAACTCCCTGGACGCCTGGTTCGCCCAAATCGACGCCACCCGGCGAGCGGCGCACGCGGCATTGCAAAGAGCCAAAGCCAATTACAAAAAACACGTGGACCGCAAGAGACTCCCCGAGGGGCAGTGGAAGGTGGGGGACCAGGTGTATTTGTCAACCAAAAACCTAAAGACACACCAGACATCGAAGAAACTCAGCCCGAGGTTTGTGGGGCCATTCCCCATTGCAGAGGTTATCAATCCAGTAACCGTCAGGCTGACGCTCCCGAAAAGCCTTGGGAAGATCCACCTGGTGTTCCACTGCAGCCTGCTAAAGCTGCACCAGCCGGGGAACGCCTGGCACAAGGCAGAGGGGGTGCCACCACCCATCATGGTTGGTGGAGAGCAGCATTTCGAGATCAACCAGATACTGGACGCCAGGAGGCACAAGGGGCAGGTCCAGCTCCTAGTGCAATGGAAACATTTTCCCAAGTCCAACAGCGAATGGGTAAGCAAAACCTACATAAGAGCGCCGGACCTAGTGCGGGACTTTTACAACAAATACCCCGGGAAACCAAAATAAAGTTGGGGGGGAGGGATTTGTTTTCAGGGGGGCAGTATGTCAGGTTCCGTCAGCACGGGGCTTCGGGGAAGCTCACAGCCAGACCATGCGAATTCCACCGGCGGCAGCTAGCGAGGGAAAGAGGAACTGAAAGCGCCGCTAATTAATGGGCCACCTGCGCCCAGCCAAACAGGAAAACCGCAGCGGAAGTTTTAACTCTACACTGATAACGGCATGAGCCAACAATGAACGGGGCCGCAGGGAGCGAAACAAGATCGCCGCGCAACACAGAACCCTCGGGCTTGCACGTAATGGGGGGGGGACCAACCCAAGCCGGAGGGGGACTGTCAATCAAGGACAATGGACCCTGACCGAACCTGCCATCATGGACAATTAAGAGGGATTATTGGGGGGCCGATAATCCGCAACGGTAACGCGATCGCGGGGCGAAAAAAGCGCGGGAAGGGGGGAATATAACGAGTGATGCAATTGTACCAAGCCAGTCCTGGCTTTGCTTGTGACTGCTATGTTATGCATGAGTAAACCTCTTTTGTGAACCACACGTGTCACGGGAGTTTCTCTGTCGAACGGGGCAAACCTTACACCTACCAGGCCTAGTGGAACAGGTAGAAGCAACTGGGGAGAGGCAGCCCTGCACATAATCTAGCCCCATGCTATGAAGGGCTTCATAGGTGACAACCCACACCTTGAATTCTATCTGGAAGCACATTGGGACCCAGTGCAGCTGGCATAGATATAACATGGGTGTGCCATGGTGCACCCATAACTGCCCAAGTTGCTGCATTCTGGACCAGCTGCAGCTTCTGGGTGGTCTTCAGAGCAGCTCCATGTACAGTGCATTGCAGTATAAGGAGATGACTGAAGTATGAGTATCTGTGAGCAGTCTCCTGATCCATTACTATGCACATACATTTATTTTGTTATTGTAAGCTGCTTTCTGTAAGTAGGAATTGTATATATTTAATATAATATTAATCATAATATAACATTAAACAGCAGAAGTATTTTTGGACTGAATTTTATTTACAAATCACAGTGATTTTCATTGTGCAATGAAGACTGACTTATGTATTTGTACAGATTTTTACACTAGAGACAGAATTTGCAGGCAACCTCTCTGATATCAGTTAGCCTTGGATATTTTATATTATCAGTTTGGTTTTATACATAGATGAAACTTATTTAACTGTACATCAGTATTTATAAAGCAGTTGTTTGCCATAGAAAAGTGCAAAATATAGGATATCTGTACATAGTACAGTACAATGGAATCATGCTACATTTCTTGAAAGCTGAAAAATTGTGCCATATCAGCAGTATTGGATCTTAATTCTTCCATACATCAACATGATTACTTGCTATATTTATTTATGTGGTTTTCAAGATCTGGTCCTTTAGCTAAACTTGGCTTAGTACCTAATTTTGATAGATTAACGTTTTTATACACATAACCTTGCTTAAAACTCAAACTCACAAATATTGGATAAATTTACAGGATAACCTCTGGTAGATATGAAAACAGCCAGATAGAAATTTATACAGGTTGTTTAGAAAGTCCTAATTGTTAGTTGCTTTGACCCTGCTTACCGGTCTATCACAAATGTTTTCCTGATGTAAAAAAACAAAAAACCTTCTGCTTGAAGTATAAACAACCATAAAGAATTATTAGTTCTAATAAAACATGTCTGTTTCTAGGGTGATTTAAAAGAAGCTAGCATTCATTTTGTTTTCATAAGCATAATATACACTATCAAATTGTTACAAGGCTTTCTGTTGCCCCCAGTAGAGCAGTGGTCTTGTATGCAGATTATAAAATGTAGCACTGATGTAAATTCAAATTAACTTCATAATGAGTGGAAATATTGCTCATAGCAGATGTCTATTCTCAACTGAGTAATTGCTGTGTGTTTAATGATAATTGTCTTGATGAACTATTACAGTCTTTAAAAGCTCTAAACAGCTTCATTGCTAATCAAGACACTGCCCATCCCATTTTGATTAAGATCTGCCCTTTTGAGATACCATCACTCAAAGATGGCCATTTGATAGCTTTGTATCATTCTGAAATTATGGAATGCTTTCACTCCAAAACTAAGGAAAATGATTTGAAAAGGAATTTTAGGCACATGCCACTTTGTGATTTGGCCTTTAGATTTTTTTGTATTGTTTTAATTCTTCAATATGTTTTTATTTTTATGTGAGTTTCTCTTATTGGTATGATTATCATTTTTGTTCACTACTTGGGTAATGTCTGGTGGTATAGAAATGCCATTTCCAGTTCTGAAGAAAAGCACCGAGGCACCACTTGGACATTAATTCCACTCCTTTTGGGAATGCAGGTGAAGCAAGCCAGCAATGCGTGCATACGGATATGAAGGCACGCTGGAAAAGTCCTTGAAACACCCATGCTAAATGTTTTGGGAAAACTAGCTTCCTTCATGGTTTGAGGATGCACTTTTTGAATGCTGTGCACAGTTCTATTTACAACACTGACTGTAAACACTATTTTTGCATTTTTAAAAACAGGACAATTGAATGCATAATATAGAAATTTAAGGAAGACCACATAATTACCACATAAAAAATTGACTTCATGCATCCATTCTGTTGCTTAATGGCTCACTCCCCAGCTTCCTCATTAAGACACACAAATGAAATACATTAAGAATCAGCAGACACAGAAGCAACATAGCAGCCACTTGAATAAATTAATTTGCTACTGGGGAAATGACAGGAAGCTGTGTAAGTGAAAAGCACCTACTGCTATGTGTAAGACCATCGGGATACTACAGGCAGTCCTCGTTTAGCAACCACAATTGAAACTGACAACTCGGTCATTAAGCAAAGTGGTTGCAAAGTGAAACAGCAACTGTGCTTATGATCTTATTTCAGCTTTCCTTTGCTTTACAGACCTGCAAGTCATAAATGTGAAGATTGGTTGCAAAGCTTTTTCCTCCCCATCATAACTATGAACGGTCGCTAAACGTGCACTTTAGAAACATACTCAGTCTCCACAAAAAGTGGTAGCTGAGGTTATTGGAGTGCTTTGGCTTCAAGCCAATCACAGCCATGGTCTACGGACGAAGTTCATAAAAATCAATGTCAAAAGTAGAGAATTCCCATACGTACAGACTATTACCAATGTGATATCAAGTAAGGGAAGAAGAATCAGTAGTTTAATAAGGATATTAAAACAACTTCTAAACATACATAGGTAGATTATCTGGAAGCTGGGTAAGCTCAAAGCCCTAATAGTAGTATTGCTTTGAACAATGCAGATTAATAATCCTTAGCTTAATGTTAATAAATGTATATTTTTACACTGCAGTTTATATTCTACTTTTGTGGTTTATTCTGGCAGGACAAATTGCACGAGTTATTCTCATTTATAGAGGTTTAAAATGCAGAATATTCAGTTTCAGAAGAATTCACAGATGTTCATCCCCTAAAAATTCATGTGATGATACAGAGGCAGGCAAATTTCTGGCCCAGTAGACTCATTTGAATTTTTGAGAGTGTGCTTTTAAAACAACTCCCTTGCACACGAGCAAGTGGGTGAATTTCCAAATAATACACTGGGCTGCCACTATCCCACCCATTTTTATATTTTAAGAATCCCTATAGATGTAGAGTATATGTGGGACCAAAAGGTGCCATATCTTGGGAATAAAAATTATTTTGGAATCTCAGACTTTGCTTTAAAACAGCCTCTTCTCTATTTAATAAACATTTAGATTTCTTTTTCTTCTTTTATCTCCTGCCTTTAATTTATTTTGCTCACTGCTTCTCACCCTTTTCCTGCAGCTTTGCATAAAGTTACTTAAACCAAAAAGGAATTGCGTGATGGATATGTGTATATGCATTTAATTAAAAGAATTCTAAAATGTCAGATGTGGGTAGGATGCTTGGCAGGTGCCAAAGTAGATATCCGAAGGCAAACAAATGCCAAGGGGCACTAAATTGACTGCCAACTTAAAGCTGATTATGTAAAGAACATGTTAAAGGTAATGTCAGGTAACATTGGACATTCAATTGTGGCTCTTAAGTTGTTTTATCTACTGAAGTTTGCAATTATTCAATAATGGAGTACAAATCTATGTTTGGATACGGAGCTTGGTTTTGATGACCTTCAGTAACCTGAAACAGTAACAGACCCTAGACCCATCAACAACACTTGTTTCACTATATTTTGCTATAATTTCTTAAAAATAAGGAATGAACAAAAATACCTTTTACATAGTATGCAGTCATGAAGAATTAGGATATACAGCCACATCACTTTAACATAACTTTGTAAAGACAATACCATGCATACTGAAAGGGGAAAATAGTACAATATGTTGCACAAGGTCTTTTTTATCTTTCAGCTTTCAAGATGTATGGCTGCAGGTGTAAAGCACTGGAAATGTTACAATTTTCTCAAAATTTATGTGTATATTTCTTTTTACAAAGAATTATAAAATGTATAGAAGATGCTGAAACAAGTATCATTTCAAGATTTCTTTTACTTCTAGGCAGCATCTTGGAAAACATTTAAGAATAAAAACCATAGACTCTGTAAAATACAAAAATTTACATTTCTGCACAGTTTCTGTGCTTTAGATGTACTGATTTCATTATATACATATATACTAACTTGTGCTTTAAAGGGCAATTTTAGTATAAACTTACATAATTAGTGTATGAAGTAACTATGCAAATAAATTTGGGCATGGCAATAAACAAATCTAACTTTGAATTTAAAAACCCTATAATTTCAATATCTACACATCAGGGTAGGTGCTTCAGTACTTTTTTAAAACTGAACTAATGCCAATTCTATACTACTGAAGATGATTATTATCTATTTTTCAAATTTTAACCTTATTTCTTTTTAAAAAATCTATGCATAATGTAGTAATATTCATTTTCAAGACATTTTTGGAAGTATTTTCTGTTCTTCTTTTCCAGTTCCCACCTATCACATCAATCTTCTTCCAATTTCTAGCAAATAAATAAAAATAAATATTCAATGTATTGGTATTCCGTTGTAAATATTTAACTTTTTTCATTAGAGCTCAGAAAATAAGATTTTAGATCCTTAACTACCATGTGCAGAGATTTATACTTCTTTTTATACAATGTAAAATGCAAAATACAAGCCATCTAATAAATTGCAGTTGTGCCTATAGAAGAAATCTATCCAGTCTTCACAATAGCCAAAATAATTCCAGAACATTGTATTAATATTATATTTTTATTAAAAGACAGTAATGGAATCTTAAGGCATTTTTTCCTTCTATTTTTAATTTAAAAAATCAGTATGCGATTCTATAAACTAATTACATGCAACAATGTAAAGATTTTAACATTAAGACTGTAAATACATTGGCTTATAAAAATGGTGCTTTCGGAAGACAAGTATCTAATACCTTAATGACTTGTTGTATCACACATTTAGAAGTTTTTGAAAATTTCTAAATCTTTAGGAGGTACTGGTGGTATTTTGTTCCAGTCATCTTCAGGGTAAGCTTCAAAATTAGATGTATCACCATCATTTGATACTTTCGGCACTATAGGAGGCTGAATGAAACAACAAAGTAAGTTTTGAGTAAACAAATATAATCTCATGTGAAGCTGAGTCTTGAAATTTGTATTTTGCCCTACTTTTTTGAGACTCTATGGCACAATAGCATCTGGGATGAGTTTAAGTTATATAAGAATATTATTACTTGTTCTGAGGAATTTTGTAACTGGTAGATCTTGATCCTTTCTAGCCAAGTTTCAGACCCAAGTGTGAGATGGAACTGTTTGCTGTTGTGGATGACTTCTGTTGGTACACGGATGGATGGAATTCAAATCTTTTGATCCTGTTAGAAGTCTACACAGTTTTTAATCCCATACCATCAAGCATGGTATGGACCACTTGTTAAAGTTGGAGGCAGAAAACACTATTCTGCAGTGGTTCCATTCCTTCTTGACTGGGTAGTTCCAAGTGGTGGTCATAAGGGGAAGAGTGGTTCAACTTGGCTATTCATTTGTGGGGTGCCCTCTTCCTCCATATTGTTCAGCTTCTACACAAAACTGCTGGAAGAAATCATCCTTCAGTCTGGGTTAAGATACCATTAGTATGCTAATGATCTAGTTATACATTAGATCAATTAGCTTGTACAAAACAGGAAATACAATCCAATGGAAAATTACCACTGGGGCCTAATGTTGCAATGATAATTTTACTTATTGCTTTTTAAAAAAAATTGTTAACTTTATTTGGTTTATTAGTTCTGGCTTTTAGCATGATTGTTATTTTGAGTTTGGGTTTTATTGTATGCCACCTGGCTTCTATTGAGTTAAGCTGGATATAAATTATGTAATAAATACACAAAATAATATTATAATTGATGTGTGTTTTTAAGAAGATTACATCCAAAGACTATGGATTTAATATAAAAGCTTGGACCTGCTGACCATAACTAGGCAGAGTAATTATATGACTACAACTGCATGTTGTAATTAATCATGAAATACTTAAATAGTGAATGTGCAACACAGCAATTGCATTCTTCTGCTGGCTTCTTCCACCTATCTGTAATTTGGTAATTAAAGATTCCATCTCTATGCAATGTGCACCTTATTTCCAGCTGCTTCAAATTACAGGATGAAACTACATTTTGCAATATTCTAATTGTAACAAATAACCTGAAAGATTCTGTCCTACATTTGGACAAATTATTCAACCATGAATGGGTGGTTTGGAAGCTGTGCCCTCTGGCTACTCATAGGAGAAATCTGCACGTGGAGCGCAGATGTACATGGGACATCAGAATGGCAGATTCACCATGTAAACAAGTTTATCTTCAGACATGACATATTAGGCCATATTAGGGTTTTTTTCACATAGATTTTTAAACACAACCCCCACCATATTAATTAAATAAATATTTCTTGAATGTATTTCTTCCAAAATGGAATCTGTTTTTGTGCACTTCACCTTTAATTTCCTCTGTGGTACAGCATCCCAGTCTATAGACCTGAACCATCGGTGTCTCTTCACATCATCAGCTCCATTCTTTGGGAAAAAAAAAGTTTATTTAATGCAAGAAAGTCCCTGAATATGTTATGGCATAAACTCTATATACTGACATGGGCCACTGATTTCTGCCACCTGTAGTTTGAAGGCATGCTGTTCAAGTTGACCAATTTTTCTGGTATTGAACAAAATCCAGGACCAAATGTGCTGCATGAAAAAAAAAATGCAGTGTCCTTAAGGATTTTACATGTTCTCTAATCTCTTTAGATAAAGAATAATGAGCTAATGTGACTTTTGTATTACTTACATGAACGGGATTTGCAAGCTTCAATGCTCAGTAAGGATATAAAGTTCTACCAATCTATCTACTATACTGCAATGGGCCATGCCCAAAGTACATTAATTAAGTAAGCTTGCAATTATTTTGTGCCAAGTTTTATCAGTGTTAACTATTTCTAAATATAAGAAGCAAGGCTTAAGGCATAGGGCTTGGATGGCTGAAATCCACAGTATTAATATGTATTACTGCACAGTATCCATTGTAGAAGTATTTATATTTAGTTCTTCTGTTTGGCATGTAGTATACATTAAAAAATTACCTGATGAAAATAAATATTGCTTCTTTAGGGGGAAAAACTGACTAGTTTATAGAATTTGCATTCCAATGCATCCAGGTTGCAATATGCCTCTATCCCATGTAAATTTGAAAACTTATTTCAATTTTACATTTAAAGTGAAAATATCACATTGCTAAAATCTTATCAAATACAAAACAGTAATTTACCCATGGCTGAAAGAGTCTTACAGCTTTTATATAATGAAAATACTTGTAAGTCCCTCTCCCCACAACATATCTTAATAATTTGACATTTGTTCTTGAGTAGAGAAACGTTTCCTTAATGAACTGAGGTAATGAAAAGACTCTTTTTAAAAGCATACCTTCATGTTTCCTATTCGTCTTGTTCTGTCAACCACAAGAAGCTTTTTAATAAGGTCCCTGGACAAATGAAGAAAAAAGGATTAAAAAATAATAATAATACCGTTCGTATAGTTATCTTTTCACTGAAGGAATTATATCTATACAGGTAGTCCTTGCTTAATGACCATTCATTTAGCAACCATTTGAAGTTATGACAATGCTAAAGAAGTGACTTACGACCAGTGCCCAAAGTTATGATGGTCACAGTGACCCTGCGGTCATGTGATCGTGATCAGGGCATTTGGCAACCAGCTCACACTTAAGATGGTTGCAGCATTCCGGGGTCATGTGTTTGCCATTTGCGACCTTCCCAGCTGGCTTCTGGCAAGCAAAATCAATGGGGAACCACGTGATTCACTTAACAACCATGTGATTCATTTAACCAATGCGGTGATTCACTTAACAACTGCTGCAAAAAAGATCGTAAAATTGATTCTGGTCATGTTATGATTCGCTTAACAACTGCATTGCTTAGTGACCTAAATTCCTGCCCCAATTGTGGTTGTTAAGCAAGGACTACTTGTAGAATGTTTCCAATACCGAGCTGACCAGTAAATAACTCTGAGAGGGTAGGAGAAAATAAATCTACCTTTCCACCTGCTTCTGGCAGAAAATAAACTGAGTACAAAAGCAAATGCGTTAAGAGAAATATGTCTTATAAACTAGAAGGTCTGATTGAGTGGAGCTTTAAAGCTCACAGACACATATCTCTAGCTGTGATTATTTATATATACAGCATGTATTTTACATCAAGACTTCCATTTTGTTAAATCTTTGCTAATATTCTTTTAAGCGATTGTAGAGTTAAGCAGAAAAAAAAGTTTTGGTTTTGCTTCCATTATCTTTTTTTTTTTTTTAATTTAATCAGATTATGACAACTCTCCGCTCAAATTTTCAGGAATTTTTCTTCCAAGTTCTGAATATTAGCTGGAACTGCACAAAAGTCCACAAGGGGTTTTTATAGTTCCAAACAATCATGAAGTTCTTAAGCAATCTAGCTAATAATCCACCATGTCTTTCAGAGTTTATGAAACCAACAAGCTGTCTGGATAATCTTGAAAAAGCTTCTTAACTGAATGAGCTAAAACATTGGTAGGGGACCTTCGGTAAGGCAACCTGTAGTCCCCTTGTCTGTATGAAAGATTGTTCATCTAGAAGCCTACAAAAATAATATAAATAATTCTGCCCAAGAATTTAGCTCATAGTGAGAAATTTTCCCACAATTGGTCAAAACTAAGTTTTGGGATTCCATGCCTTTATATTTATAGTTTGCCCATTATATTTGTACTTTAAGAATATACCATGAAGTCCTAAAATAAACAAAAATGTATGCCTGTATAATAAGTTTCATCTACAATTAATGTCTAGAACTTGGATGGCATGAACAAACATTTTTTGCAATTCACTTAACTGTTATGTAAAATCCTTTCCTCATTAAGTATGCAAGTTCTAATATGAAAATAAGGCCTAATGAAAGTCTGATTCTTCTTTAATTAAAATGGAATATTTACAAGCTACCCCTCTGAACTTAGTCCCCTGAATATTAACTAATGCCTGAAATATATGCATTAGTTGCCTGTCTTAAATTAGTTTCCAAGATTTAATTTACATTTACTTGATATCAGCATGAGAATATTTTATACAATGGCTTCTTCTCACATTGCTATGGGAATATTTGTATAAAGAAATTGCCTGCACTGATTCTCCTTGTGAGACATTGCTAGCAGCATATCACCCTTCCTTTAGACTACCATGATGTACTACCAGGTGAAGTTAGGAACTGATACCAAGCAACATTTGAAAACAGGGATTACACATAAGCTCCTAGACTCCAGTTGGTCAGCTTCAGCCAAAATTTTCCATGAAAGTTCAAATTATCCTGGATATAGTTCCCCAACTTGTTTTCTATATATGTTGGGACTAGAATTTTCCAAATTCAATCAGCAAAGCCAAAAGCCCTCCTGGCTGAAAATTCTGGGCATTACTATTCAATCATGACTTTCTGGCTAGGAGCTAAAGAAATCTTCATCACAGATCACAAGAACTCTAGCACTTTTAGCACAATTTGATGAGAGAGGCCAACTCATTTGTTTTGCCTATCTCAAAACTAGCACAAAGACAGGACAACCAGCTCTAGCACCTTGAAAATTTAATTAAAATTTTAATTAAAAGGAACATATAATTGGATACAAAACAAAACAAAACCCTAATTTATTCAGGATTTCTTGCTTTGTTTAGAACAGGAAAGATGTGAAGTCAGCTCTACAGAGCCTTATGTACTGGGATTATATCAATAATTTAGAAGGCTGATTGGCTTGTGAGTGAAGAACCCCTTGAAAGCCATTTTTTCAAGTGTTACGGTTACTACATCCTCCTAAAAACTTGGTGCAGATGCTTTGAGGCCTTCCAAGGACATCTATACTTTATGCACATAAAACACTTCTGCCAGGACTGGTAGTGAAGCAAAGGGGAATTTATCATGGAACACTTGGGACGCAGGTTCTGAACCTACTGCCCTTTTGTAAGCCCACGAAGACCTGGTTTTCCTCTCAGATCTTGCGGCCAAGATATTAGCAGAGCCCGATACTTGTGTTTTAGCGTTTGAGTTATTTGACGTGTTTTGCTGTGGCACCTTTATTATTTTATTAGGCTTATTTTTAATTGTATTTTGTTTTGTTTTATATTGGTTTTATAATATTGTTTTTTGTAATGGTTGTTAGCCACCCAGGGTTACTTGTTTATAATGAGCAGCCATATAAATGACCTAAAGAAATAAATAAATAAACAAGCTAGCTCATCTCTTCTGTTTTGGTCATTTTGCTTAGCTACCTAAAAGCATAACACAAGTATATTTAGAACTGTTTATGCTTGTAAGAAACTTTGCTTATGCTGTGTCATCTGTTATTTATGCTTCTTTATAGGTTTAATAATAATAAAATACATAAAAGATGAAGAATAATAGATTAGTGGTTGAATTGTTCAGTCTTCCTTTGTGCATCGTACATGGTGGATAATTGTGGAGAGGGGGAGATTTGACATATGCAAACATATTTAAGAAAGTATTTAAGGAAAATCAGTCTGCTGAAGTGGAGGTATCCACAACATTGGTACAAATAAAAGGGCTTCCCTTTCCCATTTGTTGTAAAGTACTCTAGCTGGCAATATTACCATGGCAGGACAGAGCTATCTTAATGCAAAGTGATATGCGGGCAATTTGGATGAATATGAGTATTAGTACTAAAAAGGCTAATGACAGGAAGAAACTTTTACTGTTTCTGCAGTCAGAAATGTGAAGGTTTGCAACAAATTAAGAATGTAATACATTGCAGGATAAAATTGGTGAATTAACCAAAAACCAATTAGTTGAAATACAGGCTACAGCAATGATTTTAAGATTATTTAATAGCATTATTCAGGGTAGAGAAAATAAGGCTGTAGTAAAAATTCTAAAGGGAGAGCTTAGAGGTTTCCAAAAACAGGGAAAAGGCTATGTCAGGACTTAAGTAGTTAACCCTGAAGAACCAAAAGGTACTTTTACAAGATTGCAACTACAAGTTTAAAATGAATCTACTAAAGAAATAGTTATAAACCCATAAGTTATAAATAAATATGTTTTAAAATTAGTTGATCCATGCAAATCATTTGAACCTTCTCTGTGTCATGAATAAGAATATTGGAACCATCCATGTTGCAGCCCAACTGGCTCCAAGGTAGTAGCCATTCAACGTACTGCTGCTAAATTTGGGAGACAGGTCATGAGACTGTGAATCATTTCTGGAGAAATATAAAATGCTGCTACTCTTATTGTCTCCCTTTATGAAAAACAGGCTTTAGAGTGATCTGTAGAACAACTATAACAGAACTAGCACAGTTCCTGCCTTTAACCAGTCCTAGGAAGGAATAAAAAATAAAGAAAGAAGAAGCTCTAAGAGGAAGAAATGTTTTGATTATATCAGCAGTGGTTCTTGATAAAACATTGGGTTGAAAAATTAAGCAGAATATAGTGAATAAGTAACAAGAAGTCTAGGATTTTAAGGGCATTAATGTGTGGTCCTGGATAAGGAAGAACATGGATCAACAGCAGGAAACTTCCACTGCTACTAGCAGAGTCCTTTGTTCACATCATAGGATTTCTAATACATTGATGATCTGTATTTAATATGACACTTTAACATGTGATAAGCAACTTAAAAAAACATTAAAAAAAAACAGGAGTAGGTAGTCCCCCCCCCCCCCCGCCACCATGGGATTATAGGAGGTATGATGAGGATAAGGTAGCGTCATCTGAAGATCTGGGGCCATAATTGTCAGCCTTTGGTGAAGTGGAAACAGAATCCAAACGCAAATGGTTCAAATAAGCCTTGCAGATGATCAACATAGCTATTGTTGGTGTTTTTAATTAAAAATATTTGTATGTTTCAAAGTTGGACGCTAAAATGTAGCAGTGCAATCTGATTGGGGAAAGGGCTGGTGGCTACATGCACCCTGCACATATTGCCTCCTCCCACTTTAAAATAATGCTGAAATGGAAAATAAAGAAAATGGACTCATTTTTAAGATCACTTACTTTACGTATAAATCCAGGTGCCTGGGGAAATCTATTTTACCAGCTAGAATCTTCTGATATATTCCAAATGGGTTGTCATCAAAAAATGGAGGAAATCTATTTAAAGAAACATAACTTCAGACAGTTGTTTCTGAAAGTTTGAAAAATGTACATAGAAACATACTATAACAAATTAATCTATAGTAAAAATGCTTCTTTCATTAGGTATGAAATTACTTTTACAATGTAGGTGGACAGTACTTATCCTGATTTCAGTGACTTCACACATTACTTATGCCCACCCTTGTGCAGTAAACAAAAACACTTGAAATGTATGAGCAAGTTTCTAGAAACTAGATTTTTACTAGTTCTTATCTGTTGTTCCTTTATGTGATATCCCTTGTCACATCAGGTTGGTATCTGATGTGACAAGGTTTAGAAGTTGATGTCATACAATATTGTTTTGATGTTTATGTTAGACAGGCAATATTTGTATACTGTATATAGATATGTATGATATAAATAACACATGAGCCTTAGTTAAAATTCTATTTAGGATTTTTTAAAAATAAAATTATTAGGGTGCTTCTGTTTTCTGTACAGGAGTTTTATATATTTGCTTATTTAGGAAGAATTTTAATAATGCAAAAACAGATCTCAATTTTGTTTTTATCATTTTAAAGGAAGTTTTACTGGAAAAGCAAAGCCAGTAAAAAATTAGTTAAGACTAAAAGTACAGGCTGTCAGTTTATTTATATTTACAAATGTAATTATTTGAAAGTTACTGTATTTTTATTATTCAGTCGTCATTATGATTAATATTTAACTACTGAATATATTTCTGAGAAATCATTGAAATGGGTGGAAGGAAGTAAAGCCCTATGTTTAACACCCTTTTAGTTGCTTGTTTGTAAGAATATCTATCCTTTTAACATTAAATGAAGTACAGGATTCAGTTCTATATTTAAAATGCCTAACTAATTACCTGGAAGACACATTATTGAAGGGGAAAATCATGAATAGAGTAGTAAGCATTCACAAGAATCAATATACTATCATTGAGATTCATTACAAAGAACATATTTTTGTTATTCTACAGTGACAATCAGAGATTCTTAATACATTTTATTCAATTGTTGTTAACTATACCTCATTTAAACAAAACAATTAAATAGAATTTTCATTGCTGCTTTTCAGAAATGAAAAACAGTGGGTTATGAGCTACATAGTAGGTGATTATGGTACATTCCCCTTTTCCTTTCTTATATTTACATACACTCAATACTTCTCCCATAACAAAACACATACATACACAATGTGGTGCCATGTATTGCAATGATCCATGGAATGTTTAACTATAGTTTGTTGGATAATCTAAATTAGCTAGGATCACTTGTAAGGCCAAAATATAAACTATATTGTGTGAAGATGGGAGTAACAATCAGCTAGACAGAGTGAGATGCACAATCTAAATATGGAGAATGGCACCATTGGTCTTTCTTAAGCTATCATAGCCCCATTATCTGGGCTGGACATCCTCTTCCAATCTTTTTGAGGGACACACACATAGAGAGGCAAAATATATCCACCGAAACAGCCATCTACTCTGAGAGAGGCAGAATATACCTAACTAGTCAGCCAGATCAGCCAAATTAATCCTGGCAATCAATGGATGACAGATGTTGCAGCCAGATTGCCTTCATAACCAGGAAATCACAATAAAATTCAGTGGGGTTTTCAGCTCTTGTGTCATGCTGCAATGTATGTGTTCAGTGACCATATGTAACTGGCAAGCTGTAGATTGTATACATGGTATCTAAAGAGGTATGTAAAATTATCAATGCTACTGACTACCATAAATTAAAATGTATGTAGATAACACAGTATCACACAGAACCAACTGTATGCCTGAAGAAGAAACACGGAATGTGTAGGGCAATTTTATATATTTATTCATTTTAACAATGTATATGCTACTGTGAAACCTATTTTTTTTTCAGAGGGCTTAGGAATAATACTTTGAAACAAACAAAAGCAGTTTAAAATCATATATAAGGAAATGCTGCAGAACACTGTAATGCTCAAGACTTTATAAAGCTCCTACAATAATGCCTTGATTTATGTGCTTGTTGCTTTGTGATGGCATTGTAAAAGATACTTTCTTCTACAAGAATAATGTTATACTCCATTAACTGGAGACTGATAAGATAAAATTCTCCACAGTTTTGAAAGATAGTTCACAAGTAATCTAATTCATGTCATTGTCAAGAAACTGTAACAAGAAAAAACATTTAGTTCCAAATCTAAACTAAGTATTTGGATTTTTGGCCCTGGACATTTATTGTATGTATTACTTCTAATAATGCTTGCAATAAAGCATGGAGATAATCTACATATTACTCTGAGAATGCTACTACCTAGTAGATTAAATGTATTGCTGGGATCATGTAACATTTAATTTCTCCCCTATATATACCCACAGAAAAAACCAACCAACCAACCAACCAACCAACCAACCAACCAACCAACTAACCCAAACCCCTGGAAGCTAAAAGTGGTGGCATGCCCAACCCAACAGGCAAAATAAGCTAGCAAGTCTTTGTTCCTTGGTAAATATGAGCCCCACCAAAATCAGAAATGGAACATATCAGATTATCTCAATATACTGTGCATCCTGTATGAACAAAATCCTCCTGGAACCGGGGGCTGTCATCATAAATACATTGTTCATTTACTATATTTATGTATAATATTGTTGGCTTGTTTTTGTTCTCTGAGCTGAGTTGTTTTCCTGTAGTCATTTCATTACCAGGCTAGGTAACATCAGTGCATGGAAGGGTGAAGTTTGCTAGTTGTTTATATATAGTAGCTTGACTTGCCAGTCTTGATTTGGGTGTGGTTTCTCCCTTAATTAAAGCATTGTTTATCATTTCTCTTATGCTATTTTCTGCTTATCTGGATCTTGGTTGCTGGAAAGGATGTGCTGTAGGTTTATTTCCTTATCTGACTTTGGGTTATATCTTTTAAATTGCATATAGATGGGGTTTATATAATATTGTAATATAATATTACATTATATTCCATTGCTTGAAACCCAAGAAATGCATATAAAAATCTTCTTTCCTTTTAATCTTAAACTGATAATGACTAGCCCAATCATACAGTAAGTTTCAGGTTTCAGTACATTGTCTTCAGATTCCATTTTGACTCCACACATCACAGAGTGAGAGAGAGAGAGAAACCCTGCCAGAAAGGAGGCTGAAAGTCCATTTTCACTTTCCTGAGACTAAGATATTATTTAAAAGGCATCTTTTTGTCACACAATGTTAAATGTTAAATTTGGCATATTTATCTATTTGATACTATACAAAAGAAGTTCATTCTGTGCCTCCAAAACTGTTTTTATATAAATGATAAAATTAATATTTGGGACATTTCAGTTTTTGCAGTTTCTTAATTCCACATTTCCTTACCCAGACAACATCTCAAATATCAGAATGCCCAGGGCCCACCAGTCTACTGCTCTTCCATGACCTTTACTTTGTATGACTTCTGGGGCAAGATACTCTGGTGTCCCACACAGTGTCCATGTCCTAAAGAAAAACAAAATAAAGCAAAACAATAAAATTAGATATACATTTCATATTTATTAGGATTCAGTTTCCATAGAAGCCAGGTTATTCCTTGGAATCAGCTTTAAAGATATGCAATTATTACCATCATATGCTAGCTGCTGCTCACACACAGGTAGTCTTTTGATTGCCTGTAAAAAGGTGATGGAAATGCATGCAATTATGATTTCCCCTAACATGAAAATTAAAGTTTCCTGAATGGCATTTTGAGTGGCATTTTGAATTATTCCTCACACTGCTAGGAAATGAAGGTGAATTAATATTATATTTTGAAGCACTAGACATAAGTAATCACCCATACATAGAATCCAACAGTCACAAATACTTAGTAACTAATAAAAACAGACTCCTTCAAGTATTGATGATCAAATGGATCAATGTTGTGAAGAAGCAGTTTACCGTAACCTTAATTTTTCTGTTACTTCCCACACTAGCCAAACCTTCAGAGTCAATGATGTCTAAACTGGCTTACTTTTTTTTGACATAAGTCAAGGCCGACAACAAAGCACTCAGATGTAAATTTGACCATTTATTTCATTTCAGAAATTTCATAAAAATAACGTATTTAGAAATCCAGAAAGTCTGGACATTTTGTCTCCAGAGTACTGAATTTCTAGCTTGATGACTAAATATATTACACTAAATAATGTCACATTAAAATTGAGAACATAAATTAGTATAAATACAAAAATGTATTAATATACAAAGTAATACAAAATCCAGGCCCTATAGATAATTTGTTATATAAATTACATTGAAAGTTTGAATTGGTTGCCATTTTTTTCTGAACACTTTCTTACTCATTTGACACATGGCCTTTGAATATCTCTAAGCACACTAAATTTTCTTTGAAAAAAAATTATAAAACATGTTGTGACTGGCTCTGAGGCCTGATTTTTGTTATACCCTGCATATTAAAAACAATGTGGTCATTCAGATTAGTTGTTGTGAAGCAATATAATTTTTGCCCTTTTTTATTTTTGGGGAAAATTAGGTCTATGGAAGTCACTGCTGTATGTAATATTACAAATATTGTCAGACTTTACTATTGCAACTTACTTATTTCAAGGAATTTAGTAACTTGGTTCTAAGCATGAACTTGACATCACCATGATAAACAGACAAGATAAAAGAACAATATGAGATTTATTTAAAAAAGTCTTTTATAGTTCCTTTAGATAAAGAATAGTATTGAAGTTCAAATGAAAGGATGAGACTGCTTAGGTATATAAATCTTAGATTTAATACAGGTAGTGCTCGACTTACAACCACAATTGGGACTGGAACTCTTGTTGCTAAGCGATGCAGTTGTTACATAAGTCACACCTGATTTTGCTACCTTTTTTGCTGTGGTTATTAAGTGAATCCGGCTTTCCACATTGACTTTGCTTGTTGGAAGCCCCCTGGAAGGTCACAAATTGTGATCATGTAACCCTGGGATGCATCAACCATCCTAAATACATGCCAATTGCCAAGTGCCAAAATTTTGATCATGTGACTATGGGGATGCTGCAACGGTTGTAAGTGGAAGGACCAGTCGAAAGTTGCTTTTTTCAGCACCGTCATAACTTTGAATGGTCATTAAACAAATGGTTGTAAGTCAAGGACTACCATATGTTTAATTCTTGTTCTTCACATCTGAAATACAGTAATGTATTTCACATCTTGTACCTCAAATTAGATTCTGAAACCTTCCCCCAGCCAACCTCTCGCTACTAGGAACAAGTGATATATACTAATCTTCCTTTGCCTCAAGTAACCCACCGACTTCCTGCTAAGGTGCCCTTTAATCAGACTTTCAAGTAAAGTCTACAGGTGTTCATGTTGCCACAAGGCTGAAGCTTTACTACAATCTTGCCACATAATTTTCCTGCTCTTCTCAACCACCAGTCTATTCTTATGTCTTTTCCAAGTAGGATTCTTTCAAGGTCCACAGCCTCCTTTTTGTCAGCTGTGAACTATGTTTCAACTGACAGCCATCATCAGGTGACAGATATCCCCTTATTCAATTGTTAGACTTCAGCTGAAGTTTCACTTTTGTAGCAGCCATTAACAGCTGATCCAATATATAATGATAAAGCCAAACTTCTTTCATGGGCTTGTTACATTATATCTTTGCTAGATTTCTTGCATTATCTCCACTATAATAAGTATAGTGACTTTATGCAAAGATCCTAGAAAAATAAGGCATACACATTCCTAATCAAAACAACTCAACTGTGCTACTCCAAAGAATAATGATTCAATTCCAGCAGCATAAAGAAGTGATGACTTGACTCCCCTTCCTCTGGATCTCTCAAATATGTAGCTTTGAATGTGTTTAAAGAGTAATCATAAACTACTCTTAATTTTTATTAAACATAAATATAAATGTAAATGAAATAAAACAAAATTTAATTTTGTCCTGAACCTACTCTCTGCTTTTTGGAGTTCTGTCTTCGGGCTGTAATTTAAAAGCTAAATATAGTCAAGGTTTCAGAAAAAGTTAAACCTCCCTACATTATACTGTCTCATTCCAGCCCCCAACAAAAATAGTGAGCAAACATGGAACCCACTGCCACTTTTTGTGCTATAATATTTAACACGTTAAGCATGCTATAAGATATCAGGAAGCTCTGCCTGCAAATTGATTGGTCAAAAACGTTCAAGGAGCAGGATATGCATTTTTCCTGCTACTATCAAATAATCATTTTGAACCAAATATCCCAATTTACATCTCACATTATTAATGAAACATATGGTCTAACTATCCAAGTAGTTACCTTCATACCTTCTTGCAGCACTGCAATGCATTTTAATTCAAAATTTAAAGGGATTTCTTTTTCTTTTTGTCAAACAGAACCCATAAATTAAAAGCTTAAAATGTATACTTTGTTCTTATATCCAAAATACTATACTTTAGTGCCCTCTAACATTTTGGCTTTAACTTCATCCTTCTAAAGAAAAATATGCACAATCAGTTGTTAACCATAATATCTTGGAAGCAAAAATATCCATGCCCAGAATAGTTTGTTTCATTCAGACTCTTATGCTTGCTATATTTAAATACACCAACTTCAAGGCCTGGCCCTTTGCCTACAGCTGCCATATGCAAACTATTTACACTACCTATCCCATTGTAAATACTTAACTAGCAGTAAAGTAAAATAGTTCAGCACGTACTTGGCAAGATACTTTCCTAAAATATAGTGGGAGCTCTCCTTATAAAACAAAAACAAACCTTTATGGATATGAAACACATCTATATTTCCTACACAAAAAATGCCATATTACAAAAGTATACATTTAAGAATAATCATATACATTTAATAAATAATCAAGTGTTTTAAAAAATCAATCACCCATACACTAAATATTATTGAGAAAGTTTTAAGAGTCTATTGGGGAAGGGGGATACTGATTATTCACTATTCCATGCTTAGCTACAATAGTTTATCCCAGATTATAGCAGACTTCAAATAAACACAAATATATCTTCTGGATAGACTTTAACTATCAGTGCAGCCGTATGTTATCAGTAGCAATTGATTCTTATACTTTCTTTTCTGTTATTCAACTTATTCATTCCACCTGGTATTTTTTTTTCTGTTATAATGAAGGACAAATGACACCTGTCCAAGAGAAGAGCAATCATTGAAATAACAAAAGAAAGTTGGGTTCCGTCAACAAAAATGGAAACATTTTTTGGCTTAGGTTTTGCAAGATGCCAGGCAACAGGCATCTGCCTTCATATTGTCCTCACCAGTTTTTGAGAGTAGTTCAGTTAGGAACAGATTTCTTTCTTCTTTTTTTTTAAAGGGCATCTTTTTAGTTGTTCTGAATTATGACCTGTTTTAAATTGAGCCTGGTGCAGTCCATTAATTCCTACAGTATTTTAATTGTGGTTTGCCCCATTAAAGAGAGACAGCAGTCTACAGAGCAGATGTCCCCCAAATGCAAGGCATTACCCTGTAAATTCTGATTTGGTATACTGTGTTCCTAAAGTAGCATTTCCTATCACTGAAGGCAGAATTACCTCCAGTAGCTTATTTGTACTTTTTCACATCTTATGCACATGGAATTCTATGGCATCTATGGTCTTCTCTCCCAACAAGAAATTGGGAAGAACTGCAACTATATAGTTATGTTCGCCTTGGACTAGTCAATCTATGGTACACAAGCAATGTTGTTTTGATTATGATTTATTAGAAAATATTAGGATGGATACAATATTGATATATTGGGAGATTATGGTGGACATTTCTAGCCTCATGAGATTGGCAATTAAGAAGTTACAGAATGGATAAATCAATTCTACCTCTTTATTTCCTTTTCTATATCTTCAGAGGATCCATATGGGACTAAGAACTACAATTTGCTGCTAATTCATATTTATCATGCATATTCTAGTTTGGATATTTCTCAATAATCTTTATTTTATTAGATTTATGTTCCAACTTTCCTCCAGGAGCTCAAAACAGCATTCACCATTTTATCCCCACCACAACACTTTGAGATGGATTTGGCTGCGGGAATGACCCAAATTCACCCAGAGAGTTTCCATGGCTGATGGTGGATTTGCATCTGGGTCTCTCCAATTCTCATCCAACACCTTAACCACTATACTACATGTTTACTTCCCATGCTGTTCCCTCTGCATTTTGTAATTCTATCCCCCTTCTTCTTAACAGCTCACAGAAAAAGAAAAACAATCTTCCTCATGCAGGTGGCCATATGAGGAAATGAAAGGTGAAGACAACTGTGAAGAAAAATTCACATTTTTTTAATATGTTATGAGCCGTTTATATGTTATCTTGGCTTTCAGTGATGTTTCAACCAACAGTCATAAGTCACGTGTAAATAATCCACAGAACAATCTTAGGCTTGGTCATTTAGAAGACAGTCTTTCTTTTCAATAGGGTGTACATCAAAGAAAATATGCATATAATTAAAACTGTAGTATGCAAAGCAACTAGAAAACACCACAGTGGGTAGATGATGATTCACCCTGCAGAAAGAGAGAGACCAGGTTTGTCAAGCCATTCATAACCTGGAGGAGATCTGCTGGATAGCATTCCCTAAACTTAATAATAGAAATGAAAACCTTCTTCTTCGAACACTGTTTATTCATATCCTTTAAAAACAAACACAGATGGATGCTACAGGATGTCATCAGCATGAATCAAGCACCAACTGCTCTGTAGTCATCCAGCTTCCCACTTCATTCTCTTCAGCTCTTCAGGAAAATCACAGAAATCTGCAATAACTATGCAGAGAGAATGAATACTTCAGGTAACCTTTGTAGAACAGTCATTATCACAGTGGAAGAATGCATAGGAAGATAATTCAGAGGCCTTGACCCCATAATAAAGGATAGAGGTCAGAAGTTATTTGTTAGTTCTCTTGTCACACAGTGATATAACATGGATTTCATATTAATCTGAATTACAACAAATCTCCAGTTTTGCTACGGATAAATGATTCCATGGAATGCTGTTAATACACATGGAATGTAATCTTGGTCATATAAAACAAACACAAAATTGGATGTAAAAAAACTTATTAACATTATTTTGGTAAATGTATCCCTGTATTTAAGACCAGTATAATTTTTATCAATGTTCTTTTCCATTTTTAGTTGGAAAATACATTAACAGTCTATTCTATTCTGCTAAATATAGGTTCACAACCTACTCAGTGACTAGAAGTGAATTTCACAATTTATTATATGACTGATAGAAAGTCAAAAGTTGGGATAGTAAGAGCCATAAACTCCCATTCTTCATGTTTCTGAGATCATTGCTATATAGTAGATCCCACTGTGATTCACACAATATACAGAGAATTGCAACTGTGTATCTTGGTTGACTAGCACAAACTTAGGAATCATCTTAACATTTTCGACCTTTCCATATAATTTGGTATGCTGAAGCAGTCCTGCATACTACAGAGAATCCTGGAGTTAGTTCTACAGTACATAGCCAGCTTTCATGTAGCTGCATGTTGCTAGGGAATGTTAAAGACAGAGGGGAAGTTGTGTCAGATAGTCTTATCACTGAAGGTAATATGACTGAAAAATATTTAACTCACTAAATGAATGGTCGTAAGTTGAGAACCTGTAACAAAATGTAGACCTTGACCTGTTTCCCCAATACTTTATCATAGTATTCTTTCATAAAAGGCCTTTTTTTTTAGTAAACATGAAATACCCTTTCTAGCTAACATATCAGATGGAATAATGATTTTGAATTCAATAATATTTAATTATATTGTGTGCCTTTAAAGCAGTGTTTCTCAAACTTGGCAACTTTAAGATGTGTGGACCTCAACTCCACAAATTTCCCAGCCAGCACACCTCCAAGTTGCCAAGTTTGAGAAACAATGTTTTAGAACAAGGTTCCCTACAAAGCTAAGCAACTTACTGTATAGGAAAAATATTTATTGGAGAAAAGAAAGAAAAAATAAAAATAAATGTCAATAAAAAAGAAACAATACAATCGAAATTGGACTACAGACTTAATTATGATAATCTGCCTCAGCTAATTTATTATGCTTTTATTTAAACTGTTTATCCATTGCTCTTTTTAAGCTTCAGCCATAGAATCTTCACATGAGTAGGATAGCAAATTATATTGTTTATTGCAATGTAAGAGTATACAAAAAGTTATAGTGAGATGGGTGGTGACCAAATTTGAAATATAAATAAATTTATAAATAAATATATTGTTTCCTAAACACCATCGTCCTGAGGAAGGAAATAAATGCCTACACAGCTCTTTATCTAGTTAGAACTTATAACTACTGAAAATAGCAATTTTGCAAACCATAATATTTTGCTCTCTAAACAAATTTGTACACCATGTGATCCATAGCTTTATTTCTAAAACTGCTTCACCAGCATGAAATGTAAAATGCATAGTTACATTCAAGTTTTCTGTATGTACAAAATTTAGTTAGCATTAGCCCCTTTTTCACAATGGAACTTTGTTCAAGTACTCTGAACTATGGAATTAGATCACCTAACAAAGCATTCTCGGGGAGGGGGGTGGATGTGAGCATTTTCAGTATTTGAATAAATATTTCAATTCTTTCTTGTAAATGATACTTGTCTGATTGTATCCAATTAAGCTAAATTAAAAGCAGGTCCAAAAAAAGCGAGGTTCAAACACAAGATAAATTTGAAGTAAATTCTCAAGCACCCTGAGAATAAAGCTGAAAAGCAGGGGAAGAAACCATTCAAGAAATTGTGAATCAGATTTCAGCTCATCAGTTATAATAGCAAGTGATGAAGATGCCCACACAAATTAGCTTTAACATAAATTAAAAATAACTCAAGTACTTTTCTTCGAGTACCTAAGGTAAGTAATTTTTAAGTTTTTTAAGTTTTCAAACACGCTACCTTCAAATTCCTCAAAATTTATATTCAAACATTTCTAAATCAAGTAACTGAGTGATGACCTTATTATGGAATGGACTGTCTTCAGGGTGGTTTGGATTACTTTGCACTGTTCTGTTACAAGATAAAAGCATGCATGTTTTACAATCTTCAGGGTCCTTTAAATACATTTAAAAGCCTGATATAATTCAGTTTATCATATTTTTATGCTAGTAGAGCGAGCTAGCCTGCCCTCCCTCTCTCCCTCCCTCCCTCCCTTCTGCATTTGCACTTGGAAAAAATATTGCTTGAATATTTTTAATTATGTCTGTTACAGGAAAGAGAAGAAGAGGATGACAAGCAGCAAGGTAGATAAACTCAGTTAGAGTGTAATGGGTGCACCATTAGAATACCTGAAGGATCAGGTTAGGGACAGATCCTCCTGGAGAAAATCTATCTCTGTGCTTGCTAACAGATGACACTGATTTGATAGTACCTAATAAATTAATCAATGTGTGTTATACACATCAGTTAAGAAGGTTAAAACAAAGAGTATTAATCACTTTATGCCTGATATTATTAGTTTAATGAAAAATTTCAGCTTCTATACCCATTTTCCCCATTTTTCCCTGCAAAAAAGTCAAATTCAACATGAAGTAACTTACCTATCAACAAGCTTTTTAGCAAAGCCAAAGTCCGTGAGTTTGATATGCCCCTCTTTGTCTAATAAAATATTTTCTGGTTTTAAGTCTCTGTAAACAATTTCTTTTGAATGGAGGTATTCTATTGCACAAATTATTTCTGCAGAGTAAAACAGTCCTGTGCTGTTATTAAAGCGTCCCATATTGCGTAGATAGCTAAAAAGTTCACCTCCAGGTACATATTCCATCAACATATATAAAAATCGTTCATCGTGATTAGTCCAAAATCTGTAATAATAAAAATACATTCAGTTTTGCAGATGTTTAAAAAATTCAACATATTAGTAAAACGTAAATATTGCAATTATTTAAGGAACTGAATTAGAAACTTAAAATAAAATTTATAAGATTCAAGCTGAGTATGTACTATTGCATAATTTCAATTAAGGCCAAATACTTCTATGGCTTAGAAACTTTAAAATACTTTCTTTATCCCAGAGACTCCAGTACCAGCACTTACTCATAAGATGGCTAAAGACTGACAGAAACCTCACAACTTGGTTCTGAAAAGGAGTTCCACACACTTACAGGAAAAGGAGCAAAGGAGTTTGAAGGAGTTCCAGCTACATAATCACTGAAATGTTTAAAGATTAGTCTGTACAGGTATAGATGCTTAATTCATTGGGTCTCTGTGATTTTGCGTCAAGGATGAAGTACAATTACCAGAGAAAAAAGGAAGAACAATTAAGTAAAATACTTAAAAAGTTGCTGAGTGGGAAAAACAACCTGGTAGAAATGATACAATTCCCAAGCTGAATTAAAATTTGATATGGTTAACATTTTCTGTATGAGGCTCCCTGTATATTTATAGTGGTGCTTAAAAGTTTGTGAATCTTTTGAATTTTCAATATTTCTGCATAAATGTGAGCTAAAACATGATCTGTTCTCCACACAAGTCCTAAGTGGTCTGGGCTTGCTTTGCTGCCTCGGGATGAGGAACTATGAATTCTGAATTATACCAGCAAATTCTACATGAAAACGTCAGGATATCTGTCTGTGAACTGAAGCTCAAGAGAAAGGAGGTCATGCAGCAAGACAACAACCCATAACACACAAGTCATACAATCAAAGAATGGTTAAAGTAGAAGAAAGTTAATTTTTTGGAATGGTCAAGTCCTATAGAAATGTCGTGGAAAGACCTGAAACAGCAGTTCATGCAAGGAAGGCCACCAACATCCCTGAGTTAAAGCTGGTCTGTAAGGAGGAATGGACTAAAATTCCTCCCAGTCAATGTGCAGCACTGATCAACAGTTATCAAAAACATTTAGTTCCAGTTATTGCTGCCCAAGAGGGGCACACCAGTTACTGAAAGCAAAGGATCACATACTTTTGCCGCACACAAATATGTAGCTTTGGGTCATTTTTTTCAATAATTAAATGAACAAGTACAATGTTTTTATCTCACTTGTTTAATTGGGTTCTCTTTATCTAGTTTAGGATTTGTGTGGAGAACAGATCACGTTTTGAGTCATCTTTATGCAGAAACACTGAAAATTCAAAAGACTTCACAAACATTTAAGCACCACTGTATACGAAGCTCTAAATAAGAGCTTCAGTCAAAGGAAAGAAATGGAACTTCAGATTCATAAGATATAGCATAAAATAATACTTAAGGATCAGTGTCTATCTCTTCTATAGAGAACAAATCCATCACATAAAAATGTTATTACTTGCTAAATAGCCTTAACAGGAATGTAATACCATATATTCTGTTAAGCAAGCAAGTTATCCATACAAGAAGGTTACCAAGTTCATACCTATTGGTTATGATTTACATATCCAATTTATCTTTGTCATGTGTTTTTATATGTTACATGTTTTAAATTTTTGCTTCTGCTGTATTGTATTATTTTTGTTTTTATTTTTGATACAAGATTTCTCAATTACATATATGCAATTAAAACAGTTAAACACGCAATTTTCCTTGGCAGGAAAATAAAGTATAGTGTGAAACATACATGTACAAGGTATCACTAACATCTTCATTAATATTTTTAAATAACCCAGAGTTGGATCAGTGCTAGGAGAAATGTTCTGCTGAAGCAAGACAGAAACATCCCAGGACTTGCTGGCCTCCCAAGTAGCAAATTTTTGGTAGCTGATTTTTGGTAGGGATTTTCTTCATTCTGAAGCAAATGAAAAGATTCTTCCCATTTCAGAAATAAAATCCATATTTGCAGCTGAATCTGCAATTCAGGCAATGCAACAGCACCCTACAATACCCTTGAGGGATACTTTCCAAAATAGGTGTTATAGGATAGACTACATCCTATAACACATAGCTTTGCCCTCCCAGTACCTCACAGATAGTCTGCATTCCCCCAAATTGCCTACGTGCGGGGGCCGCTTCACTATTTCTAATTATAATCTGGCCTCTTTTCTGAAGTTTCAGCTTCAGTGAGTACAGGAAAAATAAGAAAAATAAATTGGCTGTCTCTTGGAAAGAAAAGTGCTTTTTGTTAGGGGAGGGTGCAAAAGACTTGCAGAAGCAAACAATCTAGAACTCCATAAACAGCACAAGTAAAGGTAGTTCTCAAATTACTTTAATCCAAGTCATGTCATATCCAATGTGCATTCATAGTGTCCCAACAACCACCTTTTGTAGCATGCCATAACTCTAAGTAGACTAGGACTTCACAGAAACCCAAATCTCAGTTTTGTCCACTGTCTGCTATGAAAAGTTGTTCAGAATATTCCATACTATCTTGAGATCTGGGCTTAGCTCAATCTAAATATGTTCCATAGTTTTTGTTAGTACAAAGCCATCCTTGGATAGATCTTATTAAAAAAGATCTTATTAATAGATCTTATTAGAAAAGGAAAACAACAACAGTGGCAGATATTTGCGGCTGTTTTTGCTCAAAGACATTTGTATATAGCTTGTGTTGTATGAATATTGCATTATTCCTTTTTGTTTCAATCTTTAAAGGATTACCATTTAAGAAAATGAACCAAGTTAAAGAATATAAGGTTCTTTTTGCCTAAAGCTGTAGAAAAACATGCTTGTATTAGTAGAGTAGACAGGGTTGGTAGCTCCAGTTTTTTTAGAAGTTTTTAGATCCAAGTTTCTGTCAGACTTGAGTCAACACTGTCAATCTCCGTAGATGACAAGACCTAAATGGCCACAGCTTGCCAGATCCTGCATTAGCACAAAACCACCACTGGAGACAGTCCAATCAATTTATTATCCCAGTGCACTCCTGTTCTATTTCTTCTCTCTACTCATTCCTTAAGAATGAATTGACCAATACTTGAATAATTTGCAACAAAATTGGTTCAGGAGCATTCAGAAATATTGCCTGCATATAAATTAATTCTCCCAGCTTTTTTTTACATATTTATTTATCAGAATCTTTACTGGTAGACAAGAAATGAATTTTTTAACTGAACTTGCTATCCTTTGTTCACTTTGTCAATTTCATCTTATCAGGATACAATCTTGTTATGTTGAAATTACTTTTGCAATATGTACTTACACCCTGTCTGCTTCCATCTAGTTTAACTTGTGAAATGCTGACATTTCCGGTAGTGTGCATTACTCCACCCATTACCACAAGATATATATATATATAAAAAAAAAGGACTGAGCCACATACAAAAACAGATTTCATGCAGTTTCAGTCAGAGGGAATTGTAGTTTGTGTACTGTCAAAACTCTGCAAGCACAATTAAAACAGACTGAATGCTGTAACCATTTTTTCCTGAAAAGAAAAAAAAATCTCTAAATTCTTTCCTCCTAATGAAAATTACTGCCAACTCTTACACAAAACTGCTACATTTGTGAGAACACATTCAAAATGGGACTAATTTTACTTATCAAAAACATGAGCATTCACTCATGTATTCATTCTTCCTTATATAAAAAAGGAATAAGGTAGAGTCAAACTTAACAAATGGCTACTAGAGATAAATAATCCTTGGTTTCCACCAAAAATGTATACAAGTGGAATACTACTGTGGACATTCTTCTTGTAAAAGAGGAAAAAGTGGTATTTACAGATTCTACTTTTTTTCTACAGTACCCATTCAGATGACTTCAGAATTTTAAAAAATGTTTCAGAGCTAACACAGGAGACACAGACAAACTTCTCTCTTCTGGCAGCAAAACTTTGCTGGATGAGGGCCTCTTCTAGGAATAAAACTATCAAAGACTTGTGGCATGAGAAAATGTATAAAAAAACAAGCTGAATGCCCAAAAAGAAAGGTGGAAGAACAAAATTCAATGACTTTCAGAAATATCAGCTCTCTCTCTCCACACACACACACACATACATATTTATCTATGGAAAATGCTTGAATATATACATTATACACAACTATAACAATTACTGTACTTTGAAGGATGATAGTTTCAAACTGTCTATTCTGGGCAATGCTGTAAAACTCATATATCAATGTAAACACCTTTTTGGAAAAGCAAACAGATAAAAACAACTTGTTTATAATGTATATATTCTATTTTTAATCAGATAGGTTTCCTGTTACTGTTGAATATGGAAAGAAAAAATGGAAAATTTGTCACCCAAAGACTTTGATTGCTAGAACTGATTGTGATCGAACTCAGAGGATGAAGCTTACAATCTGATCAGAAATGGATGATTCACTTCTTTCAAAACCGATTTTTCATTGTGTACATGCTGTTCTTGTTTTAGCCGAATAACATCTGGAATGCTCATTACTTTCAACGCGAAGTAGCATTTAGCAGCTTTCTCTCTCACCAGATGAACCCGCCCAAAAGTACCTGTCCCTGAAAACCAGAGAGAGAAAGAAGTCAATCAGACGTATGGTTACATTATATAATGAAACATATATAAGAAAAAAATCAACATAAACGAACTGATAGGCATCGTACATTCTTGTATAGCTTGGGTCTCATTGATACAAAGTTCTGAACGACAACTTTTAAAAAGGAAGAGGGTAAATAGGTAGCCACATCAGCTCTGCTGGCTGACTCACTTCAACTTAAATCAAGGTAAAGGGCTATTTAATGCTCTTTTCTCTAATGTGAGTATTAACAAGGGCTGGAACTTTGAAATAACCCTTGTACATGATGAACTACCACCTGACAACCTCAAGATATTTCAGACTGTAGTGCCCATTAACTTCTAAAAGCATGACCATTCTCTGTTTTAGGTTTGGGCATGATGGTAGGAATTTTCTTCACTGGGATGGTTCTGCAAAATCACTCATATTTTTAGCAATAAAAATTCCTTTGGTAATCTATCTGCTGAGGTAATCTTCACAGGGAGTATTTATTTGCACAATGGTACATAAGTACACAATGTATTCTAGTAATGTATTTTAGAAGTTTTTTTCCTTTGTTTTATGTTACTTAAGGTCATTTCAGTGACACAGGATTTATCCTATTTTTTTCTATATTGAATAAACAGTTTAAGATGATGATTTTACTATGTAGTAACTCAGAATAGATTCATCAGATCAGATAGTGGCTAAAACCAACAGTAATGATGTTGGTGAAAATATAGATACAAACTGAGAAGAAAGCAGAATAAACTAGAAAGAAAAATATACCAGCTATAATGACTCATGTGTTTATTACTACTTGTTTGGACTTCTGCAATGTACTGCACATGGGACTGGAGTTGGTTCAAAATGCTGTGACCTGTCTATTGATTGGTGCTCATTGATATTACACCCATTTTGCAGATCCTATGTTTGTTACCAACAGGTTTCTGGGTGCAATTCAAAGCCCTAATTCTGGTTTACAAAGCCCTATGTGATTTAGTGCCAGGGAACTCATATTATCACCTTTTTCGACTTTGGTCAGTCCATTCTGTATGAAGCTGTTCATAGTGATCATTTTTGTGAGATAAAGGGAGCTGTTACCAAAAAGATGTATTTTTCTGTCAGCTCCAATTTTTTTGGAACAGCCTACCCCAGAAACTAGATTGGCCCTGAGTGATGGTATTCCAGAAGTCAGTCAAAACAGAATAGTTTTGGAGGGCCTTCGGGGTTGAATGTTTACCATCTGTCACTGTGCTTGGCCTGTGGAAAAGCTTGCCCTCTGAGATCCAGATAGCCCTGATGCTGCCAGTAAGCTTCCATGGCTGCATGTGAAGTAGAAACTGAGCTTTCCACCTCCAGTCCCACACCTTCACCACTAAAATTGATCATTTTTATTGTTTGGTTTAGCAGTTATCAAAGTTGTATCTCTGCCTAACTGTGAGAGAACTTGACACCAGAAACTTGTAAAAATACTTGATTACCATTCACATCTGGTAGTAGTAAGAGGGGGGACATAATGTCCGAGTATCTGCACTTTGCAGCACAATGGAACAGCACACACATATGGCAATAAATCTTTAATTGAGAAATTTAATTAGGCCCAATTTTGTATATTTAATATAAATACAATATGTCCATACGTTCCATTTTTCTTGGTGGAAAGGCAACTTCAGTAATCTAGCTAATTTTTTAATTTGTCAACATTCTTGTATACATATATCCATAAATACCTGTCACATTATTCCCTTTTAGAGTAAGTTAATGTATACAAAATAGGAAAAAAACAGTCACAGTAGTAAGCAAAGGAACTGCAGTCAGTGAAAAAGAAAAGAAAAATAAATCTAACTAAACCTCATTTGCATCAATACCTTTGACTATAGCCTTTTCTACTTTTCTGTTCTTCACATCTAAATTGTCTTTTCTTTCTTAAATTTGCCATTTTTTCTGAAGATCTCAAGTCCATTCAACATCTTTCTGGGTCTTCCCTTTCCTCTCAGCTGATTCACTCTTCCTTCTTATATTTTATTATGATTTGATCTTCATTCTCATATATTCAAAACACCTCAACTTATTTCTTTCGCATTGGTCATTCAGTTTGTTTGCAACCTAGGATTTGCAGCAAATCATTTGAGTTCTCAGCCAACAACATGAAATTGTATGTGTAAGTACACAAACTCACATCTAATACACCACTAATATCAAAACAAATTTATTAAACAAATAAGGGGATATTATCATCTTTGTCTCTTGCTCCCTGCTCAGTGTTCAACCATTTGTTACACATTCCATATCTGCATACCTTTTACTTCCATCATATTCCATTCTTACTACATTTAGCAACAAATCCCCGACTTCATATTAAAAAAAAAATCCATTCTTTAAGCCTATTTACTTTATCATACACTTTTTATAAATCACAAATATATATATATGAACTTTCTTTCCTGCTAATTTGAAAGAATGAATAAATGGTACCAATAAACTACAAGAGTTTTTAAAATGCTAAGACAGTTCTGTATAGATCATTTGGTAACTGAGAACATGGCACAAACTATCGTACTATTGCTGTTTGTTCATTAAATTTATACCCCATTTCCCCCCCCAAAACAGCACAGTTTGTTTAGTTTCCAGATTTTAAACTCACACCAATTCAAAGTATTATTTTTTTATCCACAAATAGTAAAAGCCTTTTAATACAGATTTTTTTGAAAGTTACTATGTCAAACACACAATTTAAGTCAGTGATTATAATCATTCGACATATATCCTGTCCTCTAGAATGAGGTACAGTGGTACCTCAGGATACAAACTTAATGCGTTCCGTGACTCTGGGCGTATCCCGAGTTGGTCATAACCCGACACACGGCGCGGCGGGAGAACAGCCGGGCATGGCGTGGCGGGAGAATGGCCGGGCGCTCGCGGCGCGGCGGAAAAATGGCCGGGGACCACGTGTCAGGGCGGAAAAATGGCCGTAACCCGAGGCGGAGTTCGCACATCGAGGTAAATTTTGGCAGCTGGAGCTGGTTGTAACCCGAAAAGTTTGTTAGTAGAGGCGTTCATATCCCAAGGTACCACTGTATATCAAATTAATATGTATAGAAGCGGAGGACAAACTCTTCCCTGAAGCAAATGCATAAAGGATAAAAAAGGGCAAACTCATATTCTACTTCACCTATGCATGAATTTGTAAGCTATTCTCTTCAAAAGATATTAAATAAATTCATATGATAGAAGAGTTACCTCTACATTATAGCAAATTACTATAGCAGAAAGTCCAGGGATTTTAAATAAACATAATTACAATATAAATTCCTATATGAAGCTTTACTAAAGAGGTTCTTAACTCATCCATAAATTAACAGAGACAGTCTCATATGAGCAAAGACATAAAAAAATCAAAAGCCTTCTAAGTGCAAACTGAACTGACAGCCATTTCTTATCTTACACTGCTTGAATTACAGTGCTTTGATGTAAACATAGAAATTGTAAACAGTTTCTAGAAAATGCCTATTAACCTACTCAACCATGCCATTTAACCACCTTGGGAAATTTTACATGTGATTAAATCCCTTAACACTATTGTTACATTGCATAACATACTAGTAAACAACCTTGTTTTCACGGTGGGCTTGCAAAGCGATACTATTTTGATTAATGTAATAACTCTGTAGTTTAACTGGAACATAATCTATACAATTCTAAATCATGATGATGATGATGGAATAATGCTTTTGATATTTTTCTTATTTTGTTTTAAGATTATTGTACTACCATAGTATTTGTATTTTGCTTCTTGTGAGCTACTTGGAATCAAAATGACTGAAACAGCATAAAAGCCTTTGTAATAAAATGAATGCAACATGTATAACACCGCAGGAGTCAAGAATACCAATTTTTAATAATACAGTTTGGCTATCAATTGTTAAAAAGAAGTTATTAAAAATACAGCACTACAGCAGCTGAGAAATATGAAGATAAAAACCACAATACATAAAAAGGGTCTGCATTTGGCTATATTCTATCTTCCAGAGGCATTCTAAAAAGTAAAGGGTCATTGATGAAAGACAAGTAAAACCAGCTTTCTTATGCAAAACAAAATATTTATCTTTAAGACTTCAGAATTTGGAAATGTTCTAGGCAAAACTATTCAAGTAAGTCACTCCTGCCTTGCAAAAGGGGAAGTCAACTTTTCTCACTGATTACTTCTAAGCACCACATGCAGTGTGAGAATAATACCTTGTTGGGGCAATAAGCCCTTTTTTTTAATTCTATCCAAATGTCAGATTTGGTGTCCTCAGGCTAATATCAGATTATGCTTGTGATAATTTAATATTTCTTTACACACACACACAATACATTCGTGTATATGTATGTTTGTCTTTCTCTCTCTCTCACACACATACCCAGAGAGAAATTACAATTCTGTGAATTATGGAATTGTGAATATTTATTGCAAATATTCACAATTTCATATTATGACTTACACTGTGCTGACCATGTTTAGTTTATAGCTTAATACAAATTTACAAGCTTTTAAAATGATATAAAATATTTAGTTATTCACAGTTGTGATATACTGTAAAATTATAATCTCTATGATATTTGTAAATCCCTTGTTTATTCATTTGTATACTACTCCTTTTCCCCTTCCTTGTTTATATATTTTCTTTAAAATGTCTAATTAAAATATATTAAGAAGAAAAATGTGTCTGGTTGGTCATTGTGAAAAAGATGGACCTTGGTCTCATCTAGCAAGGCTAGTCTTAAATTCTTAAGAAGGACCAAATAAAGCCACTTCTTCAGAACAACTATATTACTGTTGCAAGGACCACTTAAAAATATGTGTCTGAGCCAATAGTGACAAAACCAACCAACCAACCAAACCAAAAACAATCTAATACATTTTTTGCATAGCACTCATTTCTTTCCTGAGGAATTCAGCTAATTATATTCAAACGTATTTTCCTCTAAAGAAAATACATCAAAGCGTTTATTAAATATGCCAATGGCAAAGTCACTATTATGATGACAAAAGACACAGACAAGAATGGCCACAGATACACCTTTCAGAAGTTGAGATTTTAATTATATGCTGCTGAATGCCTCAAGCATTTGAATTTTTACATTCATAGCAAATTCTGAACATACATCAAACATACCACAGCAGTTCCAGGTAAATGGATAGTGATGGTATGCATAAGAAAATGCAAGACAGTAATGCAATTAGTTTCTTTGTTCGTTGTTAACATTCCAAGTTTCATTCTACATAAAACTTTTTTGCACAACGTAATATTATAGTTATTCAGCCAGGGCCCAGTAAAGTTTTATTTTGCAGAAAGTTAAAATGTAGATTTTAAATATCTGTAAGCCCAAGAGAATCTTTAAGTTAAGAAGCAGCACAGTATAATGAACGGCATTAACAAACCATACTGTCCACTTACTTTAAACTATGACAGCTTTCCTGGCCATAAAAATATTCACATTTTATTTTTGAACTCCTTGTTAAAGACATTTTTCAAAACATATCAGTTATTTTTAAAAACCTTTATTTCAAATTACATTTATAGGTATTATGGCTGAAGATTTTTAAAAATGAAATGTATTCTGCTGTTCACTAAATCAATATATGATGTAGTGAAAGCAAAAGGTGCATTTCTGTAAGATTGAGGAAATAAATATTTTCATTTCTTCTTTACTTAAGTAATATAAGAATTGTGATTTACATTTTTAATCCAGAAGTTCTGATACTTCTCCTTCTCCTTCTCCTTCTCCCCCTCCCCACATACAAATACATACACACATAGAGACTCATAGTACAAAGGCAGCATGAAAGAATTCCAAATGTTTTCTTGGTAGAGAATCATGATATGGTCCAGCCTTCTGTTTTTAAGGTTCTAAACTTTGCACATTAGCCTTGGCCATTCTTCTCAAAGAATTATGTCAGGGAAAGCTATTTGCACACAAAATGTGTTTCTAAATAGACTTAGATAAAGCACCATGTCCAACATAGTTTTTTTTTTTTAATCTATTTTTATTTGAACTGGATGTCTCCCTACTGCATAGCATTCTAGAGGCATTTCACAAAATTTATCTATTTATTTATTTTTTAACTGCACTCAATCGTTACCGATTCTGCGGCGACTGCCTGGACGAGTCCCTGCAGTTTTCAAGGCAAGGTGTTTCAGGAGTGGTTTGCCATTGCCTCCTTCCAGAGCAGAGTCCAGCTGGCGAGTGCAGGAGGCGGGGTTTCCATTGCTTTGCGCCTTTTTTGGGCATGTGCGGCTTCCGCGTTACCGGCAACTGCTCCCGTCTCCTTTGCAAAGCTCCGCCAGCATTTTTCCTCCCACCGGGGTGAGAGTACCCATTTATCTACTCACATAAGTTTTTGAGCTGCTGGGTTGACAGGAGCTGGGGAGGAAGCACCTGTCATCAAAGCATTAAAAGCTGCTGTATCTGTTGGAAGGCTCCTTCAACTTCTTCAAAGGCTGTCCTCCAATGACCACGCGGGTATGCAAGCAGAAACATACTGAAGCTGTGTATGAGCCTTTAAAATGATAAGGAATCTTTAATGCTTTGAGGAGAGATGCTGCATTTATAGTACAACACTTTGTGGGCTATTTCTTTTGAATGCTTTACACAGCCCTATTCCATACAGCATCTATAAAGACAATAAGTTGCTTAAAAATAAACAGGATAATTCTGAATACTGCACCTGCTTTACTATATCAAGTGATCCTAATTAGTTTTTACAATGTATAAAAACTGAGGCAAGTTAATAATGTTCTAAGTAGTGGTTAGAGCTGCATGAATATTCAGTCCGAAGGCGATTCGAAGACAACACTACTGACTCTCCAAACCAAATAAAGTTTTCAAATCAAAATGAGACTTCAGATTTAATTGTTGAGTTAGACAACTTTGAATCAATCTTATTTGATGCTTTTTGTACATTCACAAATATATTTCTAATCTGAAAACTAATCTAATTCAGATTAAAATGAATTCAGATGTCCAAATAGAAAATTCAGATCAATGTAATGATGGAAACTGAATGGAGATCTGAATTTGGTCAGATGCAATCTGCACAGTATTTGCATAACATATATGAACTAAAACTTAAAAAAACCCTCAGCCTAAAATCCCTACACACCATTTTTCTCTCATTCTAAACCTTAATATACAAACATACACACACATAAAATAGTATAGTTCTCAAATCACTACAAGAAAAAAAAAACTACCATGCCTTTTTTTCTCCAAAACATTTATTTGTGGCCCATTTTTTTAAAGTATAAGACAATAACTTTTAAACCAAAAGAGTTGACCAATGGTATGTATACTTTTGCCTCTGTTGATCCTGCATACAGTGAAATCTATGAGCTGATTTTCATGTAACATCTGAAGCCACTTTTTATACCCAAAGCAAACTGTGCTATGGAAAACTGGCAACACATTTCTAAAAATCAGTTAAGTTTTTTTTTTAGATTTCTAAATAAGGTCCATGAAGCAACAAAATAGACTTAATGTACATGAGATAACAAAAGAAAATCTCGGAAAGCCTTGAATTTTTTAAAGCTGCCTACTTCCATGACATGACCGCACCAATTCCCTTAAGATCCTGACTGTTGAATATATTTAAAATCTGATGCCTGGGTGCAAATGGATTACTTTTATAATATGATTAAAACCCTTCACTAAAAGCCTGGTTAGTTTCCAGGAATAAAGGACTTCCTTGGAAATTATTCAATATGGTAAGATCAACAACCTTTTTTTTGGGGGGGGGGAACTTGAACAATCTGTATTATTTTAGGGAGTTGGAGCCAATAGATTTTCTGAATTAATACAAAGGTTTTGAAAACTTCTTTCTGCTGTCCTTACAAAAGTTTACTATTTTTGAAAGTCTTCCCCATCAGCCCATAACTCAGAACCTATCTGGAAAATAATGATGAAAAAGGCAATGGTGAAAGTTTGGGAAAAAAGGAAAGATATGGCTGTTTGCTTCCTCACCTGTTACAGAGTTCCACAGCAATTCTTTCAAAGGCCCTTAGCCTTAGCATGGGAACAGGTTTTTCCACTAACCTCAAAGTTTACACTGTAGTGCAATATTATTCAATGTGTCAAATTCAGGAAAAAACTTTCCCACGTCTGCCTATTCAAACCTGAAACCTTGAAAGAAAAAATCTAGGAACTCTAAATTACTCCTACTTTTTTTAAAATTAGTTCCTGTAAGTTCATATAGCAATCTGGCTCTGGAAAACTAGCCAAGTCCATTTACTGATTTTCAGTACTTCTAGTTCTCATTTAGTGACTGCCTCATTTAGCAACCATTCACAGTAACGACAGTGATGAAAAAGTAACTTTATGAGTATCCTTGCATTTACAACCTTCATAAGTCTGTAAAGCAAAGAAAAGCTGAAGTAAGATCATAAGTACAGTTGCAGTTTCACTTAGCAACCACTTTGCTTAATGACTGAGTTACCGGTCCCCATTGTGATTGCTAAATGAGAACTGCCTGTACTGGGACATCTTAAGACATGTTGCAGAATCCTTTTACATTTTCTCTTTAATCTGCTTTTCCCAATGGTCCAAAAAGCATTGTATAACCTAAATCTCTTTTTCTCTGAAAAAGTTTGATCAATTTTTCAGATGGAGAGGTCCCAATACAACAGAATACCTTTTTAATGTTAGGAAAAGCAAGTAGAACATGGTTTTTGAAATTCCTTCCAGACCCTTTAAAACAGCTCTGCTGCGGATCAGGTAGAAGTTTTAGAATGAGTTTAGAACTCTTACAGAATGCATTCTGACCTACCTTCCTGCCTGCCTACCTGATCTGGCCCATTTTCAAATTCAATACATCCTTTGCTGGATTCTTCCCCATACCAAATTTGGTTCAGTTTTTCCAGTTTTCATAGAATTTTCCTGACAATAGACAAACAAATGAATGGACAGACAGGGTCCTGACCTTCTTTATATAATTTTTACTTCATATTCTGTTAGACTAGAACGAATAAAAATGCTGTAAGTTGATCATCCAAGAAAGGTCCTTCAACTTACACTCTATCTAAATGGACTGCAGGTAAATTCAAAGGCAAACAGGTGCTTTATAATATCTCTATCTACCCACAATTATCTGACTTAATAATATAAACCAAGTACTTTTTAAAAATAAGCCATGGAAAGTATAAAGATTTTTTTTCCAGAGTTTCTAGAATGCAGTAAAAATGTAAAATAAAAATTCATGTTGTATAGAAGCTTTATTGAAGAAAAGTTCAAAATAATATACTACCTAGTGTTCACTGTAATTAAACACAGGAATTACATTCTGCCAGAAATTAAAAAAACAAAACAATTCTAAGTAAGCCACTACTGTCACTGGATACCATTGAAAATTGACAGCACTCATTCATCTTAATGGTAACCAACAATGCTATTATGTCTGGTGTATCACCATATTACAATATTTGTCTATTTTTCAATGTTATTTAATTATGTACCTGAACATTTCAAGCTGAAACCTACTTTCTTCTTTGCATAGACATTTCTGATTTATGAACTGCTTTTATTACAGTATTCAATATTAGCTTGTTAAAATGTATTGTCTTTATATTCAAAACTGGCAGTTAGGAGCAAATGCTTGAAACAAGCAAAGAAATAAATAACCAAGCCACAATTCAGCAACATATGCTGGCTAAGTTGTGTACCCATTAAACATATTAGGAACTCTCTATTGCTTAATTTGTCAAGTAAGAGACAAATACAAAATCTAATACATGGAGAAAATAGCTTATGGTATTTTATACCGAATTAACACATTCCATAGATCAAAAAAAAAACTTTATTCATTTTTTATAATATAAACATGCACTGATATGAATTGAAATAAAGTACTTTTGAAAGGATACATTTTATTTAAAGGATGGGCAACATGAGGCAATCAATATGTTTCGACTGCAATTGCTATCCATGCTGACTAAGACTGAAGAGAATTAGAGGGCAATTTAGGACCTCTCCCTTAAGTAAATTCAGCGAAACTGTTATTTTTGTCATACTAGAGGTACTAGTTAATATGTATTGAATGGGTAAAACTTACATTGAATGTAAGGAGGAGGCAGTCCCTTACCTTACCAAGGCTTGGGGCTGGGAGCGACCGAGCTGGGAGTGGCTTGGCTTGGGGTGGGTCCTTGTCTAATGACCAGTGGGATTTGATTAATGATAGCAATAGGGAGTGCTGGGATTGCCATCACTAAATGATGTGGTCACGTGACATCACACTATATGACCATATAACTTAGCGACAGAAATTCTGGTCTCATTTTGTGTCATAACTCAAGGACTACCTGAACGAATGAAAATAGACAAACTTATACCATCTTTTCTAAATTATTAAAAAGATCAAATTCCTTTGGTCAGAAAAACCAATAATGGCAATATGGTTTAAGATTATTTTTAACATTAATCATTCTTATACATGAAATCTCAAACAAACAATAAAAAAACCCAGCACAGTACTATTTCGGGGCAGCATAAACAGTAAAACTGGTTAAGAAAATAATCAGGGTGCATTTATTCTGAAGAAAACACTTGATATCCATATTACCTGGGCCCAGAAAGTAGGTTACACTTGTGTCTCAGGACCTGGGTTCAACATATAACAGAGAAGAGAAGAGGAAAAATGCATGGATGCGTAAAAATGGTAGTAGAAACATTAAATGAAATAAATTTTCCATAAGCAGAGGATGCTTATTCTTTTTGTTTTTACAGTTCTGAAACTTATATTCTAAATTGTAGACATGCTCTGTTCTTCTACTCTCAATGTGATATATGTTTCCCATACTTAAAATGTGTTACATTCTAGATTGCTTTTGGAGGGGGGGGGAGTAATTTCATTAACTTTCTAGAATATACTTCATATAAATTCATTTATATGTTTGCAAAAATATTTTAAATGAAAACATTACAGGAAAAACACTCCAACCTTGTGTCTTTTTGCCATTTTTCCAGGCAAACCCATCCTTATAATATGTATTTTCATAAAAAAGAAGAATGTATTTCTATTAGGAACAGCAGAATATAAGGTGAAAAGTCTCTATGAATTCACAAAATTTCATGCAAACTTTATAGTTGTGCTCTGAACAAATTATGCATCAGTTCCAATAAAAAAGATTCAATGAGAAATATATTTTCAGAAAGTATCCAAACAACTCTGAGATCAGTGTAACAAGAGAATAATTCCCAGCCTCCACTGAAGCTCCAAGCTGAGGTTGATTTTTCTCTCTGTTATTCTAAAACCTGGACCAGACTCAGAAGAAAGTCAGAACTTTTCATTAGAATAAAAGTTGTGTTTGTAAGCAGAAAATAACTATTTGCTTCTCCTACCACCTAGGACTATACAATAAGATTTCATGAAAAATATAGTAGCAATGACTCTACTTATCTGCTGCTGAGCAGGAAATACAATGAGAACCCAAACTAGTGATGACCCAATGCCACAATATCAATGATGGACCTCCCCCCAATTCCATAGTATTTTC
The DNA here is from genome assembly GCF_059951505.1 of Python bivittatus. Classification (NCBI taxonomy): domain Eukaryota; kingdom Metazoa; phylum Chordata; class Lepidosauria; order Squamata; family Pythonidae; genus Python; species Python bivittatus. Next base: position 39,015,350 of record NW_028277074.1, on the reverse strand, counting down.
CCAGGAGCACTAAATATCTTATAACATAGCTAATATTTCCTCCTTCTCCTCTCCCCCCCCCCCCCGTTTCCTAAGTACTTGGCATTCTGATGTTTTGATATATATCAAGAGATACCAAAATTTAGCAGCATTTGCTATTACAAATCTGAATACATTTGAAATACAATACACCAATGAGCTTATTATAGCAGTTATTTTTATACCCATGATTTCCCAAGTCTGTGTGGATTCTAGTAAGACTCATAACATTCTGGTAAGTGTGATATTATAATGACTTCATCATTCTAGTATAAGGGACTTTCATTTAAATTAAAACACATAGTAAATAATAAAAAACCCATAATGAAACAGTGAGGAATGGCAAAAATATTACTCTAGCCAGTTATTAATTCTTAATAACACTCTAATTTCATATTGTTTAGATTATGTACTTAATCTGGAAACAGCACTGTATCTGAAATAATGTCTGAGCTTTAAAGGTTTTACTGTACTTCAAAATGCAAAATCTGTTTCACTTCCCAATTAGGATGGCAGAAGTGAAATTGACAAACATTATTCATGAAAGGAATAGAAATTAATTTTCTGTCCTTTCACCCACCCACATTATACTCTCAGTTACATAAGGTTAAATATGCTACATGTAACTAACCATGCATTTCGATCTAAATTTAATAAGAACATAATAAAATAGACACAAAGAAAGAATACGATAAGGTTAAGATCAGTCGTCCAAGTTATTACTTACAAATCATCATTCTTTGATTTATATATGGCAAAATTTATATGTGGCAAAACACTCTCCCCAGTTTCAAAGTGAGACTCCTTAATATATGTGAGATCCTTAATTCCTGGGGGTATTTACTAAAGCAAACTAAAATTCCCTTCATTATAATACAAGTCAGTCAGAAACACAAGATCCTGTTATTTCCAGTAGAGTCAAAAATACTTGGATTATATTCCCTGAAGCCTCACTACAGAGATGTGTTTATTAAGAATATTCTTTTCATGTTTGCTTTCTTTAGGCTCTATGCAGCATGAAGAAATAACTGTGCCTTAAACAATAGGAAAGCTTACAAATGTCTTTCATATTCTTCAGCTGTTCCACCTCTCCATCTTCTTTTACAGGTGGTCCTTGACTTATGACCACAATTGGGATCAGAATTTCCATCGCTAAGCAATGTAATCATAAAGGAAGATGCCATGTAACTGCATCGCTTAGCGACCGCAATCCCAGCACTCCTCATTGCGGTCGTTAATCGAGAATCAGGGTTGTTAAGCGAATACCCACCCTAATCCAAGCCATTCTGGTTTTGGCCCCCTCCAGCCCTGAGCCTTGGTAAGGTAAGGAACTGCCTCTAACTTCCCCCACCCACCTATCTTCCCCCATCTCTGCCCTTTTGGCTGCCCTGCACCCTACCTTGCAGGGTGGCAAGCAGTCCGAAAACTTCACGGCTTTGCGGCTGCTTGCCATGGCTTGGGAAGCCGCAGTTGCCCTCACCACCCTGCACTCCAAGACCCCTGCTGCCCTGTGCTCTGCTGCCCCAGCTGATCTTTGCAGTCTTCTTGCTCCCGCTGCTGATGAGACATTCCTGGCCTGGCTGCTGGGTCAGGCTGGGACTGGGCTTTGTGGTGCCAAAAACAAAAAAGCCAAAAGTAGCCCCTGGACCAAAGTGTGCCAAAAAAGCCCTCTTTGCCTTTGCTGCTTGTGTTTTGTTTTTGTTTTGTTTTTTTGGAACGCCCAGCCCCACCCAGGAGATCTTTGCAAAGGGGCTGCTTTTGTTTTATTTTTTTCTGTAGTGCAAAGCCTAGCAGCCAGGCCAGGCATGTCTCAGCAGCAGCAGGAGCAAAACGAAAAGGTCAGCTGAGGGGCAAAGTGCAGGGGGGCAAAAGGGCATAGATAGGAGGAGAGGCAGGTGGGGGAGTTGAAGCACCCCTGCGGTTGTAAGTGCGGGCAGGCTGCCAAGTACCCAAAGTTTGACTATGTGACTGCGGGGGCACTGCTAAGGCTGTAACTTTGGGCACGGGCCATAAGTCCCTTCGTTCAATGCCATCATAACTTTGAATGGTCGCTGAACAAATGGTTGTAAATTGAGGACTACCTGTAAATAAACATTAACCATGTTCTTGAGAATGACACAAAAACTGCCACTAAAATAGAACATGGCAGGTCTGTCTAAGAAAGATAATCAAGAAACCTGTTTTCCCAGTTTTGATGGAACTGTACCAGCTGCTCTGGTTTGAGGGTATCTCTCCATATACTACTGCTGGAGTATATTATGGAGTACATTATGATGTGTATTCCATCACTAGAAACAATTTTTTTAAAAAAACATAAGAGTGTTTTCTTGGGTATGGTGCCCCAATTATGGAAGGTTATAAGCCAGAAAGTTGAATTTTATTAATAGTTCATTTTGGTGCCAAAAAGCCTGGTTTTTCTGCAAGATTTTAGGTCACAATGACCATATTTTGGTCTTTTTGTCTATTTTTTTTAAAAATTCTATTAATTGACATACTTTACCATGACATATGTTGATACAGATTGCATAATTATTATTTTATAATAAACAAATAGCTTATTTGTGGCTCACTTCAATACCTTTAGAGGATTTCTGTGTAAGGCCAGGAATGATCCTTGTAACAAATAAGGAAAACTTTTGATGAGTGTTTAAAATAAAATATTGCTGCTCCCTTGGATTCTTAAAATTATTTAGTAACAATTCAGTTAAAATCATCCACATAACAAAGATGAGTTCCTCTTCCAAAAATAAAGAACTATTATTGATTCAGACAAGTTCATTAAATCATGGAAGAAAAACTTGTGTATCTGCAAACTGCAGAAAGGAAGATTAGGATTTCTTCATAGTTACTTTGATAATGCAGAACCCATTAGGACCAAAGATGTACAAGATGTCATACAGACAGTTTAATTAATTAATTAGGTTAATTTAATATTAATTGCGTAATTGTAAATATTTGGAAAATTTAAGAATGAGACAGAGAAAGCAGAATCATGATCATTTCAGTTTCCAACTTCATGAAATTTATGTCTGTATTTGTAGGGTTTTTTTTTTTAAGAAAATGCAGTACAATTAAGAAGTACATTACTTTTAAACATATTATATTAGATCAAGATTCAGTCATATTTGAAGCAGACCTACTGAAATAATTGGATAACATTACTTTTAACTAGCTTACATTTCCTGGATCCCAATGTTTCTACTTCAAATATTGTTAATTTCTGATTTCAACTTATTTGGTTTTGTATATGATTATTTATAAAGAGAAGCATCTAATAACTGTAGTATATTATTTATTGTCATAATATTTGTTTTGAACTGATAAGGGGGATACCAACAGAAACCATTTTGCACAATCAAGTATCATGAAATGTAGCTCTCTTGAAAGTAGGTAAAATATAGAGGAAAATAGTTGCATAGATACTCTCTTACTCTCTTTGAGTTCTGCATGTTCAACCATAAGATCTGAGCCGTTCTTTTGTATGGCGAACTGTACTCATGGTAATGTAAATATGATTATTTCAGACCTTTTGGCTGAACATGTGGAGGACTTAATATTTTAGAAGGCAGGTGTGTTCTCTGGAGATAGAACTCCGGAGATAGAACTCCAGATGAACCATAGTACTGGCGTTTTGAATGAGTACTGAAGTCAAAGATTTTTTTTTCAACTACAGAAAAAAAAGTAAACATACATTTGCTTAATCAAGTATATCGAGTAAGACTTGCCTCTAGGCAACTGGAAAGAGTGGGTAATTTGTTTCTCCTTTTTATGCTACTAATATAAATAAGCTCATGGGTTACCAAAAATTATGAACTACAGACAAATTTGCATGGCTGTCTGTCTATCTATCTATCATCTACTTCCCCTGTATAAACACATGCTTTCCAGTTCCTTTCCCCTTTATATCTGAATAATTTACAAATAATGATTTACTTCTATTTTCCAAATTTATACAATGTTTCCATAGTGAATTCAGCAGCGTACATTAAGTCAAATAACCTTAATGTGGTGTCAGTTGTGTGTTGCCCTTTGCAGAATACAACAGATACAATGCTGCTGGCTGCTCAACTGGTCAGGTAAGTTGTGTGTTTGTGTGTAGATAGATAGATAGACAGACAGACAGACAGATAGACAGACAGACAAGAGTTGAGCATTATTTACCTTAAATGTACAGATTTTTAAAAAAGAATATAATATACACTAGTTTTTAGAGTACAAAAGCTAGTCCACAAAATAGTAATTTGAACTAGACAACATAAAGTCAGTGTTATTTTACTTATCTTATGCCAAGACAAAATAAAACTCCATAACAAATTATTTGAAGTCTATCAGTTATTAAGATTAAAATTTTGATGCAAAATGAAGCTCACTTCAAAGTTACAATTGTGTGCAAAATTATGTACATCAAAATCTGACTAATTTTAAAGGAATTTTTGAGCATAAATGTGGGTCGGATTTAAATTTCATAGAAACATTTAAATTAAGAAATACACTGCACTGCAAAGATCAAAGAAATGTTAGGTATGCCACCCAAGTGCCATGGACATCAGCCAGGGGGAGACAATCTAAAACATTTTGTGACTTTTAGGTAGAGAATAAGATGGCACAAACTCTCTATAACATGTATTGACATCAGCTGGATTACGTTTAAATCTTACTTCTTCAGAGATGAAAGAATACTGTGCTTTACAACAATATTATCCAATATAAGGGAATAGCCAGGGGTTCAGGAAATTTCTTTCACTGAATTAATCATTAGCTCTGCTGCAAGGATAAGGTGAAGATGTTTCAGGGTTCTTTTCAAGATTGTTTCTTTTGTGGGTTTGGCTAACAAGCAAATATTTTTATTCATCCATTCCCTTCCATTTGAAAGATATACATCCTTTACTACTTTTGACAGAAAGGAGAAAAGGTTGTTAACTAAGAATCCTTCTCATAATTATTAGTCTTAAAACACAAATTGCAGTTCAATTTGAGAACCAACCTGGGCTAATTAATTGAGGAGGAAGTTTAATCATTCTAGAATTCAGCAGTACAGAAGGGATAGCTATTACCTGTAACCTACAAAGAAAGAACTGAATTCATGAAGAATAGGACTACAGGTTTATGACCATTTGTTTAATGACCAAAGTTACAATGCCACTGAAAAAAGTGATACGACCAGTCCTCGCACTTATGACTGTCACAGTGTCCCCGTGGTCACATGAACAAAATTTGGTTGCTTGGCAACTGGCACATATTTACAGCAGTTGCAGCATCCTGGGGTCGTGTGATTGCCGTTTGTGACCTTCCCAAGGGGCTTCCGACAAGCAAAGTCAATGGGGAAAGCTGGATTTGCTTAACAACCGCGTGATTTGTTTAACGACTGTGGTGACCATGGGAAAAAGGGTAATAAAATTGGGCACAAATCACTTAATGACCACATCGCTTAGCAATGGAAGTTCTGGTTCCAATTGTGGTTGCAAGTCAAGGACTACCTGTAACCAATATTAGTCAGTCTTTATTATTTTTTTTACTCTTTCATATTTTGCTGTATTACACATTCTCTGAATTCTCAAAACAAGTACATTAAAAATACAATACACAACAATACCAAATACACAGAACTTAAATCAACATGTCTAGTCTGTGAGTTTTTATAATTAAAAGCCTCGATAATGATAAGGTACCAAAACTATTACAGAAAATCAGGGAAGACTGTTCCATAACTGGGAATTAAAAAAACAAAACAGTCCTTTTCTTTAGTGTCTACTAGGAGAATGCACAAAATGGAAAATGTTTGGTTGGGATCCCAGAACAAACCCACTGTCAAAGTTCTGTCAAACCATTCATTCATTCATTCATTCATTCATTCATTCATTCATTCACTCACTCACTCACTCACTCACTCACTCACTTTATATGCCATCAAATCTCAAACCATTCTAGAACAGCCACAGTTCAGCAGAAGCAAAACTCAGAACTTCTTCATTGTTGTTTGGCTGAAACCAAGTCCAGAAGCATCTTGAAGGAATCTTGAAGTCATTTTATGGGGTATGTAGGGCAAAGCTGGTATGCCTCACTGCCTCTACCACTCCCCTTAGCAGCTCCAACACTGCCTACCCACTACCTGATTTTTTCAGTGTCTCCCAGAGGAATTACCACTAAGTGCTCTTACTCCCCTTCCTACTTCTTCCCAGAAACAACCGTGTTTCAGTCCATATCCTGAACAAAATCACCACACTTCATTCCACCTGAAACATAAGTGCTTGGTTCAGACACTGACTGCCTGAAACCAGCTCTTCCAGTTTTTGTCCTGAACATTTTGCACAACCCTATTATTTAGCTATCTTCATTTTTCCCCCATGGGATCATTCAAAATGGGGCCTAGGCTGCAGATCAACTTTGTATAGGCAATACTAAACTAAATGGATCTGAGATCATTTTCTGTATTCTTTCAGCTGTTGGAGTCTGAGTAGGTAAAAATAGGACAATATAGTTTTTTCCCCCAGAACATTTGATTCCAAACAATTTTAAGACCGTAAACATTAACCTAGCATTTAAAATAACTATATTTAAATGCTGTACAGAAATGAACAATGGGGAATCACCATATTTGCTGCCTTTCTTGCAAAATTCCTAGAGGCATCAGGCTAATGGTTAAAAATAGAACATCCAAATGAACAAAGTTGGTATTATGGAGCAAACATTTTTTCTATTGTATTAGACTATTAGCATTAGTTAGGGACAGATCATCATGGAGGAAATCTATCTAAGTGGTCGCTAAGAGTCAACAGCAATTTGACAGCACATAATCAATCAATTAGTTTTAACATATGCATTTTCAAACTGTTGAAGATAGAAATCCATATATATTTCATGGCTATGTAAACATTCCCAGTATTAATGATATTAATTTCTTATACTTAAGTTCATATTATAATTCTTCTTAATAGGCTAGAAGAAAAGGCTGGGAAGAAGATTTTTTTCCCCCAAGTATGGATTTTCAACATCTTTCTTAAGTGCTATAAATACTATTTACCATTTCTATGAGCAGAACCATGCATATTTGATCTTGAGCTGTATTGAAAGAGTCTGTTAGACCAAATTATTTCATGGAGCTAATGTAAAGTTGTTTCATCCTAATACTTAGCTTCTTTGTAGAAGAATCATGGATTTTAAAGTGGCTGTGTTAAACTATTTTTTAAAAAATTCTACATATTCATTATCCTACCAAATCTATTCCACGTTTTAGGATTACACAGAAGTTACTATCTGTTCTCAGTTTCGATATGCAGATCACCATACATGACAGTTGATAATTAAAAATAAATAACTCCTTCCATGTTGGTAAACAGGACTCAGGTGCATAGCACAAGTTCATTGTTTAGCATTATGTGCTAGTAGGTCCACACATGGTCACAAATGTAGCACCCATTGAAATAATTTTAATCTTGAATTGTTATATGGTTTTAATTGTTACTATGTTTTTAACCCACCCAGAGTCAATGTTTTGTGAGATGGGCAGCTATATAAATTTGCTAAATAATAAAATAACTTTAAACTAATTATGCCTATTGAAGTACAATATAACACTTATTCTTTCTATTATTCCAGGATAATGTTATGATAAAAAAAAGTTTTATATTCTAACCATCTTATTAATTATTCAACATATTATCTATACATAGAATAGTTTAAAATTTTTGGGTGGCATAACCATGACTATACTCTAAAGTTAACTGAGGCCAGACCCTATTTTTAGATAATTAAGAAATGAGTGCCAAGTCCAAAATGGCTAAATTGTTGACATTTCTGCCCTGGGGGGCAAAAAAGGGAGGTTTGTGTGGTACAATCTTTGCCTTAAAAGATTGCTTGTGATTCTATTTCATATTATTTTATTTTGACAGTACTATCAGGATTTGAACACAAATTTACTGAAACTGTGAACACCAAATTACTGAGAAAGAAATTTTAAAAAATGCTTATTTTTAGGGCCAGTTCTTTCATGATCCTCAGAGCTTCTGGAAACAACGTTAAAATGATGAAAGTTCCACAGTATTAAGATAGTATTAAGACAGTCAATGAAAATTGCTATAATTTATGAAACGTTAGTTAAAAAGCGTAATGTATATAAAAGCTTTCCAAATAAGTTTCAAAAAACCAAGAAAAAAGAAATCAGTTAAAAATATAAGTGACAATACAAGCGATAAAACAGATTGCAGAGCAGTAACTACTACTCTGTTGATGTGAAGACAGAAAGAAACCAAACCCAAATTAAAAACAAATAAAAGATGTAATTTTATATCTTAAACAACAAAATAGAGCATGATGCTATAAATAAGCTAATTTCCTGTTGAAAAAAAAAGTATAAAAAAAGTTAAAAAGCTTTGCAGTATTTCATTTTCCTGTTCATATGCTGCACAACCAGATTTTCCCAGGTGACACGAGACAGTAGTAGAATACTGTACTGGCTGGGGCCTTCTTTTGCACCAGCACGGCCAGAGCCTTCTTTCATGCACTTGCCTGGTTTTTCTTTTGCACAAGGTAGCCCTGGGTGGGGCACGAATGGAGGCCCTGGACAGCACACACAAGGAGCCCTGGACAGCACATGAAAGAAGGCCCCAGCTGCCCTGGCACAAAAGAAGACAGCACAAAACAAGGCCCCGGCCAGTACAGTAGTGGTGTGCAGTGTGGTGGCGGTGGGCAGGGCTGGGCAGTGGGGGCAACTGGCGTCAGCAAGTAGGCAGACGGCCAAAAGAGCAGAGATGAGGGGGAGATAGGTGGATGGGGGGAGTTAAAGTGGAGGTAGTCCCTTACTTTTTTCCAAGAATGGCTTGAACCTGGTAGGTCCTCACCTAATGATCACACAGGATTCACTCAACGACAGTAACTAGATTGCCAGAACTGCCATCACTAAGTGGAATGGTCACATGACATTTCGCTCAATGACATCGCTTAGTGACAGAGTTGTCAGTCCCAATTAGGGTCGTTAAGTGAGGACTACCTATAATTCAATTCAGATCAACCCAAACCAAAAATAACTGGTTACATTATAACAAACATTTATAAACTTCTTTATATTTAGAATTATATACTTTATATTATTTTGAGTGTATTTTGTGATGTGATGCAATGAAACTCTTAACAATCCCAAGATACCTTGTTCTAATTCAATCATATCTCAGACTGGGCAAATTCAGGTAATTGATCTTTATTTTCTGTCAGCTTAGTTTACTGCACAGGATTCTTATGGGGCCAAAGCAGAGAGCAAAGAACAACCATGATGGCTGTCTGACCCTTTGGAAGAAAAGGTAAAATAAAAAGCAATAGATCTAATATTTCTAAACATCTCACAGCATTTAATCTATTATCTGAAAAAGTACATTAAAAATAGATGGCCAAAACGTCTGTAGGAATTCATTTTCAATTGACCTATTCCTTTATTCTCTCCTTCCACTGTAACTTTCATCATAAAAGAGTAATTTATTTTGAAATGTTCCCTTCCATTATGTTATATTGTAAAGATGCAAAGTGTCTGTCTTCATTCTAATGCTGAAACAATCACCCAACTCATAATTTTAAAGATCCTTTATTTAAGGAGGACTGTATCAGCCAATTTTTAATTTTCTTGCTCTTCACAGGCACTCCTGCTTGACAATTGAATCGTTATTTGTTAATATTAAGGCAGCAATGCTGCACAGATGCCCAGAGTGGTTCAAACCTACTAAAGTCAAAGGGATATTAAGAAATTGTCTCAAGAATTGCAAACTATAATATCTCTTTCTTGTTGAAAACTTTTTAACACTATCACTACAGCAGTCACAGGTTAGGGTTAATGTCACAGAGTTATAGTACAGTCTCACACATTCTTAACATGCAAATATCATTTATTTCTTTCACAGGGTAAACATGCAAAAGCATCCTGTACTTCATAATTTATATTATCAATAAAAATCATGTGTTTAAAGTACAGTTTTTTGATTCTGTGCCATCAGGTTGTTTTTGACTCCTAGTGACCACAGAGATAGATTTTAAGTAGATTTTAAAGCACAGCTAGCAACATTTATTTCAATTCACACATTCGCTTACTAGAAAGAGCCATAAGCAACATCTGTGGAGAAAAATCCCAAATGTAGAAGAAATTGGATTTTTCTTCTATTTAATCAACTAAGTATGCTTAGATAGGGGGAGGATATATTGTCTGTTCACAAATACATATAATTCAATTAGCAAATAAATGATTGCTAAAACTGCATTATTAAATTAATATACTTTTGGCACATGCAACAAAGAATTAAAGCAGCACTCAAATTTCTTAAAAGGGATTTAGAACCATTGCTGCACCCAAAATGCATTACATATACATTCTTTTTTATCAAGAGAGAACATAAAGCTTTCACAGAATTAAAGATAATATATAAACTATTAAAAGTGATTGTTACCCAGATGACATTTAAATGGCTACAACATCATATATTTACACAATATATTTAATAAAAATATATTGTGTTTAAAAGAAAGAAAATGGCACAGTGAATACACCCCCCCCCCAATAATATGTAATGAATCCATCTGTTTTCCATATACTTAGAACAGGAATTATCAAACTTCTTTCTTTTAAAGAGGTGAAAATTATAAAGGTCAGACATTTACAAAATGGTATGTGATTGGAACAAGAGCACCAAACAATATCACTCAATGAAAAATGATTTAATTTTATTTCAACAAATAAAAATATTATTTAAAACACTGAACTCTTCATCCCTTTCTGCCTCTTTCAATACACCTTCAGGCCTTCTGCCATCAATATTTCTCTCAAGGAGGTTCTCAGTTTCACCTACAACAAAGCTGAAACCATGAGACAGGTCCATAACTGTAGTTTGAGAAATGCTGATTGAGACAAACTTTAAATGTTTGTCCGGAAAATGTTACTTTATCCCCTTCCAATGTTTATTATCTTTTTGTTCTTTTATCATGTCTGTATACATTAAGGCTGAGTTTATCTACATATTACAACAGAATCAAAAGTGATTCCCACTATTCACCACTCTTAAAAATCAATTTAAACTATATAGGGACCCTCCAAAATATTCTGAAGGAAATCAAATACTGAAAATAAAAGTGGGGCCATGTTTTTGGCTGAAACTCAACTTTCTGCTGTTTTTCCACGCCTTATCTTAAGTTATCCATGCACTGAGGGCAACCTGTCAGTGGCCATGCCTGAAAAGTGGTAATTGGTAGTGGTGGTAGGGACCCAGGAAAGTCAAATAGTGCTGGAGGTTCCCATTCTGGAATAGAGCTCCATTTTCTATAACATAAAAAGGTGATTTGTTTTTTAACAGGATGTGAATCTGCAATAATTTTTCTGCAACAAATTATATATAACTCATGAACAAGTGCCAAGTGAATCAGCTGGCCTATAAGAAGCCTGCACACTTTTGCCCCAATGATAACAAATAGAAAAATAAAGTAGAATAGAGGGATTCTATGATTTGAAAATCAAATGCTCCTGTTCATTTCTTTGTCCCTGTACACATGCACATAACTTGCAAATGCTAAGGAGTTGTTTGTGAACTGATTAGTATTGTGATGTGTGAACATGTGATTCTACCACATATTTAATCCATTAATAAATAAAAAACAGGACATCCCTTAATTCTTTAGGGTTAGGATTAGTCAGAGTCATCTTAGCTATGATAACCAAGATATGCATAGCTATCACCACACCCACTTGTAGGCAGAACCAGCAGGTGTATGCAGCTGCTGATGAAATCAGCACATGTAAACCAGCTCTAAATTAAGGTGAGTCCAGTACATTAACCTAAAAAACAATGACACTGCATATTTAAGCTGACTACATAAAAGAGAAGAGTTTTTTCACCTGCAGCTGAAATGGGGATGTAAGATACTTGACTAGTGGTGAAAAATACTTGTGGGGTAATTGTGGTGTTGGCTGTTGTCATTATTATCAGAAAGAGGAGGGATGGAGAAATAAGTCCCTTCTACTCTGACATGACTAGGAACATATATACATATTTCATGTCAGGGCAACCAAATACGTTGTTACCACATGGCTGATATAGTCCTTTGTATAACAAGAAATGTGTGAAGATATCAATCTACACTAAATAAGTTGGATGTGCCCTGAAACTACATCCAGTAAATATATCCAATTAATGCAAATAGGCATTTCTCCACATCATGAGAAGACCATGACCCCTCTCCAAACAGTGAATTCTACAGAGATAAAAATCTGAATCTGGCCAGTGCATTTAACTAAAAGAAAGAGTTTATTTTCATAATAGATCCTTTCCACTGCATATTTCACATTAGATTTCCTTACTATCTTATGGCACTGCTTTCATGCTCTCTGTTTTTTCATTACAGCCAAAACTTGCTAACGTTACTATCTATGCGGATTACAAGTAAACTTCTGCCAAGAGGGAGAGTTGAGAAAGAAAGCTATGTACAAATAAAGGAACCCTCTGTCACTGGATCTATTCAAATTCTATATATTACCTGCATTTTGAAAGGAATGCAGGGATACATTCCAGCTTATTACATGAGCAATGCTCAAGTGCTGAAGATACACTGAAACTTGAGCAGCTGAACGGAAGAACACACCCACAGTTGCAAACAGTGTTTAATATTAACAGGACCTGGGATGGAATTTACAAACATTCTGAAAAGCATGATCACATACACTTAACAAGCTTCAATCTCTCTGAACATATTATAACTTAAGCCATCTACTTCATATAGAATACTTTAAAAAACAAACATTTCTAAATTCTCTACAGCATAAAGCTATGATTAATGTGACTGCTGATGCTGGGCTGAACCCCCACTGATGCTGGGACTCGAAAGAAAAAAGGGGGAAAAGAAGCGTGTAAATTGCTTTAAGAGCCTAAAGGCTGAAAACTCAGAGCAATTTTTTGTACTCTCAGATAAACAGAACCACACACTGTTTACAAACTGTAGGTTTATGCCAACATGGAGAGAAGGGAGAAGAATCAGAATCACTTGTTTACATAGAGGGAGAGAGAGAGAGAGAGAGATTATCAGACTTGTTCATATTGTGCCTGGAGGTTCTGAAGCTGCAGTGGGCACCTGCCAGCTTTTCAACTGGCATTTGTAAAACTTGCTGCGCTCTGCCTGATAAAGCAGTTGCAGAACCTTTCTGAATCAAAACACGGAAGGAAAGACACTACGCCTTCACCATTCTACGAGAGAAAGCCTAGATGTCAACAAGCAATTGCTGCCGGGGCATACAGGGTGTAGGAAACTTGAAACATCTAGCTAACAATGAGACTGCATTTTCACAGGGATGGCACAGCTGGCAACATCCTTTGGGGCTGTGCCCAGGGGAAGCAGAGCGGTGGCAACAGCTCTCCTGTTGCCTTGACTCTCAGATCATGATTTCCAAACGAAGGGACGCCGCAGGACTCTGTTGCACCATCCCTGCTCAACGGAGTGCCGCCTCCTGAACTAGGAGCCCCCGTCGCTCCGTCCCGCGGGGCGGGAAGGGGTCCCTCTCGAGCCAGCTAAGCCGGGCGAACCGGTGGGTGGTCACGGGGCGGCGCGCAGAGGGGCGGGGGGCCCGCTACGTTCCGCTCCCGCGTTCTTTGTTTTTCATTGGCTGAAGCCCAGCCTCACTCACCCACGGTAGCCAAGGTCTCCAGGTCCTCGAGTCTGTAGCCGGGGGAATCCGGCGCCGGCGCTGCGGGAGAGCCTCGGCCAGCTGGACCCGAAGAGGAAACGGGCTGGGGCTCGCCAGTCCCTGCTGCCTCGCAGCCACCGGGGCTTCTGGCTCCCACTTTCGCCCTCACGGCGCTCAGAGTCTCCATGCGGGAGAGGCGGGAAGGCTCCTCCTGTCAGGGCAAAAGGGCAAACTTGGGAGTCTCCGGAGGCGGCCTAGCCTCTTTCTCCTTTCAGCAGCTGCAGAGGTGCCGAGCCGGGGCTAGTCCTTGGTTCCCTCTCTCAGCAGCTGCAGAGCGGCTGCTGGCGCTCCGCATCGCGCCAGAGCGCAGCTGCCTTCCCGCGGTGCCTCTGGTTCGCTCTGGTGTAAGTACGCGCGCGGGCGCGTCTCGGGGTGCGGGGGGGAGGCCGCCGCCGCTGGCTTCGCTTCGCTTCGCTTCTCTCGCGCTTCCCGCCGGCGCCTCAATGCAGACAATGGGCTTGCCGGGAGAACGCCGAGTCTCATTCGCCAGTCAGCCGGTCGCACGCGGGGACGAGAGGGCGGGGTTTGGCTCCCTGCAGCTGCGGCAAGAACCCTGGAGTGGGCGGGGAGAGGAGCCAGAGAAAGAAGGGGAGCGGGGCAACTTGCCGCGGCGGCGTCCTTGGACATCGTCTGCGGTGGGGCTGGGCGGAAGACGCTGACACTTCTTGGAAAGTCGTCGGAAATGTAACAGTTTCACCGGGGCATAAGGGAGTTGCGTGCGGGCACATAAGGCGCTGCTGCTCGCAGAGAACCACGCGCTGACGCGACAGCTTGCTATTCAGGGAAGCGCCTGCTGGGGTCACGTCCGAGTCCCTCCCCGGCTCCCTCTGCGCTGAGACTTAGTTTTCTGTTTTTTCCTCCTGACCTGGAGCGGACCCACCATTACACAGTCTCTTTTAGGTGAATGTGTTGAAATGAATGGCACCAGGACACGGAGGCCTGGGCAGGATCTTGCAGTTGCCGTCGGACAGATGGACAAGACAGTGCTAATTAAGAGGAAACGTCGATAAAGGAGGCTGAAGTGGCTGTTTAAAAGCCTAAGAAGTTTGGAATGGGGTTTCGACAGAAAGCCATAGGGAGGGGATTGAAAGGCAGAAGTCTTCTCTGTCTACTGAATGCTTTAAGTACTTTCCCCCTTAGTGTACTAGTTGACTAAGCCAAAGCAAAGTACCTTACTGTTTAATATGAGGTATGACAGGGTTCCTCAACCTCAGCGACTTTAAGATGGGTGGACTTCAACTCCCAGAATTCCCCAGCCAGCATCCACCCATCTTAAAGTCGCTGAGGTTGAGGAACCCTGAGGTATGAGCCCAGCTCATGGCTTCATAGCATGCCTCAACACACCATGTCATAGAATGGTGTGGGGACTCTGATTGAATGCATGCTATGTATTTTAACACTTTAAAAGGATGTGTTTCATGGTGCAATTTTAACTTTAGGTTATGGTTTTAGAGTGCTTTGTAACCTGCCATGAAAACTTATTTGGTAGAGTTGGCATATAAAGTCTTAGAGATATATAAAATGCTTAGAAACAAAAATGGCCCAAGAGGCCCAATCACACTAACTCACTGAAAATATTATCCTGTGTGCATTTGCTCAAAAATGTAAGGAATGCTGTGCAGCAATCCTACGTTGCCTATGTAAATACTGTATTAAAACCAGTTTGTCATAGTATTGTCTTCTGGGTGCAAGATGCTGGTTATTGCCTATAAAGCCCTACATGTCATAGGGTCTGTTTATTTCAGGGACTGCCTGTCTCCTATAAGGTCTGCCCATCTGGTGCCCTCCAACAGTGTAGGTTTGGGCCTCACAGTTAACCAATGTCATCTAATGGGCCTTCTTTGTCACTTCATCTGCTCTTTGGAGCACCATCACCCAGAGATTCTTATGGCCTACACCTTGCGTGTCTTCAAGCAATTTTCTTTTAAAAAATAAATAAATAATCTGGCTTTCCCGCCATGCTTTGGGATAGAGTGATTGCAAATGCTTCTTTAAGCTATGGGGTCATGTGGAAGCATGACATGTTGTTCCATTGTTAGTTTTATGTAATGCTGTTTTTTAACTTTGTGAAATTGCCCAGAGTCCTGTTGTGTTGAATGGCCAAAAAGGCTAAATATTGAGCTTTTGTGCAGTGCTGGTACACAGTGATATATATTTGTGAGAGAGTCTCACAGGACACTATGTCTTTGCTATATTTAGAATCAAGGTTTTACTTGTGAAACTTCATAGAACACATCCATGTGAGTTCTACTTCCCAGTCATATCAAAGCAGTTTATAACAAACCTACCCATTGTCTTACTCTTAATATCTTGTAACACTGGCAACATAGTGAGTAGTCTCCCACCAACTGACTGATAGAAGCTTCTAAAAAGGCAGGCAGTTCTTCATGGAAGGTATTGTGGTTGTAGAGCAACACAACATTTCATACCCTTCATTCCACAGGAAAAAAAAAATGGCTATCTCCTTCCCATTCCATGTTTTCAGTACCTGTCACATGTGTATGTTATTTGCAAACCAACCAGCCACAACACTTGTAATAGGGTGAAGCTCCCTAGCTATTCAGCTATCATTCCTTCTATACTGATATTCCCATTGAGAGCTGTGAAGGCTGCATGATATGTCATGAATTATGTAGCTAAATGCTTTTTCCAGTGACTAACTATGGTTTTATGTCACAGTAACAGTGAAATAGGGGACAGGGGGCAACATGTTTCAAACAGAATACATATTCCTTAAACTGTATAAAACCTATTGTAAGGGCACTTTTGTGCTACCAATATTTCCATACCAGTTGAGTACAGACAGTCCCCTACTTGTAAACTTTCATGTTGCGAACTTTCCCTGATACAAGCAGGATGGACCTGGAAGTCAGAACCAGAAGTCAGGCCAGAAGTTGGAACCAGAAGTCGGGAGAAGGTGGGAAAGGTTAGTGCGCCGTTTCCAACCTTCTCCAGCATTCCGTTTGCATTTGAGGTTTGCATTGAAGTTGGAGTTCCCAGAAAAGGTTAGTTTATGCAGCGCGCTCTGTTGCCGGGTGAGGCAGGAGAGGAGGCGGTGGCAGAGGACAGGGGAGAAGGGGTGGAGGTCTCCTGCCTTGCCTGACAATGGAGTGTGCTGCGCCCCACCAGCCCTGCTTCCTGCTTCCACCTCTTTTTTTTTTTGCTTGTTGGACTTACGAACAAAATGGACTTAAGAACAGCCTCTTTGAATATAGCCCATTCGTAAGTAGGGGACTATCTATAGCCAAAATAATTTAGTTTGTCCCTGCTTCGTACTAAGGAGGAAAAAAAAGCAGTCTAAAAAGACTGGCACTTAGCAGCCCATCCCATGCTGAACTGGAAGTGAAAAATAGACATAACATTTATCAATCTCATATCTGTTAAATCAAGCCAGCATTTTTGTAAAAGACCTGCTTGGGTGGCTAAAGCCCAGGATTCAAGCAAGAGTTTCATCTAAGAATATGGATTGCCTGCAAGCTTTGCAAAGCATTATTGCAAAAAGAAAGTATAATATTATATACCACAGTTGAACTGGAAATAGCTCATCTGGATTTAGGTAAACTAATGTGGTTGTAGAGGTTCTGAGTTGCTTCTGAACTGATGTAGAGTTGTGTAGAAGTGCCCATAGCAAACTTCAGGGTCTGATCAAAAGGGCTTAAAACATCATGGTTCCATGTGCATTTTGGAAAATTTAGACATGTTAGATGAAAAACCCTGTCCAAATTTCTCCTAAATCCTTGTCTCAGCTGAAAGCAAATGTCCTAGAATTTTTTGCATATTAATAGAGCAATCTGATGGAACTGGGAGGGCAGGGTATTCATAGAATTGCTACTTGAAAGTTTAGGCCAACAAGATTGAAAGTTGTTTATGAGGAACTGTTTACTTTCTCTTCTTGAACAAATTTCCTTTTATAGGTTCAAGTAATAATACCAACTATATTTAGGTTGGCATATATTTTCTAATGTTCTATAGGTCCATCCAGGGAGCCAGAAGGCTTTTCCCTGATACCTCCCTTACATAACCGCCTTTTCCCCTTTTATAATAAAACAGCACTGATGTTAGGACAATTTTTGTTACAATCAATGGAAAGCCCCTGAAGAAAACCTCACTGTCTCTCTGTTGATAAAAATCAGGGATATTCTAAGTTTCCTGAGTTGTTCTTCCAGAGACTTTCAGATCCAATCATGATCGTGATGGCGATGGTAATGTTAGTTCAAACGCCTTTAAAAAAGCTTTGATAGAGAAGATAATTTGTAGTGTCCTGGAAAAAGTAAGTAGAAGTTTGCTCTTTTATCTGTCTTAATATCTATTTTGTATTTGAATTGGTCAGCTTTAATTGAGAGACCACGATAAGTAATTTACTCTATAGATGAGAGCAAATTTCACATAAATTATGTCATATACGATAAGGACAATTTCACTGTGCATTTTTTTTTTCACAGTATAAGAGATGGTAATGTGTATTAGGTGTGAATTAGATCTGTCATTCCAGAAATCATCATAATATGGTGTAATTGCAGAAAAAGCTTGAACCAAGGTTACTGGCCTAGAAAAAGATAGACAAAATGAATTTGCAACTGATTACTATATTTCTTCAACTCACAGCCCAAATGTTGTTGTTGTCAAATATTTGTAAAGTTAGTTTTTGCTGTTAAGCTTCAAGTATAAGTATATAAGTATAAAGTACAAGTAGCAAAAATAATGTATTGTAAGGGAAAGGAAAAGAAAACAATGCTGTTACAAACATTTTTTTTCAAAAACAAATACATATTTTCCAAAGTTTGTTGTGTAAATTTCTGACAGCTGATACAAGTTCGTTAGATTCAACTGCTAAAGTGAATGTCAAACTACTGTATTATACAAAATGGCAATGATTACATTTTGTTAGAATGGATTCTTTGTGTATTATACAAAGTATTTTTGTGTTTTTTCTAACAATGAATCTTGCATATTGTTAAATTCTAATGCAGCTTTCATTAGAAGCAGTATGATAGTGCAAATGTCCCTAAATATTTGAAGATACAGCTCACCTTAGTAATTAACTTAGGTACCTAATGAGCAAAGTTCATTATACATGTAGTGACAGAATAGAGTCAAAATGTCAGCAAGAAATTTAAAAGGAAATGGTATTGAATTACTACACAGGACACGTGTGAAATAAGTAAATAAAATCTCGTTTCAAATTGAAACATAAACAGTAAGACTTGCTATACTTCATTCTTTAGTGAGGTTTTAGTCAAACAATAGTACATTTATTTATTTAATTGTAGTCATCAGTTTCCCTTTAGTTTATATATAGATTAACTTGCACTATTATCCCAGTATGCATAATTCCAGGAATGTGTGGGGCCAAATGGATAACTTTAGTAGCTTTAATAGTCAATGTGGGTCTTCCGGGCTGTGTGGCCATGTCCTGGAAGTTTTGGTTCCTAACGTTTCGCCAGCATCTGTGACCAGCATCTTCAGAGGACAGGAGCACAGACAGGAGCAGTTCTCTCTGGGCCCAGGGTGATGTGACCCTAGTGGGTATTTATAGAGATGAGTGGGGGTGCCTGCGGGGGGGGGTTGTGGGTTAACGGGTGGCTGTTTTTGTGATCAGTGTATGTGTGTACCTTCCAGGGGATTAGGCAGGGTTTTTTCTTCTATTGAATTGTTAAGGAGTGGCTGCTGGGGGTGATTAGTATGTTCATTGTGTGAACTGCTCACACGTCCTGGTGGTTGATCTGAGTTCGTTGACCTTTTTCAGGCTGTATTTTTCAGGATTGGTAGCCAGGTTTTGTTGATTTTTAGACTTTCTTCTTTTTTATTGAAACTGTGCTGGTGTTTGTGAATTTCAGTGGCTTCCCGGTATAGCCTGGTATAGTGGCTGTTGGTGTTGTCCAGTATCTCTGTGTTTTCAAATAGGATTTTGTGTCCAGTGTGCTTGAGAGCATGCTTTAATAGTCATTCATTTATTGGACTAAAATTGGCATTTTTGATGGCAAAGATAAAGATTCAGTCTTTGGATATTTCAAACATAATAGTTCAAACTTCATTTTGGAGTTTGCTCTTAATTAGGTGGGGCTGACCAATTAAGAAACATAGTCTACTTCAGTGTTTCTCAACATTGGCAACTTTAAGATGTGTGTACTGCAACTCCCAGAATTCCTCAGCCAGCATCTGACTAGTTGGAGAATTCTGGGAGTTGAAGTCCACACATCTTAAAGTTGCACAGGTTGAGAAACGCTGGTCTACTTACTTTGAGTGACAATAAACTTAACACTTCATAGAATTCTTGAACATTATAAAGAGTTTGGGTAGCCCCAGTTATAATGCCATTTAGCATGCTCAAGTGAATGCATGTTCATGGACTCACTGCTAGCTCCATGCTAGAGCAGCCCACAACAGGCCATTATTGCATCAACATGATACATGTGGTGATATCATGACACAAACTCTTTCGATATTGGATGCAAATATATAAGAGTGTGTTTTTCATCATGATGCAAATTTTGCCAGGTATCCTCCTTGTCCCCCTTATTCAAGCATTGCTATGCTCAGTACAATGACATATTCTGGAGTTCTCTGTGATTTTCCTTTAGACCTGTTTTCCTGCATTTGTGGACTGTTTTTTATTTGTTTAGGCTTGCCTGCAGATTTAATAGTTTATTGATTTTGCATTCTCCTGTGGCCGTTAGGCCACAGGAGAATGCAAAATATAGAACAATAAGACCATGTATAACAACATTCTCTTAAGGACGTATTCCACACTAAACTTAATATAAACACTTGTCCAAATCTACTACAGGAGTCCAAATATGAGCCTCATAAATAAAATGCAAGTGCTGCTGTCAGGCCACAGGAGTGGCTTCAGAAAAATAATTCTAGAAGATGGCATTGGATGAGATGAATTCTTGGTTCCTGGAAGGTACAACGTGGAAGCAAGTGGATCCACTTTCTTGCTTCACATGCCCAGTGTACCTGGATATGTTTATGAGTCCTGTATGAGGTCCTTACAATCATATCTTTTGCATATCATGCATTCAGGAATGTCTTAAGCTCCAGAAGCCTGTTTGTGGAGTTTGCTGCAGTACCATGTCTCACGACAGCAAAGCTCTGGATTTGGAAAAGCAAATTGACATGACAGGGACTACTTGCAATGACTGCAATCAAAACATGTATCTCTTAAAGTCATGCAGCTGCTTGTTCAAAATACAGTGGTACCTCGGTTCATGAACTTAATTCGTTCCACAACTCAGGTTGCGAACCAAATTGGTCGTGAACCGAATCAAATTTTCCCATAAGGTTCAATGTAAATACGGTTAATCCGTTCTGACCCCTCCGAATGTGGTCGCCAACCGATTTTGGTCGCCAACCGAATCAAATTTTTCCATAAGGTTCAATGTAAATACGGTTAATCCATTCTGAACCATATGTATTTTTTTTTAATCCCAAAAATATGAAACAAAGTACAGTACAGTACAGAATGAAGAGAGAGAACACTAACCTTGCTTGAGGCGACTTCTGGCGTGGAGGACAGGAAGGCGGGTGGGGAAGGTGGTTATTGTTTGGAGGGAGAGTCCCCCTCCCTACAGGAAGCCACGACCATGTGTCACAGCAGGGAAAATCGCTGTGGGTCATGTTCGTCATCCGATGCAGAATTCTTGAACGGAAGCAACATTTTGCAAACGGTGCTGTTCGTTAACCAAACTGTTCGTGAACAGAAGCATTCGTGAACCGAGGTATTACTGTACCAGAATTATATAATGGAAAGTGTTAAAACTGTGCCTAAAAAACACTACAGAGCACCAGGAATGTCCTCAATAGATTCACATGTCCTTGCCCTTATTGCAGTGAAAGAAAACCTGGACCAGGAAGGACTAGTAAAAACTATCTGCAAAAACTATCACAACAACAACACAAAGTGAATCTGTCCAATCTGTACATCAATGCCATGGGGAGATCCCCCTTACAGAAATGCTAACTTCATGGAATAACTTCAATGATGCTATCAATTTTCATATGATTCCTTTATGGACTATGATAGTGATGAAGATGATATGGTGGCCCAAGTACTGTTGCTTTACTTGAAGGATCAATGAACAAAGCAAGAAATATTCCTAATACTTGGCTTTCATTAGAGGGAAAATACTGCAGATTTTTTTTGGGTGGGGGATGCTGTTTTTTATTATTTCTCTTAGGTTTTTATTGTTGTTTTTGTGAGTCAGCCAGAGTTGTGGCCATAAGATGGGTAACATACAAGTCTTTTAATTAAACAAACAAATAAATAAATCCTTGTTTATATTTTACATTACGCAGTTTTGGATTACAAGATGCAATATAACAATTCTACAGATAAAACTGAATTGCTTTATTTTTTGGGTGGGTTCTGTACCATCTTCTTATATAAGTTCTTGACATTTGAAGGATTGGATCAGTATTCAGAAGGCAACTGGAATTTAGTTTGAAATGTAGAACTAAAACATACTTCCAAACTGATTTTGAAAGTTTCAGACCCAGTTTAGGGGCTTTGACAGGCTTGTGCACAAAGCACTTTTTCCCTGAATTGATTCAATTTATTGAATTAATTTATTAATTTGAATCAAATTAGCGCTGATTTCTGCATCTTTACAGATTTGTATAATGGCACTATTTTTTTTTGTTGGATATTTTGTTTTTAAGTTGACAGTCCTAAAATGTATTTCATCATTATTTCCTGTATATATTTTAACAAGTCTCCTGTATATGTTTATCTTTATACAGCCTCAATAAATTATGCTGGCCTGAACAGGTGACACAAGCTCAAGTAAATTCTGATGAATCACAAAAAGAGTCTATAGTCTTTATGTAATGGTTTAATAGCATCCTGTCGCAATCTCAGTTTTTTCCAAACAAAAATAAACTAATTATCTGTTCCCAAACAACTGGTCATGTGATATTATGTATCACAGCCTAGGGAAGCTTGGGGAACAGGTATGGCAAGTTTGTTGCCCAAAAAGAATTACTAATTTTTTCAGGTAAATAATTAACTGCATATCTAGGACTGCAATTCTATAAATTCATATCCCTGCAAAAACTTTACTGAACAAAGAGAGATTCCTTTTCATAGAGTTATAGAATATATATGCTAGAAGGACCTTGTGGATCATTTAGTCCAATCCTCTTTTGCCTTAACCTTCAATAATATAGGATTACATGGTTTAATCCTTTGTGTGTGTGTGTGTGTGTGTGTGGAGTTATGTATGTATACATGGGAGTAGAACTCATGGTCTCCCAGTTTCTAGTCTGGTGCCTTAACCACTCCACTAAACCAGCTCTTTGTTATATTTACAGAGAAGAAAACTCTATGAAGTCCACTAAGACTTTAAAGTAATATGGGCCAGATTCACTGCTTCATAGTAAATAATAACTCTTCCTAAACTGCTACTATTGTTATAAAGCTTGCTAGTTCTCAGGCCCAATTCTACTGCTCAAACTCCTCATTAGCTATCATTAGCTAACCAAAGTGGGTAAAGATTATATCTAAGGTGGGCTTACCTGACAATGTAGTAGTAAAGTTTATTTACCATTGGGAATGGCTGTTGACTAATAGAATATGAGAATATATGAATACAAGCTTCATGTCTAGATACATACTTAGCAAAAATAAATACAACTTTGTATATTGATTATATGTGGTCAAGTCTTGTTGAACTGATCAAAAACACCCATCTATCCAATATTAATAGCATCTATAGTGACTTTCTGAATCCTAACCAATATATGACCCAATCCTTTGAAACTCAGATTGTCTTATTCATTATACATGTGTATGTGTGTAGTGAATGTATTTATAATATATATAAATGCATACACAACATACTTATGTATACATAAGAAATCTTAATTTTCTCTGTGCTCAACCTGTTATAATTTACCCTCATCTCCCCCCACATACAATTTAAACAAAATAATTATAATTAAAGAAATACAAGAAAAAATTATTTACTAAAGCATTCATAGTTCTGACTACTTATATGATTTGGCCAAAATTTACACAATTGG
The DNA here is from genome assembly GCF_059951505.1 of Python bivittatus. Classification (NCBI taxonomy): domain Eukaryota; kingdom Metazoa; phylum Chordata; class Lepidosauria; order Squamata; family Pythonidae; genus Python; species Python bivittatus. The sequence continues at coordinate 38,991,607 of NW_028277074.1, read as the reverse complement.
CCTTTCTTTCTTGGTAACCCAAGTGGCATTTGTCTTTATATATTCCCAGTAATCTACCTTCATTTTCCCCCCCAAATTTACTGGCTTCATATATATCAATTGCTTTGAGGATGTTGTTTACACTCTCCCCCATCTACATTTGGTGAAGACTTCCAGGGCTTGAGAGTCAAACTTTTAACAACCAATAATACCTTAATTAGCAAGCCATTCTACTTTGCATGTTGCTCCAAGCCACTGGGCTCCAATTATGGAATGAATTCATAAAATATTAAGATAATTTTGCGCTGTGCCGCCATTCTAATGTGCACAGATTGATCTAAGCTTGATTTGAACAAGATTTCTTACTGGATGAGAATATATGCTCAAATTATAATCAGCTGCTGATTTCTAATGATATCCAATGCAAAATTTAGATTTCAAATTTTGATTTGATTGCCAAATTGAATTGTAGGGTGAGTGGCAGGTTCAAAATCAGTCCAAGATTGTTTTCCAAATTGGGGTCCAGAATCCCTTCTATTCAGTGTAGGTCCTACATTCCTTAATGCTGCATAGTTATCCTCCTGCATATGATTCTTTGTTTCCTGTACATCTTGACTAGATTGAGTATAGGAAGTTGGAAGGGAAGAAAATATTAGAATGAGACATGTATGTGTTATGGCTGCTTGAATCTCCTTGTTTACTTTCATTGACATCATTATTCATTTCTAATTTTGTGCATTGTTTCTGCTTCTGGCATTTGATGTGACATGCACATGATTCAAATACCTCAGAGAAAAACAACGGTTTATAGAGATTTTACCTTCTCACTTCTACTGCTCTTATTGGCATCTGTAAATATTACAATTAGCTTTTTCATTGAAAATTAAAATATACAAACTTTGTGCGATGTTATTTTTTAAATTTTTTAATTAAAATCTGTGAAGTATTTGAATTGTCCCCTTCAGACTTTCTGCATATTTGAACAATAAAGCACCAAGCAAAACAGATTTTAAGCTATTTAACAGTTGTGATGTTATTTGTTTAGAGATCAGTGAGGTTCACATGATTATAAACGTAGGCAACATCATGAGGTTCTTTTTCACATATAAGGAAGAGGTATGGGAGTGCTGTGTGTGATGTTCTATTTGTGACGCTGGCTGGCTTGACATTTGTGATTCATGAGATATCTCAGGCTCCCATTCAGTTAATCATGTAAACACAGCCATTAGACTTTGGACCTTGTTCAAACATATGCATTAAATTAATGAGTCAGAGTTTCTTCTGCAGATGCAACTGTCATATCCAGATTTTATATATAATTTCAGTTAATCCCACTTTATTTTCTAATTTAATATTAAGTTTGGTTTAAACTGAATAAATGCTAATAAAAGGTGAGCACAAAGTTTATATCATTTAATTTTGATCACACTTGAAAGTGAAGCTTGTTAATCAATCTAAATTAATAAAACCTTTAACACTTGGAAGAATGTAATATCACTGATTATTTCTTGGTGTCTACATTTGGATATGCTTTCTCCTGATGAGCAGCTTATAGGCACAATCAATATTTATTTAGGTACAGTTATATGCAAACACTTGGACGCTTCTAGTTAAATTACATGTGTCAGTGAATAGCTACATGAACAGAACACAATTTCAACAAAGTACAAAGTTAATCTCTATATATTTCTGCAAATCTGAATATATATTTACTATTTATGTGCAGTTGTTTACAGATTCAAAATAGCAAAACAGTGAATATAGCAAGAGCAGTAGTTTGTATGTGCTTTGAACATGCTGTAGAGGCTGTCAGTTTATGTTCACGGAATCATGGAAAAATATAATTTGGCCAGGATGCCAAAATGTTAGCACACAATTGTATTTGCATATATGTAAATTACTCTTCATTTTTGATTTGAAGACGGTATATAATAACAGTGTGCATCCTTTGAAAATGATTCAGAAGAAGTGTTCTGGACAAACATGGCATCTCTCTGCTGTTCATTAAAGAACTTGACCTTTTGGGGTTTCTGCAGAAACCTGAAAAAAGTTGTAACTACTTTAACAAACCTACTTAAGGTTAAAGTGCTCTCATGTTCTTATATGGTATCTAAATAGTCCTTCCATATATGTTTTGATTTTACACAGTTTTAGTAATAACACGCCAATATTCATCTAAGCAAAAGGCAATACTCGATAATAAAGTATACAGTGATAAGAACATAATATATTTCTATATTAATAGAAATGCTTTAAATATATTTAAAAAGCAGAGTAAAAAATGGCAAGCTAAAAGGAGTAAGCAATAATTAACCTGCAGAGATAAAGAAAAAAAAAAAAAAAAAGGCTGGATTTACATGAAAGGCTAATCCATGGGTTGTTGACTCAGCTGAATTCATACAATGCAGTAAGCCAAAACAAGTCATATTGTGGTTTAGCCCACAGGGGAATCCATATGAACTTGCAATACTTAGTCCTAAGTGCTTCTGTGACACACCCAGAATTTAAAAAATAGTAATAGCTGAGTATGGTGAACAAAAGTTTGATGAAATAGCTAAATTTAGGTTGCACCACTGGAAAATAGAGGAAAGGATGCAAAGTTGAGGAAGGAGACAAAACAATATAGTATACAGGAAGCTGAAGACCAAGAGTTTGGAATATAGGGTAGGAATAATTGGAACAACACCACAAAAAGGAGAAAAGTGAAGGCAGTAAAAAGCTATGAGAACAGGAAAGATAAAGCTGGAACAAAAGGAAAGCAGCAGAAACTGGATCTCATTCAACATTCATATTTAGCTTTCTATAATGCACTCTTCCATTGTTTAGTAGATATGTCTGCTCTAGAAATACAATACTTATAGAGTGATGTGAGTCGCAAGTATGAGTCAGTTTCTTTCATGCTGTATAATAAGTCAGGTCTTAAGTATTTGTAAGATAGGTTCTTTTAAATATCCAAATTAATTCTGTTGTACTTAGAATTGGAGAGCCAGTTTGGTGTAGTGGTGAAGGCACCGGGCTAGATACTGGGAGACCGTGAGTTCTAATCCTGCCTTATGGGTGACCTTGGGCCAGTCACTCTCTCAGCCCTAGGAAGCGGGTAATTGCAAACCACTTCAAAAACATCTTGCCAAGAAAACTGCAGGTTTATTTTGAGAGCCATTTGCTGTAGTGGTTAGGGCAGTGGGCTAGAAACCAGGAGACTGTGACTTCTAGTCCTGCATTAGGCACAAAGTCAGCTAGTGACCTTGGGCCAGTCCCTCTCTCTCAGCCCTAGGAACCAGGCAATGGCAAACCACTTCTAAAATCTTGCCAGGAAAATTGCAGGGGCTTGTCCAGGCAGTCACCAGGAGTCAACACTGACTCGAAGGCACACCCCCCTCTTAGAATCAATGTTTCTCTAACAATCACTAAGAATAGAAACATCCTATTTCAGCAAGATAACTTATTATCTGGCCCTGTCAGTTAATATATAGGATCACTTTTTGTGAGATGGGCGGTATCTAAATTTGAAATATAAACAAATAAAAATATATCAGATTTGAATATAACCATAAGGAAAGACATTAGTGCAGAGACTTCCAAGGCATACTCAGTAAATTACGGTATTAATGCTCCAGTTCCAGTAGCATATAAATAGACCAAAAGGTAATTGCCCTTCCATATCTTCAAGAACATATTCTTGGCTCTTAATGTTTATGTGGTTGTGTGTGTGCGTGTGTGTATTAAATATTTATTTTTGCTTATGTCACCAATGCCATTTTTTTAGATAGCTGAAGTTGATCAACTTCCTATATTTGACAATGTGCAGTTAAACTCTAAAGTACCTGACTGTACTTGCATTACTACAGATAAAATTTAACAGTTACTTCTCTTGAATGAAATCATGTTATGTGCAAAATAGTTGGTGCTATCCTCTGCTTCAGTGCTGATTAGCTGGGATGTGCCTGGCCATAGTTACTAGTACTGGATAAAATTAATCACCAGGTAGTACTGTTACTTGCATTTTGCAATTCTTTGTTGGCACTCTATCTATATCTGCTCTCAAGTGATTTAAAAAAAAGAGTTTAGAATGGACTGGAGGAAAGCAAGAGAGAGAATTCTTGATTCTTAATAGCTGTGATGATCAATAGGAGAGGCAGATTTAAAATAATGTCACATTCATGTACAAGTATACTTGCATATAAAAAAGGGAAGGTCAATGCATGGTCTTCAGATGTTGTTGAGTTCTGATTCCTATCAGTCCTAGTCAATAAGACCTATGTTGAGGAATGATGGATTCTTACCATAGCCATAGGTGAATGGCTGCTATTCATTCTAATAGAATACTTCTAGAATTCTAAAATGAAAGTGGCCTACACAAAAACAACTCGTCTTAAATGTAATGGCCAGAAACCATGTCTTATGTCTGGTGCTATCATATGAGTGAGCCAAATGATCATTATTTTAATCTAGTCAAGTTCATTTGTTCCTATCATAAGCAATTCTTTGTAATGGTAAGGATAGTTCAGCAGCAGAACAAATTACCAAGGGAAGCAAGACCTCATCTCTTCTCTGGGTGTGTTGAGGAATGCCAGACAGCCAACTGTTAGAGATTTGTTGATTCAGATTTCTATACTGAGCAGAAGTTTGGATTTGATGGTTTAAATGACCTCTTGCTAGACTATAGGTCTGCTCTCATAATCCAAACAACTAATCCATCCCTTTCCCAGTCATTGACTTACCATCACACACTGGTAGCACAACATTGGAGGTAGATGGATCTGTCTTGTAGACATTTTTACAGTCCTCCCAGCTGCTGTAAAGGAGGCTAAGAGATTTTCACTTTCTATCCTACTTTATCCCTTCTTTTTCCTGGGCTGGAGCAAAACATAATAAAAATTTGTGGCGTGATCAGATGCATTACCAATGCAGAAAGATTTGAAGGTGTCTTACTTTTTCTACCATTTCTGATCATGTTTTCCTCTCTTCCAGTATAGCGTTGCAGGAAAACCAAAACAGAAATTATGATGGAAAGCATAGAGAGGCCCACTTTTCACAGGGTCTTTCTAAGACTTTATCTTGATGATAGTTAGCCTCATGTTTGACATTTGTCATGACATGCCTGACTGGGGAGAGTTATAGGGCTAAATATGCTGAATATGTGAATTGCTTGGGGCTAGAGGGCAATAAGAGGGATTAAATGATATGTATATGATACATCATAATGCAAATGTTGAAACATAGACTTTCATCAAATGCTACACAAGTACTAAATTGGATCCTTTCCACAATGACATAATGATGCAAATGTCATTTTGATGCCCTCGTGGCTTGGAAATTCCTTGTGACCACCATGGAAGAGGCATCCAGCCAGCCAGTTTTAATCCACATACGTATTTCTTAATGTGACATAAAATTTCCATCCATCAGAATGTCACTCAACTTGTAGGAACATTTTCATAGTTATCTTAAAGACAGCTGGATTCAAAGAAGCAAACTCTGTGTTTTTGTTTTCCTTTTGTTTTCTGTTAGAGAACAAGTGCTTTCAAGTGGCATAATACTGGCCAAGAGAAACTTTGTTTTAGTGCTGAGGTCAATACTTTTGGCCAATTTTGCCCTTTTTGAGAGAGCCAAAAATTCAATCCAGATGGATAGCTTTGTAAAATATATATATATATATATATATATATATATATACACACACACACACACACACACACACATACACACACATACACACACACACACACACACACACATACGCACGCATGGATGCATGCAAAGGATTTAATGCGTGCCTCATTGGAAAGATCATTCTATGGCACACATATGACCTGATCCCCAACCAAATAAAGTGATAGCTTCTAAACATGGAAATGCAAAGTGGTAGTTACCATGAGAATGTCTAACAAGTTTCAGGAAGGATATATATATTAAAAGTTCAGAATAATTATTTCTATGTGTAAGAATTCTTCCTGCATCCAATTATACATCTGAAGTTTTAAAAGTTTTCATCATTGTGGGATGATCATATATAATTTTGCAAGTCATAGTTGCTCCCAAGATATGTTCTATTTGACACTGGCAGTAATAAAACATTATACATCTTATGCTGGTCTATGATCATAATAAAGATTTGATTTGATTTAAGTGTGCATTTATGAGGCCCTATCTCAGACAGTAGCAAAAGCTTTATGATAAAATGTTGTTCTATTAAATGTTTGTGTCCATCAATAAATAGTACAGAACAATCATCTGCTAGACCACATCCAGTTGCATTATTTAAGTTGTGTTGTTACCCCTACCAGGACAGAATTTCATTGTGATAGTAGAAACTTCACATGGTAGTTTTTACTATCATAATAACATTCCTTACTGGGCAAGACTGCTCCTTTTAGAACACAAGAATCCAGTCACAAAACAAAGTAGGAGAAGTATGCAGAGGAAGGATTCTGAAGTTCTTTCCAAACATTTAAGCGACAATATGTTTATGCATATGTATGTGCTGGAAAGCATAAGATAGTCTGCTTATTCTATCCTCTGAGTCGTATGCCTGGGAGGAAAGAGGGAAATTAAAATGGAGCAGTTGCTCCAAGCTGCTTCCCAATTGGGTCTACCATAGAAATGCATTGGGCGAACTTTTAAAATATTTTTTTCTCTACAGCCTCCAGCCTGATCTAGCCCATTTTCAAGTTCTGTCTTTCCTTGCTGTCTTCTCCCTCACCCCCCACCCCTTCAGCATAAGCCCTTCCAGAAGATCTTAGAAATGTGCATCAAGTATAATATCAGCCTTTGGTGACCTTGGCAAGACTGCTGTATATTTTCTAACTATGGGCTGCCCAGTTTCAGTCTCCAAGAGGTAGGACCAAGTCACAGTTTGATTACAAATCTATTTTTCCTCCTTCAAGACCCAGGGAGAAGAGAAACTGGAACTGAATGTACTTGAAGTTCTGCAGTTTCAGACTTCTCTACCCTAGGCCAGCACTCACCTTTGCCAATAGACTAGCAAGAGGAAGATCTAGCAGCCCTCTAATAGGGCATGGTTCTTTTTTTTCTCAATACATGTATTAAAACCATGCATTTTAAACAGGATGCCATTTGAAATCAATCTTTTTTTAACCAGATGCCTAGATTATGGTTAAGAGCAACAGTGAAATGTATTGGGAAATTTTGGTCCCTTAGGAAGTAAATAAAAATGTAAAACAATGCCTATAATAACACTAATACCATCAACTTTAGCCTCCATAATAACTCTACAAGACTCAACATTCATGAAAAGCTAAATTCTTCACAAATTAGATAGAAGGAACAAATGCACAATTGGGGTTGCCTTCCAGTCAGCGTTGTCTTCTGGTGGCTGCCTAGACAAGTCCCTGCAGTTTTCTTGGCAAGGTTTTGCAGAAGTGGTTGGCCATTTGCTTCTTCCTAGGGGTGAGAGAGAGTGACTGGCCCAAGGATACCCAGTTGGCTTTGAGCCTAAGGTGGAACCAGAACTCACAGTCTCCTGTTTTCTAACCTGATGCTTTAACCATTACTCCAAACTGGCTCTCTAATTCACATATAGCAATACCAATATATGAAGTAAACTGTTGCGGAAAATCTAGAAAAAACAGAGCATAACACCAGGGAGAAATAACCAACCATTATTTCAATGAGAGAAACCAAGAATAATAGAAAGGTAAGACTTTTTATAAGAATTTTGAATTGTAGAATGGGAAATTCTGTGGCTCTGATTTGCTATCAGGATCTTTGGACCATTTAAGGAAAACCAGATAAGTTTGACTATGTAAATAGAGCCATTTTATTGTTAAGGAAAAGTGTTTTTAGAGGCAGCAACATGCTGGAAATAGCCATTATCTCTTATTAGCCAGAGAACACTGAAGACATTAGGTGCATATCCCCCAGGACATAAGCCACTTTGTTTGATGTTCATCCACTCCACATTGTTCTCCCTTTGTTTGATGTTCACCCACTCCACATTCTTGCACACATGTGTAATTATCCACACAACAATCCTATGAGATAAGTTAGGCTTCAAAATAGTGAATTGCTGGTTCAAAGTCTCATCATGACTGATGTGGCTGGATGGAGAATTTAATCTGTGCCTGTCTATTCCTAGTCTGATACTCTAACAACTGTACTATGGTTCATTCATTTTGTGAAAAAAACATTAGTATACAGTTTATCTGTATACTAACAGACAGAATGTTAGTATACAGTTTATAATTTTAACTCTTTCTGTGTATGTGTGGGTATATCTGGAAATGACACTTTACTGAAGTGAAAGTTGGACTTCAAAGAAGCAAGACAGAATATTAATACTTTTGAACTTTGGTATTGACTCCTGAGAATATCATGGATAACCAAGATAACAAACAAATCAATCCAAAGTTTTTACTTGAGGCACAAATGGCCAAGTTCAAATTATCACACTGTGGACACATTATGTGAAGACCCAGCTTCCTGTAATGGTAGAGGGAAAGAGAAGAGGATGACCAGCAGCACAATCAGTGGACTCAATTACAGTGGCAACCTGTGCACGTTTAGAAGCCCTGAAGGGCCGGGTTGGGATACATCATCCGGGAGAAGGTCTGTCTACGTGGTCACTAAGATTCAATACCCCCTTGATGGTGGAAACTCTCTTTCTTCTCTCTGCACATAAATACACACTTACATACAAACACACACAGGCAGGAGGAAATGATGTCATGGGTGTTTAATTACTTTGTACATCTTGGACTACTCGGTAAAGGAGATTATAAATGTAAATACAATGGAGGAAGGGTCTCTGAGAACATTAAATTATAATGCAGATTTCCCCAACCTGGCTTCCTTCACATATGGTGGGACAATACATTTTCAGCAATTACAATCACCAACTGAAAATTCAGTTCTAATTTCAGCACATATGGAGACCACCAGATTGGGAAAGGCTAATATGTCTCATAAACTAAGACATGGGACCAGTGGGCTGCCCAAGTATGCTGGTAATTAATTCAAGGCACCAGAGTAATTAAACATCAGTAATTAAGAGTAATGAAACAATGCTTGGTGGCTTTATTTGAAAATTGAATTAAATGTCCTGTGTCAGGAGGGTGAAAACATTAAGTTAGGAATTATTTCTGTCTGTAAGCTTTCTAAGATCACAGATTCATGTCATCCATTGCAAATCACTTTCCAGACATGACTCATATCATGAATAAGACAGGAGGGGATACTTTGGGGGGCCTGTGGAGACATTTGGTTTATTTAAGGATGTACTGTGGATACAACCATAAAATGGCTAAAGTAGGAGCATGGCTATAAAAAAAAATACTACCATGTGGACATGGCAAGGCACAAAAGTTTAAGAGCACCTTTTTTTCTGTCTTTTGCAGACAGAAACAGAAAGCAGAGAAAAATAAAAAGAGCAGAGGGCTAACCAACAGGAACAAAGCCTTTGCCCTTATGGAGGTAAATTTCTATTAGTGGTAGAAATGGGAAGATAAATAAAGGAAAATGAGGAGGAGGGAGCAGAAGCCGGAAGAAAGGGAAAAAAAGGAACATAAAAGGAATCCAGAAGGGAGGATAAGTTCATTCCACAAATGATCTTGTTTCTACCTCTATTTTCAGTAAAGGACAAATCATTCAAATTTATTTGAAATGGGAGAGTTGATCTGAGAAAAGCATCAGTGTGATCTTGCAAATATAACACATTGTTAGCACTTTGTTGAATGATCCCAAGCATAGAAAGACATTACTGGGCAAAGAAACAGCAGTTTACTCCCTGACCATTCTCAGGACATCACACTCACTTTGGCAGATAGACTTATTGAGTCAATTTATAGTGAAAATCCTATACTTGTCTATACTCAGAAATAAACTCCATTGAGCTCAGCTGATTGTTTAATGAAGGTATCTGCATTTAAGTATCTCTGGCAAATGGTCACCTAGCCTCTTTTTGAATATATTCAGTGAATGGAAGCCAATATGGGTAATTCATTCTGCTGTCAAATTGCTGTTACTGTTAGGAGTGGGTTTTTCCTCCCTCTGCATTAAATCAGAAGCTGCCTTTTTCCAATAGAAAAGTCCTGTAGTCTGGAACAATAGAGAGTAGGTTGACCTTTTGTATGACATCTTTCAAGTTTGTTTGTTTGCTTATATGATTTATATGGCTGCCCATCTCACGGCAGTGACTCGGCATGGCATGTAAGGTGAAAAACAATTTAAAATCCAAAGCATGATGTCTGAGGTCACAAAGAAGAATCCCAACTTATAAGAAAACAGCATTAAGTGGCATGTATTAAGAGTTGCCTTCATCAAGGAATTTTGACAGTTAAGGTTGCAGGCCATGAATTAAGAGACTCCTCTCCTTTAAATATTTGTGTTTTTTATATTTTATCACATAACATATAAATCCTCTATAAATGGTACAAACATACCCATCATACTACTATTCCCATCTCGAGTCTGCAGCATTATAGTGATAAGCAATGGGAATTAGAGACATGAAGTAATAGAAAGAAAAAATAGCTAAGTCTGCTTTATACCAATACAATTTGCTATACCTTGCCATTCCTTTCTCTTTGCAGATGACCCTTGCTTCCAACTTATCCATACCATACTTCATAGATTGCCTTTGTTCTTTTAACTTCTCTTTTCTATGATCTCGTCATTTCCATTCAATCACAGCATTCTTAGTTTTAGTCTTCATATAACTCTTCTTTCATATACTTGTTTTGCGATTCATCCTCATCCACTCACGTCAGTTTCATACTTTTGCATTCAGTCCACATCCATTCAGGGCCCATTTATTCCTGACCTTATCCCACCTTGTCTTACCACACACACACATCTATAGTAACCTATTTATACCTCATTCAACTTTTTCTGTCTGTACATAGTATACCACATCTTTTATCCACATTTTTGCAGCAATCATTCTCTTATATGCATTTTTTAAAATCATCCTCAGCTCCTTCATTTCATCTTTCCACTAGAGATCCTTTTGTGAGCATATTTCCATGCACTTCTGTGCCATTCCATACATTTTTCTTCAGCGTAACATTGCAATTATCACTGTGTTCAAGCAACTTCCACATCCCCTTTCCCCACCTACACTTTCCATTCATTCTGGATAGATAGATTGCCTTGTCTTCTAATATTTTTCATACACGATTAATACTTTCTCTTCTTGTATTCATTCTACTTTCCCTTTACTTTCTTTACTTTTCTCCTTTTCTTCCTTATCCCCCCTTTTCCCCCCAAGGTCTTCCATTGCCTGTACAAAGTAATGGTCTATCCCACATTTAAACCCTCTAATCACCCATGTATCCTTTACTAATTCTCTCAGTCTTTCATCAGAAACAACCCAGTCATGTTTTTTATTAACTCCTTTGACATTTACTTATTTATTTAAAAAACTTGAATGGCTGCCTACCTTATGTGTCACAACTCTGGGTGGCTCACAAAATGGTAATTAAAAAGCAAGAGATATTCTAAAACCAGCACCCCCCAAAATTCTGGTTCCCTGAAGAACACTCTCCAACCCATCAACAATTACAATCACTTGGATCCATCCCCTAATTCTGTGTACTTGTGAATAGAAGCATGTTTAAACCACATATTTAAACAGACCTTTTTCTAAAACGATGTTCACCAGTCACCACTTTCACTCAGTATTCTTTCATCTCATTCCCACCCATCCATTCATGTCACCAAACAGAATAATCTTTTCGTAAACCACATTCCTTAAGAATTTTGCTTGTTTATACTTGTGATGAAGACTGGAAGTCACTTCTTTATATTTATATATTTATTTTTCTTTACGTCACTCTTTGCTTTTTCTTTTCTTTTTTCTTTCTATTTTTTCGTTCTTTACACTTTTTATTCTCTCTTTTTTTTCTCTCTCTGAGTTTAGTTTGTATTAGTTTTTATTACTTCAATTAAACGGTATAATAAAAATTTTATGTATGTGTGTGTGTGCATGTCTATTAGAACATTAGAATGTAAATAAATGAAGATATTTTGTTCATGTAAAAAAAAAAAAGAATTTTATGTGATTTTCCTATCTGGTTCTCTGTTATCGTTGTTTACTGGAGTATAATATACAATTATCACCAACCTATAAATTCCTGTTTTCATATATACTCACAAGAATCTATTCATACTTTCTGCAATACATTTTAGCCTTTTCATTCATAGTTAAGCCTACACCTTCACTTCCCTGCATGTATTCATCAACTCCATTTCACAGGACAGACCATCTTTATTCATATCTGTTACGTCCTTCTCCTTATTCTTGGTTTCACTGACACACAACATAATTATTTATTCATTCTGTTATTTCATTTGTTAATTCATGCTCCACATACATTCCGAGCTGAATCTTCTTTAGACTTTGGTTAACAACAGATGGGCCTCTGAATGTTGATCTCGGATATCCATCATGGCTTTGGTCAATTGAAGCTTTCTCTTACTAAAAAAAAGTAAATTAAGTTATTAGTCTCAGTCACAGCTCTGCTAAATATTGCAGCCCCTGCTAACAGTAATGACAGTAACAGTTATTTGGGGCATATTTTGACCACCATGCCACAAGAACAGCCAAAGTCCAATTTTACTCCAAGCATACTCACATTACTCTATGTACCTTAAAATTTTTAATTTAAAGTCTAGTTAGCAAACCAACTGAAATGCACAAGCATTTCATTTTACCAACTGAAATGCACAGGCATAATTCAGTAAATAAGATTGGTTTTTTAAAAAAAGTATTGTTCTCCTGTAAGAAAACCTTATATAGCTACAAGAATCCTGAGACTGAAGAGAGCTTATAGTTTAATAATTTCCACTGTATGGTGAAAATGTAGGTGCCAATATTGTATGGGACTGGATTGTTTAGATGTGTTATATCTATTCATTGCAAAAAATATGATAAATACATCATTTGTTCTTGTGAACTCTGATAATGTGTATATATGTATGGTGATGTGCTGGTATCATTTTCAGTCCTGAATTGTATAACTGTCCTTAATTTCTGTGTTCACAATCCAAAATACAATACTGCACTAACACACACTTTGAGAGGCAAGGGTGGTTTCTTTTACTTTCTTTTCAGTTCACTGTCATTGAATACGGCAGTGGAAGGGATCCTTACTAAAAGTGGTGTCTCTGCAAGTAACATATCACTGCATGACTACTAAGCGGCCAATGTCAACATGTGTGGCTGCTAATATCAAAATCCAACAATTATACTGTCATGATCATACCCCTTTAACAATGTCAACAGAATGCCCTTGCCCCATCCACCTTTTTCTATCTCTCAGGATAATGATCCTCCTTTTATTCAACCACAATTCAATACCAGCGATTACTTAAATACACACCAATTGTCTGGGTTGAACTATGGAGCAATTAGAACAAAAAGTAACATGCTAAAGTTGTTTTTCCCTCATGTAACAAAGAATCACAACATGCTTTTTGCTATTCAGGGCAAGAAGTGACAAGTTCTCAAACTAATAGATACTGCAAGAGGAATGCATGTGGGCAGTGTGTAAAAATAGCTCTAGCTTTTTGATCACATTCCAGATTGGCTAGCAATTAAACTCCTGACTCAAATACTATGGAATTTTTACTGGCTAATAATTTTAGTTGTTTATATAATCAGTCTTTTTTAAATTGTGTAATGCACACTTTGTCATGATTATGAAGCACAGAATACCCAAATAAAACTGAGATAACATTTGTTAAGGATTTGCTTTGGAATTTGAATAGATTCCTGAACGTTACTAGAGTGTCTAATTCTGAGTTGGAAAATATAGTATGTTTTAACACACTGGTTATATGAAATGGAAAGCTCGTGAGATCAACATGGATTGAGACACGTAATTGTGTATACTTTATCATATTGTAATTAAATGTTTACTTCACAAAGATGACCAACAGTTGGAAGTCATTGAAATTACGTCCACCTATGCAGTTTGTTAGCATGTAGCAACTCATCCTATTAATTGGCAGTTGCCATTACACACTAAGAAGATAAATATTTGGTGCTTGCATCATTCCAACAACTACATTTGACCTCTGGTGAACCATTGAACAAAAACATTTCCTTTCCAGGAGCACATTCATAATCCTCAGGCTTAACTCATCTGTATTTCCTTAAAAGAACTCCCACCTCCATAAATGAAAAAAAACACACCAAAATTATAAGCCTTCCCTCCACTGACATCACATCACTGGTCATGTCGCTGTGGCCCTGAAGGCGTGGGGGAGCATAAAATATGGCCTCCGACTGAAAAAAATCATGTGGCCTCAAGCAAGACAAATGTCTATATCTGACCCATACAAGCTGTTTCTTCATATGAAATGAACCTAAGAATGTTTGATTAAAATATTCAGGTTTTACCACACAGGTACCAATATTTTTATGTTTTTCAGATGACATAATATGCTGTTTTCAAAAACATCAATCCAAGTGGACTGCATCGAAAGCAGGCTGCTAAGTATGTTTTATATCTACTAGTAGTTTTTACAGTTCATTTCTAGTATATCTGAAATTTAAGATGTCCCCTGGGTTCTCAGTTGCCGGAGATGAATATGAACTTGACTCAGGCCAAAATTGATAAGGACCTAAGTATATTATAATGTATTACAACCTTGAAAGAAAAATAAAGGAATAGGTTTATGGTTTGTAGTCTCTTCTGCTTTTCTTTCTGAAAGGCTGCCAGACACATTTGTTCAGCCTCTGGATTTGAAAAGCCAGTTGGCTTTCGGGAAGGGATTATGATTTCAATCCAATTGTATGTTTCTAAACCATTTTTTTTTTCTTGAAAAGATCCTGGACTTGTAATCGCCTTGGTCACTGACCGGTCTCCATTCAAAATGCCAAGAGCGATGGGGCTGTAATATGCCATTTGGCTGAGCCAGACCAGAGTGCTTCAAAAAGCAAAAGGAAAAGGTGGGGTGGGGGAAAGAAAACAGAAAAAGTATCTGTAGAACAACAAAAGGAATCCATTGCATGCTTGCCCACCACAAGCTATTCAGTTGTAAGATTTTAAATGGAACTGTAGCTGTGCTTCTTCCCTAGATGTGAACTGAACAATTTTCATCATGGTTAGAACAATATGCATCCTTTCAGTTCTAAAACAGGGCTGCCATAGCCAGGTTTCAAATGACCATTAGATGGAAGCAGAGAAATATGAAAACACGAACCTTTTGCTGGCATCTAGTGGCCATCCGGATTTCTGCAGCCCAGGTATGGTAGCCTTACCTAAAAATAAGGTCTCCTTTAAGCTGAGCTCAAATCCTTGTAATTTCATAGATGTATACATTAGCTTTCTTGGTAATAGTGGTTTTCTGACTTTCCAGTCTTTTTGACCATCTTGTTACTTTATTATGGCCTCCTACTGAAATATGAACTACGTCCACCTTGCCCAATTTTCCAAGATCGCTCAGGGTCAGCTAGATGCTGCCACTACTTGCTCATTGTTCATTAACAGCTTCAGTTGAAGAATTTCAGGTCAGTTTCTCACTCTCTGTAAACAAGTTGTGTCTCATTTTACACCCTATTTTCATTATTTTATTTCAGGCAGGACACATTTAGTGCTGCTGAGCAAAAATGCATCGTTCTTCTTGTCTGCATAATAAGGAAGCTACTCCTTTAAAATAAGGAATCAACTCCTATTTTTCATTATCATTATTTCCTTTAGCTTTGTTTTTGATATTTTAATTTATAGGTCTGCTCCACAGGCATACCAAGATTCAAGAGAATTATATTAAATGATGACCTGATATATACTGTATATATTGGATGTGCAGCTGATTTGGGGGCCGTGCCAAGGCAATAGATCGTTATTACATTTCTTATTGTGGTTGTCTTTTTACTGCCAAGGGTAGAGAAAAGGCATACAGGTTTTTCTGCCTCAGCTGCCAAAATCCTATGTCTCACCTTGGCAACCTTGCACTTTTACTCAGAGAGCAGGTGCATCCTGTTTCCTAGATTCCCTTTATCACAAATTGGCACAATATGCATCATGCTGTTTCCAACAATTCCTGATCAAATATATATGATTTGTATGTAGCATGGCTTCTATGCCTCCCTTCAGAATTAACATGCTCATACCTGGAGGGTTCAGTTAAATTATGAACGTCCAGTAAAGATGAATTAGTGGTAGCTGGCATACCAGTGGATTATACTTCTGCCTATTACCATTTACTCTGTGTTCATCTGGCCAACAAGAACAGTCCTCTTCCTTATTGGGAACACAAGTGACAGATTAGGGGACATGAACAGTGCTGTCATTTTGATCAGCAATATAGTTTTCAGCCAATTCTGTGCTCTGTATATTGAGTCAGGTTTTTTTTTTTTTTTTACCCAGAACCTAACTGAACTTAACACTATCAAAACTTTCCTCCTCATTTTGCCTACACAAGCCTGCAGTGGACAGTTGCTGCTATCCAAAGTTTAGAGAATACCCATGATATGTGGATTAAATTTTAATTGTTATTAAAAGTGATACAGTATGTTTCCTTCCCAATGCTAACACCAATTAAATCATTGGTTTTATTCACGGTGGGAGGGTATAATTCAGATTCATGTATCATTTTAAATGGTCACCATACCACAGAGTTTGTGAACCATTCATGCACTAGTATTTCTCAGTAGCACTTCTGCTTTTGGACAACTCAGAGGTTTAACTAACTAAAATGTGCTTAGTACTAAATATGCATGCTAGAAACACAAGTTTAAGAGGGAAAAAAAAAGCGCCAGTGATTGATTGATGTTAGAGATGGCTCAATTTTCTATAGTTATGTCAAGGTATGAAAAAATGTTTCTGTATAAGATTTCTCTTTATCAGTTGGATAAATCTCAGAGTGGTGGAAAAGAATTGGGGTGACTTTCCTGAGCAGTACTTGTGTCTCCCCTACACTTGTGTGCATATGTGGTTCAAAACTGTTGGGACCACAGTGGGCCAGAAACAGGCCAGGTGGGGAAGCCATGGTTGCATGACTCTCTGGCAAAGAGGGAGAAGGGAGAGGAAACTGGGTTCATGGGAAAGGCAGTATGATGGGTGATTTACACAATCTCAATCCAGCAGCACAGAACTGTGTAGGGAAAACTGGCTCACCGAAATAGGGCTGAATTGGCTAGAAAACACTCCTACCTCTGTTAGGATCATAGGAGAAGGCCATGTGAATTTTTGTTACGGTGGAATTTTGCAAATGATATTTGCAGGTGGACCCTATGCTGTGTGTTAAGTACTGAACATTTTATAATGTTAAACACATTTGGAAGTCTGACTAATAAGATTTGCTGCTTTTTGCTAGCAGCTTTCAGACAATTCTGTGATGGATGCTTGCCTAGATTCAGACAGCTGCATGATGGATGCTCTTGCAAATCCATCAGGAAACTTTTCTTTGTTGCCTTTTGCAGAATCTTTTTGGGCTAATCTCCTTTTGTGATGCTTTAATACTTCCTAAGGACTGAGTGCATTTTATATGTTCACTGGACCTGTTATAGTTTAACCTTTATATAGCTTTGCAGTCAGCAGTGGTATAAAGGAAATCGATGATTGGCAGCTCTCTACTAATATATCTAACCCAGCTTTCTACAATCTTTAGATTTCAACTCTTATAATTCTGACATAATGAAAGTAGAAGTGCAACACATATGAAGGACAAGTTGGAGAAGTTATCAGATATGGCCAGATTTGAAAAGCTAAACGAGGCTGGACCTGGTAAATATTTGAACCAAAAAAACTAGATTTGGAGGTCCAAAACAAAAACAAAATTCTGGAAGCAGACAGTGACAAATCACTTCTACACTGTTGCCAAAACAATCACATGGATTAGTCCATAAAATCACCACAAGGGTGAGTTTCATTTGAAAGGATCCAACTACTCTTAAAAATGTTCTAGTTGTAAATCCATACTTACGTATCAGCATTGACTGGTACTGCTGAAATTGGAGGGCAACAGATCAGTGCAGTATTACAGCAGTAATATACCTTGGGAGAGGCAGTTCCCAAGTTAAAACAGATGTAGCCACCTGTATTCTAAAATAAGATTTGCCAAATGCATGTATAGAATCATAATAAACTGGGATATGAGTGGAGGGAAGCTATGCCGGTGGATCCAAAAAGAAGCTCAGCAGGCCAGAGCAACTGAACAAAACATTTTGGCAGTGCACACTGGTCAGCCCCTCTGCTCTAGACTGAGGCAGGTATTGTGTATACTCCCCACTGGAACAGTCTCTGACTGCCTTTCCCTTTAGGTGTGTCATGCATATCAAGGACTTGTTTTTAGATGGTGCTACTAATTCCATATCAGAAAACCCCATATAGGACCAAATTGTGGTATGTAAACTTAATTACATAAGGACATATGGACTTAGAAGTAACTTGTAGGTTATAGGTTTTAACATATGTGAATTGAATTCTGTTAATATAGTAAGACTTCTCTTTCCTGTTCATCCTCCCTCATCCCAATCCTATCAAAAAGGAAAGAAGAATCCTAGGCACTGTCATTCATATGTATGTATGTATGTATATATGTATATATAATAAATATTCAGGATCCATCCTAAAACCGAGCTAAATTTGTTCTCACCTACAGCTTAATTCTCTGCTTGCAGGTTGTGAAATGTAGAGACATTTTGGTGGTTTAGGAGGAAAGTGTGGAAACATCATCAGAAAGCTAAGTTAGATTGAGGACATGAGCTGGCAACAATATTTCTTGCCCTCACTCTGGAACGTTCTGGGAAGGATGCATTTAAATTGCAGCTATTAAGGTGAATGTATTATGCAAGATAAACTACTTGTATCAAATGGCACCAATTCCAGTCCCAGAAAAAAACCTTACAAAAATGCAAAAACCTGTTAATAAATGAACAGTATGTGGGGTTGGGAAAAAAAAAAAACTTAGAGCAAAATTTAAAATGTTACAAGACCCAAAAGACCGAGGTGGTCTTGCTCTTCCAAACTTCTAATTATATTACAGAGCAAGTGTTTTGTCATGGCTAACAGAATGGATAAAATCCCCAAACTGTGAAATGCTAAGATTGG
The DNA here is from genome assembly GCF_059951505.1 of Python bivittatus. Lineage (NCBI taxonomy): Eukaryota > Metazoa > Chordata > Lepidosauria > Squamata > Pythonidae > Python > Python bivittatus. The sequence continues at coordinate 38,972,609 of NW_028277074.1, read as the reverse complement.
AAGGAATCAGCCAAGCTAATGGGCTTCATAGATATTTGTGGTACATGGACATGAAAGAGGACAAACATTTAAAATGACAAAAGACATTGCTTGATGAAAGTATGGAACTTGATAAGAAAAATAAGTCCAACAATTTTACTGAGAGCTTCTCCTTTAAATGCTTTTCATGCTGGAGATAACTATAGCAAGAAAAGTGAATTCACATACACAGATATGGTCCCTTTAGATTCCATAAATGGACTAAAGACACAGCAAGAATTATTTGGTGGCCAGGATATACCATGGCTGAAGTACATTCAAACTGTTGGAAGAATAAAAACTGACCCCAAAAATGAGGGAAGATTTCTAAGAAAAATGACAAATTTGAAAAACTCATACAGAATCAAGACCATATATTAGGGCATATATATACAAACGGTTACTTAGATGTGACACAGAGACAGAACAAATCAACAATTGTATGATACAATGGATATAAAATTTCAAAGAAATAATCACAATACAACAATGGAAAGAACTATGGAACAAATCATTAAATTCAAGTTATAATTTAAGAGACAACTGGTACAAAATATTTATAAATGGTATACAACTCTGCCAATAATTACCACGATAGAGAAATTATACAGTGATAAATGTTGGAAATGCCGTGATACAGAAGGAAGATTTTACTATATGCGGTGGTCATGTTAAAAAAAAAAAAAACCCTCAAAAGTCCTGGTAAGAACTACACAGTGCTTAGAATCAAAATTTGAATTGAAACCACTTAAAAAAAAATAGACATAATTCCAGGACATATCAACAAAAAATATCTATTGGGTCCAGTGATGGCTTCACCAAGAGAAGACAGACTTTCTTCAAAAATAAATTCACCACCACCCAGACCCAACAAGCCATGTTTTGTGATGGCATGTTTATGGATCAAGCTTGTTATCACCACAAAGAAGGTGATAGGAAGTAGAACTTGAGGCTACATATTTTGAGCACAAATGTCTCCTGGGAGATTTTGACTAACCAGGAACAGCATGGAATCAGCACCACTAGATAGACCAGACCAGGAAACCAACCCCACAGGAAGGCTAAAACTACTTTTATTGATATTGGCTAGAATAATGGAATCTTGCAAGTCTGATTGTGCTGCACCTCTTCCTCCTCCATTTTATAGTTCAGTGAATTAGGGAAGTATCTGTCTGAGCCAAATGTTATTTCGTTTTTCTGGACTTCAAAAATACTTCAACCCCTTTTGCCTAGGTAATGGTTCTGTATATTTCCATCCAGGTCATCTTCATTACTCTCTACACATGGATTTAATTACATGGGTGGCTGCTCAAGGATCCAACCCAACAGCAGGCTCCAACTTCTCCTGGCTGACCAAGCCAGATTGTGCTTCAATCAATTCATATGACCTGCACTGCTGGAGTCCCACCCAAAGTTAATCCAAATGACCTTATCCAGCAGATGCCTCAAATAGTCCTCACATCAGTGCTATAGATGTTCATCCATCTTCTCCCTAGCCAGCAGGGACTGGGCCACCTTAAATAGACATTTGGCTGGCAATCTACTGATGCTATAAGAGCAGAAACATAACCATCTTTTGGCTTAGGAGTTGTGAAATTTCAGCTGTAGAGATGTAGCCCACAGCTGCATTCATAAAAAGGTCCATCTTAAGTAATTGGCTCAGATATTCCCATGCAGTAGCAGTAATTGAAGTTCTTGAACTGAACTATAAAAATACAATTTATTGACTATACCTGTGAATGCATTTGCTTGTCTAAGCTTCTTGGTTCTAGATGTTTATTGCTCATGTTTGTGATGGCATGTTTATGGAACAAGCTTGTTATCACCACAAGAAAGGTGATAGGAACTAGCACTTAAAGGCTACATATTTTGAGCACTTTCAAATGTGTGAGACATATTTAATCATCAGGACATGTTTTATCATTTCAGAACCTTCTTGTTAATTTCACTGCAATCTTCTATGACACTTTTGGTCAAAATGATAACAGCTAGTTACTAGAAAAATCATGAGGATAAAACGAAAGAGCATTTCCGCTAACATGGCAAGTATAACCAACCTCATAACTTTCCCATATCTTTTCTCCTTCTGTAGAAGCTTCACTACTCCATTGTGTCTGCCACTCATTGCAAAGGCATTCTCTGAAACAAAAGGCTCAGAAATCTCTGAGTTGAGTCCTGAATTAGAGAGACATTTTAATGGCCTTTGCCATAGTTTTAGATATCTGCATGATATCTGCAGTATATACCCATATACTGTGGGCTTATCTAGAAAGTGAGTCCTCACTGAACTTTAAGAATCTTCAAAGATGACAAAGAGTAGTCCAAATACCCATCTGTACTCAGTGTTTGTTTTTTGTTAAATCACCTTAACTTTATGTTACTGAAATTGTTTCTGGATAGCTCACACGGATACACCCTTCCTCTTTTTAAGATGACCGGCACTTGCATGCATATTTTTTAGTCGTTTCATTGTCTGGAACTTTCTGCATCCAGCTTATTGGCACTGTTATTCACAGCAGATTACAGGGCAACCAATATCTCAGGAAAAAAGTAGTTCTGTATTAACTGCCTGTTACATTGGGCTGTGTGTATTGAATCTTACTCAGATTCAATCTTCAACGGAAGATTTTGACGTTATCTTTTTGTCTTATGCTTGACAGGATCTATATGCCCCTTAATATAATGGGAGATATTGGGAAGACATATATGTATCCTTTTCAGGGTAGCCTTAAAAATTTACCATCCTCTGCAGAATAGGAGGAGCTGAGTGTGAGTGTCATGATGTTTCTGCTTGGATTTCTCTTTAAGCATAGTTGAATAGGGGATTATATAAAAACAGGGATTTTTTTCTCTGTTGTATTTAAGGGATCGGACACATTACTCGTTTCCACTGTGACAAACACTACTTCAGCTCCAATTACTAATACCTTGTTTTGGTGGGTGTATCTCTTTAGAGCTTGGGAGACCAGATGTTTGTGTTCACACAACACGCTTAATGAGATTAAATGATGTATTTGCACATCCTAAGCTTAGTATTAACATTCATTAGTTGTTGTTTTTTTAATGTATATGGCTCAGTTGGATGACCAACCAGCCAGAACCCAGAGAAGGGCTAATTCAGTAACCAGGCTAAGAGCATTGTGCAAATGCATCCAGCGCATATTGGGGGGGCATATTAGGGCAATAACAATTATATCTGTGTACCACCCAGTGTACATACTGAAAAAAACTCACTCCCTGGAGCATGTTTTCTCCTTGGATCCTCATTTTCCTTTTCAAAGGTTTTTTTTTTTTTTTTAACTTCATTTCATAGTTAACTAAATGATGTTTTCTGAAAGTAAAGGCCTTAGATTTTGAATTTTATTTTATTTTATGGACTATCTATAATTTATTTCATAGGTTGAAAATTGTAGTTGCATTTGGTTCTTGGTTAAAATTAAATGGTATCAGAATACTTTGAAGTTTATTTTTTCATTAAGTTTTTAAAGCACTATGCCTTGAAAGTTAAAAGTTGGTGTAGAAAAAAATCATTAAATGAATAATAAAATAATGTTTGTGCAAGTGATTTTATGTTTCTTCTGTATATTTCAGAATGCTTGTGAGAGTTCTAGCCAGAATGTTTGGATGAAGTTATTTGCAACAGAATATCTTCAGTCCATCTTCACAGAGGGAAAGTTATCTGCTTGATAGAGATTAAAACCTCACACAAGAAAAAGAAAACCAGTAGGGAGTATGTGGTTAGGCTGAAAGCTGGAGCGCTAACTGAAAGGTTCCAAGCTGAGAGGGATAGAGTGCAGCTGAAGAGTGGATGAACATAGAGTGAAAATTCCATGAATCCAGGGAAAGAATATTAAAAAGAAGAACAAGAGGAAACTTAAGAAAGAAAACTTTGTGGAAAGGGTTGCTGTAGAAATGGCACCCAGAAGACCTTCAGGAAGAAACAGCTATTGCTGACAGATAGGAGGATAAAGGTGAAACTTGAGTGCTAAACAGGCGTGGATGTTGGATAGTCAAAAGGAAATGGAACATAATGGTTTAGTTGGCTGAGAACCAGGTTGATGAAATTACTGATGATGAAATAATGAAGTGGAAGAAAGGAAAGTCAAGAAGAAACTTGTGATGGAAATACATACACATATACAGATAGCTGCAGCAATTCATTCTCAAGAGAAGGCATGGCTGTGGAAATATGGAAGCTACAGACAAGTCAAACTTGCTAAAAAAGAGAATTGTTTCAGTTAAATCTTGGAATTTTTACCACCTTCCAGAACAGAGATGTAAAAAGTGTGGTCTTGAAGCCATTTGTGACCCACCTGATTTCAGCTTTTAAGAGGGGAAATGCATACCTTAAGCGTCTGCCCCGACCCTATCCACTTTTGGATTTCAGCTTCAACTTGCCATACAGAGCCTGGAGCAACCTTCAAGCCCTTGGAAATTGTGTAGTTCTAGAGGTTCATATGAAAGGAGACTCCAACAGGCTTCCCTCACCCCATCACTACAGAATAAAGCATGGCTACCTTTAGGGAGTAGCAAGAAATAGGATACAGTGGGACACTCATGGTAGAAAATGTTCTGAACCATCTTTTTGCTTTGAATCCAAAGTGGTGCACAACTGTGATAAAAATTTCTATCTGTAGTAAAATTGTCTTTTTCACAATTTCAATTGTTTTTCTAAAAAATAAAGAATCTTGCCATCTGTTTTTGCTGAGCAAGGATGTATTTAGCACAAATCTCAGTTCTTGGAAAGAACTATGCAACAAAAGTTGGAAGTATAGGATGTAGATCAGATGTTTTCCCTTATGTAGTTTCTTTTCCTTAGAAACACCTTTCTGTCCAAAAATAGAGAGTCACTTGGGCATTTAGAGCCTGAATTCAAGCTGTTATTTTAAAAATAAAAATCATTTAAGTTCTATATTTTGTCCTCCTCTTCCTCCTCCTCCTTAGGCAGCTTGCATGCTACATGAACTACTCTAAATTCCAAATTAATTTCTGCAAATTTAAATTCAGGGCATAAAAGATCTGGCAGTTGTTTTTATAGAGAAGAAAAAGGGAAAGCCAGTACTGTGTATTTACAACAAGTAGGATGCACTTGATTACTGATATGTGGAAATTTTTATGGGTGTTGGAAAAACTGGGTAAGATAATACGTAACTGCATCTATAAACTTACTTATACACATTATAGTTACACATCTGTCTGAATTATAGCCATTAACACATTAGGAAAAAAAAGCCATTCTAATTTTGGGTAGCAGACTCTGCATTGTACTGCAATTAATTTAGGTACAATAAGAATATGTCTATCCAACCCACCTACATGCTATACAAGCATGTAACTTGTATAACTTGTTTTTGTAGTTGCAGTACCACTGATAAGGGGTAAGGATTATATATGTGTGTGTGTGTGTCTGTGTACTATTTATTTATTAAATTTATATGGCTGCCCATCTCACTTGCATGTGACTCAGGGCAGTGTACATAGTTAAAACACAAGTGAAATCATAATCTTCTACCATTAAAAACAACTAAAAATTAAAAACTATATTTAAAATATAATAATAAAAAGAGGAGAATGCACTCTAACAATATAACCATTTAACAGGTTCCATATATCCTTGAGATCCCCAAGCCCATGGCACATCCAAGGTTTAAGAGCCTTCCAGAAGGCCAGAAGGTTGGGGACCATCTCACCTCAGGGGGAATGATGTTCCAGAGGGCAGGTGCAACAGCAGAAAAGTCTCTCTTTCTGAATCCTGCCAAACAAAGCTCTTTGGCCAATGGGACCCACAACATGACCCTTCTGCTGGACCTGTTGGGATGGGTAGATGTAATTGGGGAGAGGCACTCCCTCAAATAATCTGGCCCCATGCCATGTAGGGCTTTAAAGGTCATCACCAGCACTTTGAAACAACCTGGAAGCAAACTGGCAGTCAGTACAGCTCATGGAGCAGAGGTGTGATGTGCACTTCTTGGAGCACACATAACTGCCTGCACTACTGCATTCTGTACCAGGTGAAGTTTCCAGATACTCTTCAAGGGTATCAGCCCCATGTAGAGTGCATTACAGTATCCATTCGGGAGGTCACTAGGGCATGAGTAACTGAGAGTAAGGCCTCCCAATCCAAGAATCGACACAACTGGAGCACAACATGAAGCTGTGCAAAGGCCCTCTTGGCCATGACTGCCACCTGCTCTTTGAGTAGCAGCTGTGAGTCCAGAAGGACCCCCAGATTGTGCACCGGGTCTGTTTGGGGCAGTGCAACCCCATCCAGCACCAAAGATGGTAAACCCTTGGATACAGAAGGTCCCAAAACCCAAAGCCACTCAATCTTGCCAGGGTTCAGTTGAAGCCTTTTGTTCCCCATCCAGATCCCAACAGCCTCCAGGCACCAAGAAACAATGTCAACAGTATCACTTAGGACACCAGAAATGTATAACTGGGTCTCGTCAGCATTCTGATGGTTCACCCATAGTGATGCACCGTCTCATTCAGTGACTTCATGTAGATATTAAATAGGAGCGGGAAAAGTACCGAGGCCTATGGCACCCCAAACAGTAGGGGCCAGGCGCCGGACCTCTTGGTCCCAATCAACACTGACTGGAACTGGCCTCGGAGAAAGGAAGTGAACCAGCCCAATACCGCACCACCCGCTCCCAGTCGCCAAAGCCAGCCCAGAAGTATACCATGGTCAATGGTATCAAAAGCATATATATCTCTCATATATATAATTTACACCAGAACAGACATAATTATTCCACAGCGGGTCATTGCTGGAGATCTTCAGACAGAGCCTGGATAGTCATGTGTTAGAGTTGCTGTAGTGAATCCTGCAAGAGATTGGGTCAGATGTCCTGAAAGCTTCTTCCATATAATTCTATGAAATGCCTCTGGGGAATATACAAACTTGAGCATGGAGGGGAAAAAAAGCCTTCTCCCATATTTGCTTTCAAGCTGTTCATGCTCAAATTGCAGCCTTTTGTGTCTGATTTCAGTGGCAGCATTTATCCATCAAGACTACTCAGTGCTGATAGTCTTGTCTTTCTGTTAGGCTAGAATCCTAATCATCATATCTAGGAATCAGTCTTAATTTAATGTCTGAGTAAACATATGAGATCTTACCATTAATGGCTAATTTCCAGCCATGAGTTCAGGATAGGTCCCTCCAGATTTTGCTGATCATGGTAAGTGGTGAAGAATACTAGGAACTGTTATTCAACATGATCTAGAGGGACAAAGTTTCTCCAACTGATAAAGATTCCCCATCTGGTTTCATCACATGTGTACTCCTGCAATACTTTTTAAGCATGCATGCAAAAGTACAAAAGTTTCAACACGCTAAATATATTGCAATTGTGAATTACATAATAGCATTAATCAGCAAGTTGAGCTTAGCTGTTTACATTGCCAAATACACAGTCCATGACAAGGCTGGATTTGCTGTTCTGGCATATCATTGACCACTAGATCAGATCCCGGCCTCCTCATTTGGAACGCCTCCAAACACAGTGTCCCATTCATTTCCAAAACTTCTGCAGAGATCCTGTTCTATCTATCTCTTTTCACCCACAGCCATTCTGGAGAGTAAAAATGCCAGGAGCAACTGCAATGATTCACTGCCATACACCCAAACTCATTTTTGAAAATCAGCAAAATAGAAGAAAAAGAATGAAACAAATGGAGAAGTAGGTTTCACTCTGTAAGTTGAATTCCCAGTAGGTAGGAACCTGGAAGTGGTGGTGGTGGGGGAAATGGAGGGACAACATTTGGACTGGCCTCCAGAGATGAACTTCCCCAGAATCCCTCAACCCTGGTTTGCCATTGGGTTGGAAGTAAATATAAGGTATACAGTAGCAATAATTGGAAACTAAGGGAGAGTGCAATGTTTACTTCTGTTTCTTTGAACATACTGAACCAAAAATAAAATGGAAAGACAGAATTCTTTCACTTTGCGAAAATTACAATGTACGTCATTCGATTAGAAGCACTGCCATAAATATTAAATGATATAAGTAAAACAAACACCTAAACACAAAATGGTCATGATTTTTTTCCCATAAGTGAATGTTGTTGTTGTTGTTTAGTCGTTAAGTCGTGTCCGACTCTTCGTGACCCCATGAACCATATTGCGCCAGGCCTTCCTGTCCTTCACTGCCTCCCTGAGTTTGCTCAGTTTCATGCTCAAATAAGTGAATAGTAAAAATTAATTCATATGATAATGAAAGCAACTAAACGTGAATCACTGCCTTTTTAAAACACTTGCCTTCTAATGCTACAGTATAAATCACAGCTACAATTTTTATATGCTCTTAGCATATTACTTAGCATCATGGGTGGTCATTTAGTTATTGCTGAACTATTCCTGGTACTGGTTTGTGAGTGCTGGATATTTTAGTGTTGCAACATATGGAAAGCTTCAGGATCCCTATCCTTATCAAAAGTCCTGTTTCCATACTAATTTCGTTTTGATAGATTACTCTTTCAACATGGATTTTAAATGAATGTTTTCTTTTCATTTTCAAAACACATCTCTAAAATTCTGCTTTTTAATATATGCATTTCTAAATGCATTTGCCCACAAACAAATTACTTAAAATGCCTAGTGATAGTTTAAAGCCAAAAATGTGTTAGATCATTTGGAAAGGACAACAGCTGATGGATACCTAAGTTTTGTACTGGACTTTAATCCTGGAAGCAGTCTTCTCCACCCTGGAACTGCCAGATGTTTTAGGAGCTATCACTTCCCAAATTCCTGGACAGCTGATAAGAAATTATCACAATTTCCAATAATAAAATACAATACCCCCAGCACCATAAACACGACTTTCCATTTTTTGTCCAAAAGTAAGGTTATAGATAGGTTAAGCCCTTTTTGAAAGAGCTGTACATAAATAATTTGTGGATATGAGGTGCAGTGTTGTACAACTCCTTCTTGCTCATGAGAAAATTAATGGAAAATTCACTTTTGAGTAGTATAATTTTCTGTCTCCAGTCTGTAGGTTAGAACTACATTTGCAAAGGCCTTGTTCAAAATTAGCTTGAATTGTTTCCACTTAACAAAATTAAAGTCTCGTTTTAAATTACCTAACCATTATATTTACTGGATTATCTGCACCAACCAGAAAAACTAGTGTCAATTACTACTACTAAGAGTAGAAACCTATCATGGGAAATAAATACACACAATCCGGGATAACAAATGCCTTAGTACAATCCAAGTAATTTAATTTAAGAACAAATGTGATAGCCAAACTCTCAGTAATTTGAATCAAATCCTTGCTTTGTTTGAGGGTGGATTCACCACTGAGTCAATTAATTTGCAAGCTGAAGATGTTCAACTTTTAAGCCTTTGGGGATGCCAAGTGCTCTAACATGACACTGAAGAGGGAAGACAACTTTCCAGAATAAGCATGCTGACGTCAGGGACTTCTATGTTGCTAAGAGAAAAGAGGAGCATGGCTTGGGAAAAGCATGCTGTTTCAACACATCCGTTTGAGTTGGCAGCCAAACCTGGCTAAAGATAATGGAAGCAATTTACAGCAATATGCACTGGATTGTTACATCACCTTAAGTTAGAAGAGCTAGGAACAAATGCAAGTTTATCGAAGATCACGTGAAAGAAGATGATAGTCCTTTGGTTCATGCTGAATCCAAACTCCAAGATTTCTTTGAAAGTCAATCAGTTGCTCAGGAAATAAGAGACAAATGACTTATAAAGCTCTAATAAGCATAAAGAGGGTAAAGATTATTTAACAAAACATAAGGAATTTCTAGATTTACTTCTTTTAACAAGTTCACCCAGTATGTCTGAGCTTTAACTTTAAACCATTAACTTTAAAGAACTATTAGACAGATGTTGACTTGATTCTTCTATTTTGTCCAAATGGAGATGTTTCACACATTTTAAATTTCTATTTAAATGCTATTTATTTTAAAAAACGTTTTGTACTCATGTTTTAATTAATTGAAATGAAGGTAAAATGTAGTCAAACTCTCAGAAATTATACACTGAGGAGCTGGATGAAAATGAAGACTTTGAAAAAAAAAAAAAAAGAGCTGGAAGCTATATAGATCTATCCCAGTTGTAAAATTGGGTACAGGCTTTCTTACAAGTATTTGTATATATCATGGATTTCTGTAGGGATGAGGATGAACATGGTTACAGAACTTTGCACTAAATATGTAAAATTCTAGCAAACAGTTTGACATATGGAATTCAGAGGCAAGCCGTATAGGTGCACCATCTCAATTTAGCTACCTTCAGATTCCTGCGCAGGATTTTAGTATGGCATGATTATATCTTACCCTTCCACACACATCATGAGAATGGGGTGAGCGCTGCTCCACTCCCTGTATCCCCTTCATGTTTAGAGGGCAAATTTCTGTTCTCTGGTTGTAAATTGTATGGAAAGTCTTTATTAGGGCTGTGCAGCAATTTGGTTTTGATTCCCCAAAGGTGCTTAGAAGTACATGGGAACACTAATGTAGCACTTATATGCAGGTTTTTTAAGCAGCTGAATCCTTTCCCAGGATCATACAGCTGGCCTTTGTAGCTGTTGATGATACTGGGTGGGGGTGGGGTGGGAGGACATGGGTCCTTTATGCCTCAGATCGGAAGCATTTCACAGACAGAATCTCACAGACATGGTTAAAAGAGGCTTTGCGTTATAGTCATCCTCCAGTAGAACTATCAGCTCTGGGCTGCAAAATCTGGAAGATCACTCCGTAACAGCAAAGAGCTGAAATAATCTTTAGTTCCTTGCTTCCATCTAGTGGTGATATGGAGTTTTGTAGCCCAGACTTACGGTGAGTAAAATTTAAATTAATGACTGTGATAAAGCAAGAACTCAATTGCTGTATTCTTATTGAGGGATTCATTTTTTAATTGTTGTACAGTTGCTTCTGATTTTTGTGTCCTAATGCATATTGTTTTGCTAGTATTGTCAGTCGGTATTTGCTTTTTGGAGTCCTTGAAAGCTCACGCGTCTGTCATCAGTGATAATATCTGACCACTGTATCTTCTCTTGGCTCCTTTTTCAATTGTCTTTGATTTTTCAAGCAACAGGTTCTTCTTCAGTAATTCGAGATTTCACATTATGTATCCAAAATATTAAATATTTAACCAGCTAGTGAGTAGTCTGATTTTACTTCATTTAGTATTGAATTACAGTAGTGTTCTTGTGATCTAAACAGTGAAAAACCTTTATGTAATCAATAAAAGCCGAAATAGATGTCCTTTGGGAGCTCCCTTGCCTTTTCCATTAACCTTGGATGTAAGCAGTGTGATTTCAGGTACCCCTGCCTCTTCTGAATTCAGCTTGTGTATCTAGCACTTCTTATTCCATGTATTGTTGAAATAAGATATGCAAAACTTGATCATTATATTACTAGCATGTGATATGAGGTTAGTTGTTCATGAAGGTGAACATTCTTTACCACTATTTTTTTTAACACAATATTTTTAGAAATAGTTTTAGAAACAAATATTGAGTATTTTATTTTCAATAGAATACGTAAAAGCCAGCCATTCTATTTTTTCTCTTCACATGTGAACATTCCCTTAAGACCCTTTCCCATAATTTTCTTTATGCCATTTGTTCATATATGCTTGGATATATGTGCCAGAATTTCCTTTTAGAATTGTAACTCTTCCAGCAAAATGATAGTCTGTATTATTAGCTGACTTGGACAATATCTAATGCAGAGTTGGTTTAACCAGCTGTTCACAGTTATTTCTATTTTCTAGTAGCAAATGCTATAGCAGGTGAAGGCTGTGTAATCTAAAACTACTTTTGTTGGCATAGCTATTTGGATTTATTTTCCAGTGCACTCTCCGGTCAAGGATAAGGTGACATTATTCAGGTATCGAATATCAAAATCACTTGGACTAGTGATAAAAAAGGTTAAGGCAACATCTTTGGTTTTTTTCCCATAGCTTTAATGGCTTGGAACTAAGATACATTTTACTTTCAAAGTTGGAGGTTATTACTATGTATTAAACAGAGGAACAATAGTTCAGTGTCTTAATATAGAAGGTGAGAAATCAACCAATTTAGGGCCAAGCCTTTGAGGGAATGTGAGTCTGACACAGGCATAACCAGCCTGCTGCCACAACTGGAGACACCTTCTTCTGTTGCTTTCTACACTCAAATATATCCCAAGGTACCCTTATTTCTGCTGCTATGAAAGCCCTCAGCAATAATCCCACATGAATTGACTTCATCTGAGACACACTGCAGATGTACGATATGCTTAATTTTTCAGTACCCAGCAGCAATATTTATTCTCTCAAAGCCAAGGAAATAATTCAGACCAAATAGACAGAAATAGCATTCTTTTTGCTTCAAGAGCTCCCCTCCCACTGTTTCACGTTCTCATTTCTTTAAGAAGGGGGCAAAAAGTATGACCTCAGGGTTGCATGGCCTCACCAGCCAACCTTCCCTTTATGGCTGCCACATCCCAGTCAGAATGGGTGGGGCCAAAATTTGTGTTGCATTTTTTGGATGCTTTGTGGATTATTGAGCAACAAGTTTACTTAAGGCACCAGTTTTGCCTCTTAAATCCCACTAGAATGTCCCCCAAATGGGCCATGGTCCTGCTTATTCTTGGAGTGAATTTCTCAACATGTTGGAGGAAGCCTGGTGTGTCCCTCAGGCAATATTGTCCACTTCTGATTTACAGAATTCCATCTCAACTAATACGACCTGAGTCAGATATTGCTTTAGGCTGTGGTTTCTTTGAACATAAGCTATTATTATCTTGATTCACATAATTTATTAAGCTAAAGCAGGACAAAGCATATAATCCAGTGTGATGAATGAATGAAACCTGTCAAACAATGGTTCAAACATGGGCAAAACCATAAGGTGGTATGTATGTTTTTGGCTTAGGGTCTTGTGCAATCCCAACCAATTATAGTTAACCAAGTCAGAGTTTAACACTCTTTTCTTCTTTCATGGTAGACAACATGTAACTGTATATTGCTCCAGGAAATTATATGTTCATATACTATTTAATTCAAAACAGATTGAAACCCAAGAGATCTGCAGCCCAATGCTTGTAGATATAATGCCTTCACTTAAAAAGTTGTAGAACATGACTACAGATTAAACATTAAGATTAGGCATATCTTGGAGAGAGGACAGCAACTGACATTGGTCTCAGGTTACTGCAGAAGTAAGGACCCTTTGCCTGGTTCTCGTTCATTTGTGCACCAGATCTTCAACACATACAACAGGGCAAGAGGCCTCTCCATCCACGCAATCCTACTACTGTGCTATAATCTGCCTTGCAATCTCTCAGAAACCTTTCTCCCTTGCAAAAGAGATTTTTGTTTTTCAACATTATTCATGGTGCTAGTGCATTTTCTTTCATGTTCCTCTTGATGGAGCTTTTGAACTTATTTTGTCAGAGTTGCTGATGGTGCTACTGCTGGTGCTGTTTTCTGTTACACATCTTTCCATCACTTTGAAGCCTCTCTGGCTGTGCATAATTATTAAACTATCAATGTCCTTTGGAAGAAGTTCCCTCGTATTTTCCCTTGAGATTTAATTGAGATATAGAAAGTCAGGGAATCTACAGATGGCTAGAAAACTGATTTGTACAACAGAAGACAGAATATTGACACATACATGATCTGCATATTGTAATTAAAGAAGTACCAGAATACCATACCTCACTCCTAGAGCTTTCTCCAATATTGTATTCTTCTTTGAAATAAAATCATATAAACAAATTTTATTTCATAAAATTGAACACACGCTGTAAAAAAATGCAGAATTTATTTTTTTACCTGGCACTATGGAGTACTATTGTTTGCTACAGTTACAGAAAAACAACATTCATTCAATTAATTAATTCATATGGCACCCAACCCTGAAAAGTTCCAGATAACTAACAGTTTCATAGTAAAATGAAACATTAATAAAAAGATACCCAAATGCAAAAACTTTATTCATCAGAATTTTTTTAAAAACGAACCCAGCAAAATAGAAGTTATGCACATCTTTTAGGGGAATTAACAATCAAAGATACTGCCAATGGATCATTCACATCAACTGTAAATGCAGGGCATAGCTGAAAGATCTGACAGACATTACCTCAGATGGGAAATGCACATTTTCTGTTTAAAATAAAAATGATTGCTGTTCATAAGTATATTTAAGAAAATTACAAGTTTGCAGAATTCATATGAGTACTTGCCATTGCATACATGTATTTTGTTCTCAGGTGTGCCTGGAAGTATAAGTAGAGGTTAAGTAAATCAGCCTTCATTTGCTATAACTAGTGTTCAGATGCCTGAAAGGAGAACAGTCATTTTCTTGTTGCTCAGCATGCTAGCTGTATGAAGTGTCATGCAGATATCTCAGAACTATCTTCTGATTGATCTACCTTCACTTCACCGTGGAGTTTTCAAAATAGCACTTGGAGGGCTTCTGTGAACCACAGCTGAAATAAACTTTGCTCTTCCAACCTAAGACTAGCTCTCTATCTGTTTCATGAAAGGATGAGTCAGATATCCACTTTTCCCACTGCCAGGAAGAACTCAGGTGCAATTTATGCAATATATTTGCCCAATCTGCAGCTAACAAAATTTGTCATCAACTCATGTTCCGATATTGTATATGCCATTAACTGAAGAGTAGAATGGGACGCTAATCTTCCACCATGCAGAAATTCTAACCATTTGAGTAAGTGAATCTTAATCAAGTACTGCAAGCTTACCATCCAATCAGTTTTTGTTGACTTGCTTGTGTTGGCTGGATTGCTTTTCCCATAAGTTTGCCCATTATTATATTTTCATTCAGCATTTCCGAATGAATGGAGCATGACAGGATTCCAAAGCAAATTTGAATGAAAGATTTAGATAGAAGGCAATAAAAATACGGGCTACGGTATAAACGCAGAGTCTCTTTGCACCAAATTATGAGTTTGATCTAATTGGAATGTCATATAACTGATCTCTAGTTTCAGAGACCTGTGAGCATCCTCAAAAGGCAATTCTTTGTCAACATTTGAAACACCTGCAAAGATCTGCAATTGTACAGCATCTTTTGCTTCCAGTGCTCCTTCCTCAGTGCCTAGAAACATTGAATATATTGTCTTACAGTATCTTTTCCTACCAGGGAAAGGTATTCTTACTTCCTACAAGCAAATTGATGTTCACCTTACCATTTTTACTTGGAAAAAAAGTCTCTGAGAACTCAACAGGTATGAGGTTTAGCTGACGGAAAGTTTACCTGCATATGCAAGTACATACAATGGTCCTGTTGTATTCTCCTTGCTTCTTCCTATGTTTTCATTCAATGCATAACTGTTACACTATGGATCTGGAAGGCATACAGATTTTGTTGGAAAGGGGAACAAATTCTTTTGTCTCCTTCACAAAATTGCTCTAACAACCACTTGGACCAAGGACTGGCAAGAGAGATCACTAGATGAGTGTCACATGTTAGAAAGGATTTCTGCAGCTGTTTACGGATAGTAAGAAATGACTTTCTCTGCCCTAAGCTCAATAAGGTTATTTTCTCTGGGATTCTTAGTCTTTTGCAGCACCCCTCCCCCAGCTGATTGTTTTACAAAATGGCCAAGAAAACACACAAGGCTGCTATTATTGCTGAACTAAAGAATTTTGGAATAAAGAAAACAGGTATTATTTTTTTTAAAAAAACCTGTTCTATTCATTTCTGATCAAAATAAATCTTGGGCTCAGAATCTCTGGGCAGGAGAATTCTTGAATTCTTTTCCCAAAGTTCTACCTGATGGGTCTTGGGTTCTAGCAAAAATTTAAAAAAATGCAAAGAAGAATACCACAAACCTGATAATCTGCCAGTTTCTCTTCCATAGCAATGCCTTTCTGGATATTGCAGAATATATCTTCCACAACCTAATGCTGGATATTGTTATCTGCTGATATTGTTATCTGGTCTAACTCAGTTTTTGCTATTAACCAGACAAGGCCAGGATCTCTCCTTTCCTCTTCTTTCAGCATGTGTATATAGCCCTAAATAGGGCCATCATGTGCTTCCTTGTCTCAAATGATGTTAGCTCCTGTAAACACTGAGGTATCAGCTCCCACATGGAAGCCAATATGTGTAAGGTCACGTGAGTATCATAAATGATCACAGGAACCGAAGTGTTTTGAGTGACATTGAGAGGGTGGGGGCACTTGAACAGGGCCTTGTGCATATATGTGCGTTTTCTTGTTCATTAACAACCCTTTGTTAGCAAGATACAGTGACTTCTAAAAAACTGGGTTTTTTTTTTCCTTTCAAGGAAATTTTAAGCCATGAGAGTTTCACACACGGCCTGCATTCCAAATAAAAGCCTTTTTAAAAAAAAAAAAAAAGGGGCACAGCTTTTAAATTAATCCTCTTGTTTTCCTGTAGCGCAAATAATGGCTACATTGTCATCCTGAATACTCTCTCAAATTCTATTGCATCAAATAATGAAGCAGATTATGCTCCTGAAAGCAGATAAAATTAAACACACACCCACAAGCAGTATTTCACTTGCTTTTTAACCCTATGTTACTTTAACTCATAGATTAAATGCAGGATTTACCTTTTAATAAATTCCTTGAATAACCTGAAAGAAAAGATATCCCCCCCCCCAAAAAAAACCTCACACAAATTTATTTTTAATTTACTTCTAGCACAGGGGACTGCCTAAAGGAAAATATCTTTTTCCTTCTTCCTTTTGAAAACTGCCACTATCCCTCGGTTAAAAATGTTTTTTCCTCAGGAGACTTAATTATGAGTTTTACCCACAGTGACTCTAAACACACAGCTTTCAACATAGAACCAACTGAGTGATGCCAACTGATATTAATGTATGAAGCAAGTGGTGTGGTATGTGTGTATGTATAAATGATGTTCCTCGCTAGCACTTTCAGGTGAACATAGTTCAACTTACGGTGTTGTGGCAGATGTGCACAGTTCCCTCAAAAGCCATTTTCATCTGGAAAATGTACCCTGAAAATAGACCAGCTAAAAATACTGGTGCCTTAGCTATACCAGTGGCTCAGCCTCATCCATTAACACATTCTTCAAAGGCTGGGTTCACATGGCTCGATAGCCCAGGTATGAAAAAATGGCATAGATGGGTATGCATTGGGGGGCATTAGCAAGTGAGAAGAGGATTGCACACATTGTTTTGATACTTTTCTCTCCCTAAGCACCTCTCCATCATCTTCATGGTACAAGATAGATATGAGATTGAGAGCTGTAGCATGTAGTTCAGCTGCTGAATGCCAAGATATTTTTAAACATCAGCAGGCAGCCTGTGGGAAAAGATTTTTGCACTATCATGGGGAATAGTGTCGTTTAGAGTAGATTGTGCCAGGCTGCTCTCTATGGGTAAATGTGCTGTCTCTCAAGCAAAACTTATCACTCAACATCTCAGTTTAGAGCTTGCAGGACTAGACAGTGAATACATGACTAAAATATTCTCTCTCAACAAAATCTGATTCCGTTGTATGTAGCCTTCCTCTCACTAATGATGTGCCATGAAAATTATTTCTTGACTTATAAAGAGTTGTGTGTGTTTGTACAGCAGTTTCCCCACCATCATGCACAACTATTAGCCATGTTAGAATGGTGGGAATCAAGTATGCACCGGGTTAAAGCTTTGCACCAAAGGTTGTACAGCCCTACCATTAAAAAAAGAAAAGAAAAAGTCTTCTGTAGAGTCTCATAGTCTATAATTCCTACTGATTCTCAGATGTCCTATTCTTTTTGGAAATTCTAATTTGTAATCTTCTCATAACTTTGATGTTACATGCATTGCAGTATCAACTTTATTCTTATTCAACTAAGTTTGGGTTGAGCAGAAGTCTTCAATCATCATAAAGTGTATTTGCACATGGAACACTAGATTTGCTTCAATACTCCAACTCATAGAAAAGCAGGTGGCTTAAGATCTTTATTGCTCTTCCAGTTCAGTTTTGCATAAATTCATCCTTTATTGTTTTGATACCTGATCTGCATGATGAGAATCTGTAGGTATTAAGACACCTTCAAAAGGAGAAGAGCACCCTCTTCTGGAATAACTAAAGTAATAGACTTTCTGACTGAAAAAAAAAGTGCATGTGTTGCAAAATCATATAAAGAAATGGTCACATGTTACAAAAACAAGGGAAACCGGTTATTAAATAAGCTGCAGTCACACAATCAAATGTGCTGGACAGTGTGTATGTGTGTTTGGGTGGGAGTACAACCAGATTTAGGTAGGAATGTCAACCAGACACAATTATTTCTTTATAACAAATGTAATTACTTCAATGCAAAACAGTACTCAGTTGTGTTTTATTGTAATCTTTACTTAAGCAGTTCGCTGATTGGATAAAAGTATAGGTAACTCATTACAAAAGCACTTCTGAATAATCACATATCTAAGGCTGTTTTAAGTTTGAAGATTTTTAGCACACTTTTCCATTGGAATTAGATTATTGGGGGCGGGGGGAAGAAGAGGTTTCTGTAAACTCCTCTTGAGATCATCACTTGTTTCCGACTGTTGCACTGGCAACAGTGATAAGTTGTTGGGAGTCCTGGTGGCTGAGAATAGCATTTTTTTTTCTTATCTCTTTTCCCTCTAAAGTCTTAACATACTTATTCATTTTACTTTGTCATTTTTCTCAGAGTGTCAGTGTCAGTCTTAGTCCTCTTCCTCCCCAGTCCCCACTTTATTCATATCACATGTCTATGAGATAGGCTAGGTTGAGATTCGGTCACTGACTCAAGATAACCTAAGTGTCCCCTCCAGTCCTATCAACACTTTGCTCTGATGGATTCCACAATAATGCTATCTTAAATAGCACGACTATGAAGCCAGAAAAGTCCTTTCTTTCTGTCTTCAGATAGCAGTTTTCCTTTCCTTGCCCTACAATATGGAATGCTATGTTATATGCCAATGAAGTCTGTTATGGTATCTGTTGAGAAGAATAGAATACAACAAGTAAACATGTTGTGATCCAAGTCAGTGAAGGATCCTACCATTTCTTCCACAAATGTCTCTTAAATTGATGTCAGCAAGCTGCCTCTTACGTTTTTCTCTACTTCCTTGAATGACTGCTTCAACTACTTTAAAATCAGCAGCATGCATTGCCCATTTCTTTCCCTGGATTTGATGTGGCCCTTACCTTGCTCTTTGAATGGCAACAACCCAACCACAGCATCCAAGCCAGGAAATTAAGTCACAGTAATTATTATTTGGTCAGTGACCAGCAAAACTTTAAATATGCAACACAAAAGTAAAACCAAACAGGTGAGATAAAATACTAACATAATAAGGAGTCTCTAATAGAAGTGTGACATATACTACTACAAAGTTATGTGAATTAACTGTGCAAATATAAATCTAAAATACAATCTATGAGGTAAAAATTCATATCACCTAAAACAAGTTACTAACACATATTAAACCTGAAGTGATGAATAAAATAGAAGGTTAATAGTTAATCCTGTGACCAGTAATGCCTTATTTTCATTCCAGCAACACAGAATTTGGCTATGGCACAAGGGATGAAGGGTTTAAAATCTTCTGGAAGATGATTCACGTAGAAATTGTCTGGTGCTCCTGGGAATTTACTTATAAGGGGGAGAATGTAAGCAGATCTAAATCCCTGTAGAATGTACCGTGTAAAAATACCTGACAAATGGATTCAGTTGCCTTGTCATCAAATAGGCAGGTATGCCCGGTTAATGGAGTTTTGGACTATCTGCCTTGCAGTAATGTGGATGGTAAGATGTTATGCCTGGCTTTGAAAAATACAATCCTCAGCTTGGGGAGAGTTAAATTTTGCAAGTATTTTGCTGGTTTCCTTATTTATCCAATTTCTGCCATGTGGGAGCAACCTATTAACTTTGGCCCGGAATTCCATATCCTTTATTTTTGGGGTGAGCAGTTGTTTGGCTTGGTCACACCCTAAAGAAATTAGGAATGGTGCAGAAAACCCATATAGTACCAACTTCTGCTCTATGGCCTATTTCCAGGGAGAAGGAAAATTGTCCATTAAAACTAGAGGAGTCAGATCAGCTGGAAAGAATTGGACTTTCAGCAGTAGTTTATCCTCCTCCTCCAGGCCCTTACCTGGATTGCAGGCATTCCTGTCTCAAGCTTTAACCGGATTTTTGCTGTTCTGCTGGGTACAAGGATTGATCTCAAATATTCTGTTTGCACTGATTCCAGTGCATCCTTCTTTGCATAATTCTCACTTGTGTACCATAAAGGATTTGGGCCAATGATTTGGCCTCAAAAACTTTTAATGCTACAGGGATTCATTGGCCTCCATTGGTGAAGAAGTGCTTCATAGCACTTGAAGATCTAAGGGCTAGCTGCACTACTTGATTCTGGTGCATATACCAGGTACCTTGAGACTGGAAAACCATCCCAAGGCATTTAAATGCAATAACTTGCTCTATTTGATGCCCTTCTATGCTCCAGGATTGATGAGCAAAGGCATGAATTTTAGATCTCTCAAAATTAAGAACCGGCTGATTTTTTCTGCAGTACCAAAATATTGCTACCGCTGCTCTCTTCAGCCCTGTAGGGGTTTGTGAAATTATGGCAGCAGCATCACTGTAGAGGAGTAAAGGGATTTTGCGCCCTGCTAGTTTAGAAGCGTGAAAGTCTGGGTTATGAAGAAGGTCTACCACTGAATTAATGTACGAGTTAAAAAGAGAGGGGGCAAAGCCAGGAAATTAAGGAAGTTGTGAAACAGATAAGAATTGATAGGTTTGAATCCCCAGTGTGTTCACCATCACTAAGAATGAAAGAGGGCCAGAGAAGAGGCTGGTAAAGATACTGAAATGGTTCAGTTAGGATAAGAGGGAAAACAATGCCTTTATTGTTTCAAGAGGCAGAACTATACAAACTTAAAAGTATTCTGGAACAAAGACAGTTCAGAAGGAAGAAAGGGATGTGTGCAATGCCATTTGTGTTCCTTAGCCTTGATAAACCTTCCGAGTACATCTATGCAGCAATTATAGAGGACTAAACAACTGTTCTGGGCTTGTTTTTCAGTAAGTAGATACAACAGACCCATGGCAAATATGAGATAATAGAACATAGTGAGCCACAGACCAACTAATGCAGTAGTCTCTGCCTATTTGGACAATAACCTTAGATGGCAGGAAAGCCTTCATTTGTAAATTAAAACAAAAGAGGAGAATAAAAGGGGTAAGGACATGTGAATGTGGATATCATCCCTACAACTTTTTAAAATATTAGCAATGATTTAGTTTGATCTAGGCCATAAGAGAGTATTCTCAGCAAGGACAGTGGTTGGGGAATATATACCATGTAGCATGCATTCTAATCCTCTCCTATCCAGGATACAATAAGCTTTTAAGGTTTCATAGTAAATTAAATTGGCTCCGGTCTAATTGGTACTTTTCGCTGACCAAAGCAGCAGTGAAACTTGGCTTCTACCTGGGTGACTGAGCAGCCCTATTTGGGAACGTGCTGTTCACCTCTTCATCAGTATTCAAAAGACTGAAGTTATGCACCAGCCTGCTCCTCATGCACTGTGCACAGAACCCAAAAATCACAATTAAAGGGCAGAAACTACAGGTAGTGGACCAGTTCAATTACTTTGGCAGCACCCTCTCTCAAGCAGCGGCCACTGATATAGAGGTTAACTGCAGAATAGCAAAGGCAAGTTCTGCTTTCAGTAGACTGCGCTCCACCGGGTGGGAGTGCTGAGGAATTAGTCCAGCAGCAAAACTGAAGGTCTGCAAAGCTGTGGTACTCACTATCTTTCTGTACGCCATGAAACATGGACTGTGTATCGAAGGCTTGAAAGTCAGCTCAACCATTCCACTTGACTTGTTTTTGTATAATGTTAGGCATCAGATGGCTAGATAAAGTACTAGATATTGAAGTTCTCTCTAGAGCATGTCTATCATCTGTCCATACATTGCTGATGAGAGCACAGACCCAGTGGGCAGGTCATGTCAACTGTATGCTGGACAAGCACATATCCAAGCAGCTCCTTTTCAGGGAACTCTTTGCTGGAAAAATGCTCACATGGAGGGCAGAAGAAATGTTACAAAGATACATTAAAGGCCTCCCTGAAGACGCATGACATAGACACAACCACCTGGGAAATGCTGGCCCAAAACTGCCCTATCTGGCATGGCCTCATCCACAAGGGCTATCAAGCCTACGAAGTAAAGTGCACTGCTGAAGCACAACTTAAGCATGAGCTGCACAAGTCTAGAGCCAGCAGTGCAACAGCTGCAGTGCCTACACATGTTCACCCAACATGTGCCAAGACAATCTGTGCCCAAATTGGCCTGACAAGTCATCTTCGGACATGCCACATTCAGTTTTAATGTGACTAATGGTATTGAGGTCTTCATCAACAATGATGGATGAACAACAACCATAGTTGACTTGCAACAATCCAGGCAACCATCATATGGCAGCAGAAAGATACAGAAAAGTGCTGCCATCTAATGGCCGTCTGTAGTTTTGCAATTCTAACTTAAATTAAGAGAAACATTTGCCATTTAATCAGTGATCCTAATTGGCCACAGCAGATACATAAATACTTTGACCTGGTAGCTGTAATTCACATTAATGGGAACATAAAGGATTATATATACATGTGACCACAACACCAATGCACTTTAGTTGTTACAGAAATCCTGAATGCTTATGTTAGTAAAGAATGCCAACTTTCTGACTTCAAGCATAGTGGATATCTGGGGAAAGATTTGATATAATAAAGGATAGCCATTTGGTAGGGTAACGTCTTGGCAAAAGATTCGCATTTATCACAGGAAAGTTAGGAGAACTCCGAACGTGCAGAAAGACAGGAGCTACTGCACAGCTGCAACATGTCCTTGGATATTTTTAGGGCAGATGGCAGCTGCTGTGGGGAGTTTAGCTTGCTCTTGCTGCTCAGTATTGCCTTAATGATAATTCCAGCAGAGACTCTGTGGTTCACAGGATCAGAGGCATCAAATATATATATTTGAATGCCTCTCTATAAATGTTTAAAAATTCCTTCTATTTCTCGTGCTCAATTTTTGCAGGCATATGGAGCCAACATTATAGATTGATAGAGTTGGAACGGACCTTTTAGGCTGTGGACTCCAGCTCCCTGTTCAGTGCAGGATTCCAAATTGAAGCATTCCCGATGGCTGGCTGCTAGCCATCCATCTGAATACTCCAGTAAATGGAAGCCTCTACCGTTCTGGATAATTGATACCACTGTCCAACCATTCTTATTGGTCAGAAGGTTTTCCTAACGTTCAATTAAAATCTACCTTTGTGTAACTCAAATTCTTTATGTTCTGCATTCTGGAACAATATAGAAGAGATTTTCACTTTCTCATGTATGATCTCATTTCAAGGATTACAAGACTGTTATTGTATTTCCCCCACTCCTCCCTCAGTTTTCTTTTCTTTCAAAGCCAAACATCTCCAACTCCTTCAATCTCTCTTCATAGAACTTATCTTCTAGTCTGCTAATTATTATCACTTCTCTTCTCTGAACTATTTCTAGTTTGAAGATGCTATGAAGGGTACACTTTCCTTTCTTATTCAGATTGCAATCAAATTTAATCACCTATACAAAAATTATAAGAATCTGCAGGCTTAGGAGGACTTCAAATATCTTCCTTTATTTTCATTATTTTGTAGTTGACAAGAGCCAATAGTGGTGTTTGTCTTAATGATATTTAATAGCTATCATACAGTCTTCTCCTTCTCTCCATTAGGGCTGTGCAGTGCTTTGAATTCAAATGAAAAAAGTGCTTTGGAGCATAAAGGGATAGAACATGTAACACCTGTCTCTAGCTCCTTAAAGCAATCCCATCTTCTTCTAGGATTGTGTTGCAGCTACATCTTTGCAATCCCAAGAAAACATATAGTTGCTTTTAGGAGTTGAAGACAGATGCTATAGAACAACCATGTAAATTATGAAGCACTGTTTTGCCTTCATATCGAAGTTGAGCAGTTGATATGTAGGAGTGGGATTGTAAGGGACAAAACTGGTGAGTAAGATTTTTCTGATTCTTGTACTACAGAAACACATTTTGTAAAGGAGGGGCAGATGGAAGAAAACTTTCAGCCCAGAAAATGAGTTGCTACTCAGTCATTGACTCAAAAAGATGGAAAAAAGAGATCCATTATTTAAACCTGGGGCCTAACATACACAGAAGGCAGAATTCCAGACAGCTGTTAGATGGAAAAGTTCTTTGTATCTATGGCTTCCTCAATCTCTTCAGTAAGTTTATTTACAGTATCTAACTTTCTTATGCCTGTTTAGAAGTGTGGAAAGAAAGCTTAATTGCCATACCTCATAGAAAGCTTTGACAGTATTTATCAGCAAATTTCAGTGAGAAAGTGTATTTGATGTTCTCCAAAGTAAACAAGATAAACCACTAAATTTATATTAAATCATTTAGTAGTCAGTTGTTGACTTAAAACCATAATAGACAAGAAACACTATGGAAATTATGATTATAAGGTTATTTCTCATTTCAGCACTGGGCCTGCCCCACCTTCCCCTTGCATACCTTCTTCAAGGTCAGCTCCAAATTCCTTTACATGTGAGAAAGAACATGCCTACCATCCAACCCTGATACCCGGTGAGCCCATAGGTTGTGCATCTGGCATAGCAGGAACATTCATCCATGCATGGGAACCTTTATGGGCTTAAGTTTGTACTTGTATATAGAGGAACCCTGTGCACATCCATCTGATTAGCACTGGGTTCCTTTAACATTACTTTCAAATGGGGGAACATCCAATGGAGTGCATGAGGAGGTCTAGCTTGCAAGTACAATCTTATTCTCCCATCAGTTATTTGTGGAAGCATTGTTCAATCTGCACAGCCATTATTATAAATAATAAATAAATAAATAGTAAAAATATGTAGACGAGTACAGGGTTGACCTTGAAAAATGTATTCAACAGTTGTTACATAAACACCAGCTTAGACCTGGAAAGGAAGAGGGACTGAGAAAGAAACCTAAGATTGCCCTGCCTTGATTTTTTTTAGTATAAGTTGGATAGGGAAGAAAGAGAGAGAGAGAGAATCTCTATTAGGCTTTCAGGATTCTGCTATTATACCCTGCAACAATTGAGTTCCAGTAGTCCCTGTGAAGTTTGTTTTCTGACCTGACCTAGCTTGAAGGGCTAGCAAAATAGAGGCATTAACAGGCAATATCTCGTGGCCACGATAATGGCTTCCATTTCAGAATTGCTCACTAACCTCAGCAGCCAAATAATTCTGCTGATGTATTCCCAGAATTGAAATGCCTTTGCCTCATTCTTGACATGAGCTGGGCTTAACACACTTTCTGTTCAGTACAATCAGCAGGAATTATAGAGGCACTTTATGGCCATGTTTTGCAAATGTGAGAGCCCTGTTTGAAAAGCACAAACAGAATCAAATCACAACACTGTAGGAACTAGTCTCCTAAGTCAGGAATTTCATGGCCAACAGCCCAAACAGATTAGGCCACATTACCTACCTATCACAGTGTGAAAGCAATATTAGGAATAAGCAAGACCCACTGTGCCAAATCAAGCCTTTAGGACAAGGAAAACACTCAGTAAATCATCACAGGATGGTTTAAGTGCCTCAGCTGTTCTACAGGCTACACTACAATCACATATAACTGATTGCTTCACAGAGATGTGGAGGAGGAATAAAACAAGGTATTTTCAAATAGATGGCTGCTGGTGGTTATTTCTCAAAGAAGGAAGGAAAATGCTGGGAATAATACAAAGAGGAACAGCAATGATCAGCAAACCTAGAACTCTTTTAAAAAACAAGTTTAAAAAAATTGGTGCACATTGAATAATTCTAAAACACACTTGTTTAACCTCCTAATGCCCTTGGCCTACATCCCCTACAATTCCCAGCAAATATGGGGATTCTGAGAGTTGTAGTATTTGAGAAAGTTGCTTTATTGTATAAATGGATTCCTCAGATGTTAATATTAGTGAACTGCTTAATAGTTCAGTATTTTTTTTCTTGCTCTTGCATTTTTTCTTCTGTCATAAATCCAGAGTCTGGTAACTACCACATTTTATTACAGGGCATAAGCTTTTGTAAGATGCGGCTCACTTAATTAGACTCATAGAGTGATTAGAATAGAATTAGCATGGCTGGCTGGGGAATTCTGGGAGTTGAAGTCCACCCGTCTTAAAGTTGCCAAGGTTGAGAAACCCTGGATCAGACTGATGTAGGGTAAATTGGAATGAGGCAGGAGGTGGGGAGGGAAGGGGGCGCAAGTTGGTTGGACAGATGTAGGTTACATATGACACAGATTACAAGCACTTGATCATTGTTATGTGCTGAAAACCTACTGAGTTTGCTGAGCTCTTTTGAGATAGCCTGAAACTTTTGATGTATGGGAGTTCAGCAATCTTGGGAGATTAAATAATTCTAGAATACTGATACATCAGCAGCACCCTGCAGTTGTGGGGATAGATTATTGGTCCTGCCATTCTAAAGTTGTGTTTAAAATTGTTTAGAAGAATCCTTGTAGGGAAAATCAAACACATGGATCTGTTGGAACCACTAGAGGGCACCGGTTTTGGCCCAAATCAAATCAAACTCAACTAGCCTTTAAAAAACAACAACACGCAAGTACACACTATCTTTTAGTTAGAGAAGTGCCAATGATAAATGAGACCATTTAGGGAAATGGTTTCCATCCCTGACAAACCTTTCATAGAAAGGCAAAGATGTTTAATTCTATGTGCTATTACCCCCACTCCCCTTTATAACTAGAAGAGATAGTAAAATTCTCTGCATCGCCTACATCTCATTTTGTTTGAATTCTTTTCCACTACCCATCCCAGCCCTGAGGATATTATTAGGCCTACATGAAGTGGCTTGGCTTTGCTTGGTACAATGTTCTGCATCATGGAGGTGATGCAATTCTCCTCAACAAGTAGAAGTGACATGATTCTGTCCAGTGAGGTACTTTGCATCACCTCAAAGCCACAATTACAATAGCCAGGATTTCTGCATGCGCACAAAAGCCTTGTTCAGCTGTTGGGAACAGTCGGAAGAGGCTTCAGAAAAGAAGCAGACTGAAGCAATGAAGCTGCTTTGCTTTATTCTCGGAGTATTGCAGCTCTGTTGCTTTGTGAAGCCACTGTCGGTGTTTTGCTGGAACTTTCATCAATCCCATGCATATTTGGAAGACTTACACAGTCCTAGTAAACGTACTCCTCTCTGAAGATAACATTTCAGGGATAATAAATGTAAGGCTTTTAGATGTTTTGATTTGTGTTATGTCAGTCATGAAGTCACTGGCAAAACGGCTGAAAGAAAAACAGATACTCCCTTGCCCTTTCAGAAATGGCTTGTGTGTCAAAATGAAATAGTAAGGTAGTGGTGTGCTAGTTCCTGAGGTACTGTGAGAAAAATGGCAGGGTAGCCAAAAAAAGTTGTAGACTGCTTCATTCCCTGTCTCAAAAAGCTTCACTAAGGATTCCAGGTCTCCCGGCAGCTCAACTCCCAAAGTGGCTGCAAAAACTTCCGGAGTGCATGTGGTTCATCTCTCGATCTTCCTTTGATCCAGGAAGATTGCGCTGGCTGGAATCCACCTACCAGCCTGTGTTTCTCAGCACGGTTCACAGAGTATCAGCCTGCCATTGTTCCCCACTGGAACATTTAAGTACAATTAAGAAGGCTATGGGAATTGTCTTCTTAGCAAACTGTGTGGGGGAAATCACAATTGAGGACCTCCCAAAGGAAGGTGAGATCATCCCCCAAAAAACTGAAACAAAATTTGAAATTTGGGGAAGGGTGTAAAAGCTTTGAGGCCATGGATGCAGCTTACACTGACAGATACACTGAGAAAAAGAGAAAGAAGAGGAGCAGAAGTTAGCCTGAAAACAATAGCAGATAAAGAAGAGGAAATGGTTAGCACAGAGTTAGAAGCAACCTGAGGAGATAAAGAAAAGCTGTCAAGAATTAGCTCCAGATATGTGTGATCTCATGTCTGTGTGATCAGGTATTGGACTGATTTATTTCTAGGCCATCTTTAGTGAAACCACACTAAAGACCATCTTTCTGGCTAAATGCTGATGCTCTGCAGAGTTACAGGCAATCTCTTATCTCACTCTGCTTTCTAGCTCATCAGCAAAAACAGCTTTTTCTAGCATAACTTCACCAGCCAAGATACCATGGTCTTTTAAATGCTATAGAGGAATAGGGCTATGGAAACTTTGCATTCTCATACTTAGCAACCAGACAGATAGGCCGATAGATCCAAACTACCTACTAAATGCACACATAGCAAACAAAAATCATGCATGGGAAATGGACTGGATACTGACTGAATGATGGTCTTTGCTGGAGAGAACAGAGAGCATTTCAAGTTCAGCAACAGTGAAGATTACAGGTTAACTTCAAACTGCATTTAAGGGAATGGGTAATAAAAATGGTGGTGGTATGTTGACCTAAGTATTGAGAGCATTTGGGAATGGGTGAAATGCTGGGTTTAAGTTGATCTTTGATCTCATGTGAGTTGTCCGCTACCACCTTGTCATTTTGGATTTTTTGAGGATTACCAACACTGGAATCCAGCAAGGAGACAGGGGAATCCCAAACCAGGTATATATCTTTAAAGTCAGAGTCATCTCCAGGGAGGGCAATTGATGATATATACATGATGAAATCATGCAAACAATGAAACTTGGATTGTTAACAACACTGCTGCAAGTATTCCCCCATGATCTTGGAGTGAAATTTCAGCCATTGTTATAGAGGAAAGCCTAGGACACTATTCCGAAGGATCCAGAATTTTAGCCTTAATATGAGGCCTAGAGATCTAAGTTTCAATATAAGTAGCTTGAATGGTTAAGTAATGTGTAACATGGAATTGTCCAAGTTCAGCAAGGCTGGTCTGCATAGAATATGCCTTTTGTAATTCATGAATAATATTCAGGGTTTTGAAAATATCTATTTTGTACGTCATACTAGTTATAAAGGGATTGTTTTTATTTTGTGTTCTGACCCAGAAACATATACAATGAGCTTTCCAATTCAAAACAGTGGAATAAGTGTGCTTTCCTAGTTTAAATAAGAATATATACTTTCAGTAGCTGCATGGAAGCACATTATGTTAACCAAACTGAAAACAGACTCTCAAGACAGAAGAAATGGAAAAAGGTCAGTTGTGGAATGATACGAAGCCTCCAGCAAATGATAATACTTTTTTTTTTATGTTAGTACTGTTGTTAGCAACTATATAAACAAAAATTTTCAAGCCTATCTCTTCTCAGCTTGAACTGGATACTCTGTGAAGTGGGATTTAGATAGGAGTCTTATCTTTGTAGAGAAAATATTTAGTTTTTTTAATCAACTCCAGAATTAAACAAGCCCAATTCAGAGTTTTTCTAAGACCAGAAAAAAACCCAGCTGCTAGTTAACTTAAATATCTGTAGCTTGATAGATCAAAGTAGCAACCATAATTTCAGCAGAGGAAAAATGCTTCCTGCTCTGTGTTCCTATGCAGGATCCCATGTTTCTAAATGATACTGAAAATGATACAATAGAGACAGATATTAGAACCATGCTGTGCCTCCTGGATTTTCCTTGAAATTCATCAATCAGAGTTACTTTAGTAGCATGTGATAACTGGCCAGCTTCTGCCTGATTTATATCAGGAGATACTGCAAATAACTTGTATGATTAGTTTCTCACATAGTCTATTTTGATAATTTCCATTTCTGTTTTTTTTTTTTTCCTGGTGTGGGACTAGAAGTTCAGGGAAGAGAGTATTACTGTAGCTGATTTTTTTTTTCTTCTCTAATCAGATCTTCTCATATGAACGGTGAGATTGAATGTATGCAATAGATTTGATTCTCAAAATCTGACACCATCAGCCATTTGCAGTGGGTGGTATTCAATGTTTATTTTTCCGTTTTTTATACTCATAATCTGTAATATTTAAGCTCTTCATTATTAAGCAGCTAATATTTGAAATAAATTATTGGAATAGTTTTAATATTTAAAATCAGTGCTAATACGATGATCTTAGAAGATTTGATTTAATCCATGAATGCATACCAATTTTGTGTCCATCCGAAGCCTTGGTTGCTGCTTGGAATAAGGGGGCAGCTGAGGCATTGGATCAGATTGTACCCATGCAGTCTCTCCCCTCTCAAGGACCCCACCACTCCCCAAGGAGTTGAGGGAGATGAAACGAGAGAAGAGATGTCTAGAATGTGCTGGCACTCAACTAAGGATGAACTCAACCAAACACAGGTTAGAGCAGCTATTAAGGCCTACCTTGTGGTGGTAAGGGCAGTGAATCAGCAGTACTTTTCTGCCATTATTGTGTCTGCCGATTGATAGCCCCTCAGCCCTTTTTTGGGTGACACAAACCCTTTTGGGTAAAGGGGGCACAGGGAACTTCTGCAGGGACATGTGGAAGAATTTGTTCAGTATCTGTTGGACAAAATCACTTAGATTCACTCACAGTTGGACCTTGTTGCAGGTTAGACCTCGCCTTGTTGCAGGTCCAGAAGAGATGCCTGGAGTGGAGTCTTGCCTGGTTATCTGGGAACAATTTGAACCTGTTGGACCTGAAGAAGTGGACAGGATCCTTAGGAATGTGACCTCTGCTACATGCTCTTTAGACCTATGTCCCTCCTGGCTTGTGAAAGCGGCCTGGGGGGGGGGGGCGGGTGTCATGTGTGGATTCTACCAATGGTTAATTCTTCTTTGAGTGAGGGGGTTGTTCCTTTGCCTCTTAAAGAGGCCTTGGTTCACCCCCTCTTCAAGAAGCCATCACTGGATCCTACCATATTGGACAATTTCTGTCCAGTATCTAACCTCCCCTTTTGGGGGAAGGTAGTTGAGAAGGTGGTTGTGCAACAGCTTCAGAGGGCCTTGGATGAAGCGGATTATCTGTATCCTTTTCAGTCAGGATTCAGTCCAGGGTATGGGACAGAAACAGCATTGGTCACACTTTTGGATGATCTCTTGCATGGATGGGATGGGGGTTTTGCATCCATCCTTGCCCTACTTGACCTCTTGGTGGCTTTCAATATTATCGACCATGGGTATCCTTCTTGTTTGGCTCAGAGGATTAGGAGTGGATGGCATGGTATTGTACTGGATCACCTCCTTTCTACAGGATTGATTCCAGTTGGTGGTGATTGGGAAGAAGAGGTCCCATCCTTGACCTCTACCATGTGGGATGCCGCAGGATTCGGTGCTCTCCCCTCTCCTATACAACACCCACATGAGGCTGCTGGATGAGCTCAAATGGACCATGGGGTAGTATCATCAGTATACTGATGATACCCAACTATGCATCTCTGCCCTGGCAAATTAAGTGATGCTGTGGACATCTTATCCCAGTGCCTGGAGGCTGTGAGAGTCTGGATAAGGAACAACAGGCTTCAGCTGAACACTGGCAAGACTGAGTGGCTTTGGGTTTTGGGGCCTGCTGGTTCTAGGACTATGCTATCTTCAGTGCAAGTTGGGGTGGCACTGCCCCAGACAGACCCAGTGTGCAATCTGAGGGTTGTCCTAGACTCACAACTCCTGTTTGAAAAGCAGGTGGCAGTCGTGGCTGGGAGAGCTTTTGTCCAGTTTTGTGTTGTGCACCAGTTGCTCCCCTTCCTGGATCGGGAGGCTCTGCTCACTGTCAATCATGTCCTAGTCACCTCTAGATTGGACTACTGTAATGCATTCTACATAGGGCTGCACTTGAAGAGTATCCAGAAGCTTCAGCTGGTACAGAATGCAGCAGTACGGGTAGTTATGTGTGCTTCTAGAAGAGCACATATTATACCTTGTGCTCTGTGAGCTGCATTGGCTGCCAGTTTGCTTCTGAGTCCAATTCATGGTACTGGTTTTGACCTTTAAAGCCCTTCATGGGATGGGGATGGGTTATCTGAGGGACCATCTCCCCCTGATTACATCAACCCATCCCATTAGATGTGGCAGAGAAGGCATGTTGTGGGTACCATTCACCAGGAACCTGCATTTGGTGGGTTCCAGGAGGTGGGCCTTCTCTGCCATGTTGCCTACCTTATGGAATATTCTTCCCCCTGCTATTGTTCTGGAAGTCCCCCAAGACCTGGTTATGTCACCAGGCCTGGGTGTCCCTGGGAACTGGAGACCTCCTTAGATGGCTCCACTATGGTTGATCTTTTTACTCTCTGTGTGGTTTGTATATTTTAATTTTTTGATAATATTTTTATTCTTAATAGTGACTTTTTACATTTTTATAATGACTGTTTTTGTATTTGCATGTATTTGTCGTTTTATTGATTGTTGAACACCGCCCAGAGTCCCTTTTTGCAAGAGGGACGACCATATATGTGTGATTAATAAATAAATGCATACAGAGCCCATTTTCTCAGAAGAATGGGAGAAGAATCATGATGGAACCCAAGACCTTTTGCTTCTCAACTCAGATACGTCTGCATCATATTTCCTAAACATCTTACCTACTCCACATATATAAACTAAAGTGCAACAGCTGCTGCTTGACTTTGCTGAATGAGAGGGGTGGCCCTCTTGTCCCGCTCTCAGGGGGAAAGCTTTTCAGGGGAGAAGTGGCAGGTCTGTTCTATCCTCTTCACTTGTCCCCTGCAGCCACCAAATTGTTTTAATATCACTCACGATATCCAGCAAAATGTTTGCCAGATAAATAGGGCAAAGCAGATCATGGAGTTGCAGGGGAACAATAAATGAATAGCAGCACAGTTAAGCAATCCCTTTCTCTCATGCTTCTTCCACTGCCATTTTGCATGGTGGGACTGTTTTTCACATTTTCCCCCTTGTTTGCATATCCACAAAGCCATTTGCAGAAAGAATAAGGATGAACAAGTGTCATTTTGTACATTACAAATGATGTAAGTTAAGTACTTGCTTACTTTTGCCATGATGTCATAAAACGAGGGACCCAAATTATATAATTTCATTAGTTCTGCTATGATGTCATGAGGCATGTGATGTCATTTTGAATCACGGCAGTTTGTAACTGATGCCCATAAACTTTTTTAGTTAGATTAAAAATGTAACTACATTTTTTTTTCTTTATTGAAATGCAGTCCTAAGCAGTGAATAGTGAATTTTCATATAGCACAAAAAAAACAAAACAAAA
The DNA here is from genome assembly GCF_059951505.1 of Python bivittatus. NCBI lineage: Eukaryota > Metazoa > Chordata > Lepidosauria > Squamata > Pythonidae > Python > Python bivittatus. The sequence continues at coordinate 38,939,490 of NW_028277074.1, read as the reverse complement.
CAGAACAAAAAACCCAGAAAGAAAGATGCTTTGTTGGGAAGTAAAACTACCTACTAGGAAAAGCAGTCTATGGACTGTAAACAATTTAAATATTTTTGTTATTTTAAAGAAACTGATTGCTATTTAAGGCCATTTTATGAAAAATAAACACTTTTTTCTTTTCTTGTAAATAAATATTTTTAGCCATTTCCAGCTGAACATAGTGAGTATTCAAGAGGATGAATGGGATAGTTATGATATTATTATTGTTTTAATTCAGCACTGAACTGCTTCTTTCCCACATTAATTCTGGTTTTTGGTGGACAGAATTTTTGAAATGTTGATGTGTATTCTTTATGCACAACTTGACAGAAATGCAGCTAATAAAAAGGATAAGTTATCCAGAGCTGAACTTCAGAAACTTCATCATATTTCATCTGCCTAGACCTGAATAAACAGCCAGTTTGGTGTAGTGATTAAGGCACCAGGTTAGAAACTGGAAGACCATGAGTTCTAGTCCTACCTAAGACAAAATGCCAGCTGGGTGGTTTTGGGCCAGTCACTCTCTCTCAGCCCTAGGAAGCAGGCAATGGCAAACTACTTCTAAAAGTCTTGCCAAGAAAACTGCAGGGACTGGTCCAGGCAATTAGCTGAAGTCATGGTTATCATAACACTAAATATTTAATAAATATACCATACTGTCAAGATGCTCCCCCATTCACAATGGACTATCACACCTTAATTATAGGAAAATGAAGCAGTTGTGGAGAGGGAAGAAGGAAATGTAACACTTTGGGAACAGAAGTTTCTCTTGACCGATTTGCATGTACAAACTGATTGCAATAGCCAGTAGGGATAAAGAAAATCTGTATCGATTATATATCCCCTTTTTTAATTTCAAACATTAACCTGTAGTTTTTCAATGTTATAGAAGATGAATTACAGAGTTATCAAGTCCCTGGTAACACAGTGCTGGCAACTAAATTTATTATTGTTCTCTGCCCAGAGTCACTAGTTTGAGATGGGGAAATGGGCAGCTATACAAATCAGGAAGGAAGGAAGGAAGGAAGGAAGGAAGGAAGGAAGGAAGGAAGGAAGGAAGGAAGGAAGGAAGGAAGGAAGGACATCCAAAAAGAAAATATTACACTGTGGTTAGACCACAAGATGGAGCTGGTCCAACTACAAATAACATCAACTCATTTGGTGTTGGATTCAATGATTACAGATCACAAGAGGATTATAAAAACAATTAATCTCTTCATGTCCAGCTTGAAGAATCAGTATAGTATGAATTACATACAATGCACTAGCTTTTACAAAGGAAAAAAAAGCATTTATACTTTAAGATTTGCTTCAGCACCATGTGGAAAGCAAATTAAACCTAACAGATTCCTGGCCAAAATGTTTTTTTAAACCTATCATTACAGAACACTCTTGAAACAGATGTTACTCCTGCTTTAGTTACATGAAATATTCCAACTTCTTGGAAACTCACAAACTAATTGATGACTGTGGACAATGATGTTAGGTCTTGACTTTTCCAGCCTTGGTTGACTTTTTCTGGAATTCAGCCTCTAGTTTTAAAATGACCAAAGTTTTTTCTATGTCCAACAAAGGGTATCTGTCTTTCTGTAAAGGACAGAGAATATATCTCTCATTGGAATGTAAATTAAGAGTATAAGGCTACAATCACACAATGCAGTTTTCTAATGTGTAGTGAGAGACAAAGTATGACTTAGTCCAGTGTTTTTCAAACTTGGCAACTTTAAGGTGTGTGGCTGGGGAATTCTGGGAGCTGAAGTCCACACATCTTAAAGTTGCCAAGTTTGAAAAACACTGACTTATTTGTGCTCAGTTGCCTTGAGCACAAATGGAAAATCGTAGAAGTAGTAGTAGAAGAAATTGTTTCACAGTACAGCAAATGAAATGAAATGCTTCTAATGAAATAACAATTATTAGCATGTTACTCAGCCACTCCTAACCATAGTTTACTTAACTCCTTTTCTGTTATTGAGCAGTCTGATGTCTAGCTTTGAGTTTCATGGAATGAAGTTGACCGATAAAGCAGCTAAATACATAGAAATCTATCAAAGCTATTCTCAAATTTCTTTTGGTGGCTCTTATTCTTTCTAACTTTGCTCAAAACTTTGCTAACTAGCTTTCGAGACATGCTTAAAACCATTTACTGACATTAGTAGCTAAGCAAATGTATTTCTCATTAAAGTGTGAAGTTCAAAATCCTGAGTCCCAGGACAACAGAGAACCATAAATAAAGAAATCAATCAAATAGAAAAACTGTTATTTATGCCTGGGTTCCAGATCTTAATTTCTGGCAGTAAACTTCTATTTTCCTCTCTCTGGGAGTAACTCGTCCATTTAAACATGCTAAGCTTAATTGAGCTTTGCTGCAGCTAATCATCTCCCAGTGAGGATTGCCTCCAGTTAGCTAGACTTGTCTGACTTTGCCCTAAAATAAAAGGCAGTTGTGTATAGCAGGAAGCCTTTGTTGTGATGTGAGTGAGAGATGCAATGCACTGGGGAACAGCAAGCCAAAGGTATGCAGTCTAAGTAAACATTTATTATACTGCTCTGACTTTACGTGCTGATAATTTGAAAACTAACTTCTCCCTCCCTTGCGCTGAAGTCAAGAACTTCAGAACAAGGCACGGGGAATCAATGTGACTGAAGTACAATGCATGGGGTTATTTGTAATGGGATAGATCTAGATTTACTCATGCTTAGAACATAGCTTTTCAATTAAACAAGATTTCAATTTGTTATGACTTATTTATGCCATGGATTTTAGTGGTCTGTTTTGTGTATGGCTAGATCAGTGACCTCCAATTCAATAAACATGTTGTAAGAAATGTTTCCAAAATGTATCCCACTATACATTTCTTTTGCACTATTAATGTTCACTGTCTGAGAAATTATCTACCATTTTCCCCTTGAGCCTTGTGCAGAATACTGTGTATCTGCCATTTACTTTAACTTTTAGCTTCTCCCATCCATTCTTCTTTATTCCTCTCCACATCTGCCTCAATAAAAAAAGCAGCTGATATAAAATTATAATAAGTGTAATATTTTAGAAATTTACAGGAGTGCCCATGCACAATAGAACATGACACACACACACAAATTTAATTAATCCTGCATATCCCATCATAATCCCTTTCATGCAATGTTTTGTCAGCATGTGCATGGATGTCACATGCCTGGGGAAGGCAACATCAATAAACCACTGAAGGGTGTGTTCTGATTACATAGTTTTTAACTTGGTTCTGACTAGCTTTGAGAAATGCAAGACAATGTTCCCCTGCCCCATAACATTTCTTATTGCATATCTCTATATTGAGGAGGAGGGAATATGAATGAAGTTCTTTTGGGGCTGTTTCAGATTCAAATGTAGTGAAAATTATGGTAGTTTAGGCAATATTCAGAAGGAGATCTCAGAAATTCTGTGGAAAACTAATGGGAAAAAAATGGAAGAAGTCTATTATTCCATACATATTGTTCAAAATGACTGGGGCATGGAATTATTTGGCTGTTTGCAGGAACCTGAAGTTAAGACAGCATTTATCTGCTCAGTTTTGCTTTGAAGGCCAAAATAAGTCAATGGCATTCCTTAACTTGATTTGTTAGTGGTCTATGGCCATTCAGCAGACAGATAGATAAGTCAGTAGCATTCCTGAACTTGTGCCAAGGACTCCTCTGAAAACTATATCCTGGAGTAACTTTGAAGGGAACGAGATAATCCTACAACCCTCAAGAGGCTGACAGTTGCCAACATGACATCTTAACAGACTATTATCTTAACAGATGGCAGCACCTGGCCAACTTTGCCTGGCCTCAAAAACTAAGCAGGACCTGATTTAGTTAGTGCTTAGAAAGGACATCCACAGAATACCAAGACTATAGGCTTGACTAGGAAATTGGAAAAGAAACATCCAGGAATAGGTAGTGTCAGAAGACTTCCACATTGCTACCAAAAAAACTATGTGGATGTAACCATGAAGTTATCAGGAACTGAGATTGACTAGAATATTTATAATAGATTGCAGTGGATTTATTCATTTATCTAGTTCTGAGGCTGCTGGTCACCTTGATGTCCCTGGGCTACTTACAAATAAAAAGATAATGCATATAAAAAGAACACAACTGGCCAGAAGAACTGGAACTAAAGGGGGCTTCACAATCAAGGCTCCCTGTCCCCAAGGCCTGGGAAAACAAGCACGCTTTTAACAATTTACTAAATGACATAGAGATGGAAGTCACACAAATCTATGGGGGGGATATCATTCCAGAAGACAGGTATTGTATTGAGGAGACTCACTTCTGGTTCCCATAAGATGGCAGTGGTTAATAGGCCTCAGAACGCATCCACCCTGCACTACCCTACTTGAACCTATCAGATGGTGTCCTGCGTCTGACCGCCTAATTTGGATCTTTGTTTCTTCCCTTTTCCCCTTCGCAGAATTTCCCCCTTACAGAAGGGAGAGATTGCTTAAACAAGCTATCTCTTCCTGAACTGCTTTTCTTTGTAGGGCAGAGCTTCTCTAAAAAGGGCTAGCAGCAAGTTAATTAGCACCCTTGGCCCCCTTGTGCTGCTATCTGAAATTGACAAAGGCCTTATTCAGTTTCGTCCTAAAGGCTTTCTTGGGATTGCAGCCCACAGCACACTAAGCAAACAGCCGGCGCGAAGGCATTCCTTTCAATGGGTATTCCCCATTGTGTGGTTGCTTACTCTCTTGTAATCTTTTCCTTTTGGATGAATGTAAATACAAACTTTATTTACTAATTGTTCCCGAACAAGGGGTGGGGGAATGGGGAAAACGATTATAAGATTTACCCCCTTTTCCCAGCTTCCTTGTGAGTTAAGTTCCTAAATGTAACCTCCCATGCCATTAGGGTTCACCCGGCTGTTTTAGGGACACATCCTCCTGTAAGTATTTAGGAGCAGTTTCTTAATAAACCTTTTTTCAAGACTGATTAATGTCCTGGTGTCTCCCTTAGCATTCTTGTTCTTTGGTATCAGTCCTGCAACTTCTAAATTAAGTGTCAACACACAGATTAATGGAAACAGATGGTCAGAAAGGACTGGAGATAAGCTCAGATAACAAAGCCCTATTGCACCTAGAAGCCAAATGGTAACCAGTGCAGCTCAGGGTCATGTGTGCATAACTGCCCATGTTGATGCATTCTGGACCAGTTGTAGTTTCTGGATGGTCTTCAGAGGTATCCCAATGTAGAACATAGCATAGTAACCCAATTGTGAGCTGACCAAGTCATGAGTGATTGCCTGAAAGCCCTCCAGGTCCAGGAAATGGTGCAACTGGCACTAGATCTAATTGTACAGACACCCTTGGCAGAGCTGCTACTTGCTCTTCATGCAGGAGCTGACAGTCAAAGAGGACTCCCAGATGGCACACAATCTTGATGGGGAAGTGCAATCCCACTGAGAATCAATGATGAAATTTCCATGAAACCACAAAGCCCAAATAAACATAGTCACTTATCAGGATTAACCCTGTTCCTCCCCATCCAGACCAGCACAGCTTCTAGGCACTGGCTTAGGACTTCAACAGTGCTGCTTGGCTGGCCTGGGATCCAGATGTATAGCTGGCTGTCATAAGCATATTGATGACACCTGACTGCAAACCAGCAGTTTCATGTAGATGTTAGACAGAAGGTAGCATTGAACTCCAAAGTAAGGGGCCATGAGTACATCCATCCACTTGTCAACACCAGTTGAAACCAGCCACAGAGAAAGAGAACTACTACAAAATTATGTCTACCACTCTAATCCCTGAAGCCAGTCCAAAAGGTTACCACAGTTGACAGTATCAAAAGCTGCTGAGAGATCAAGGAGCACCAGCATGGATGCAGACTATCCTGGCTCCACCACAGGTCATCAACAAGCATGACCAATGTTGTTTCTGTACTAAACCCTGGCCTGAAACCTGACTAAAATGGCTGTAAATGATCCACTTTTTCCAGGATCCTTTGGAGCTGAAGTCTGACCATCTCTTCCATCACTTTCCTTAAAATGGGAAGGTTAGAAACTAGAACAATTGTCTAGGACTGTTGGGTCCAACAATTTTTTGAAGGCATACCACAGCCTCCTTCAAGCATTTCCTCACTCAATAAGTGATAATAAATTCTATATTATCAAACAAAACAAAAATAAAATGTTACTAAGAAGGAAAAAATAATAGCCAAAGGTGGTGGGGGGGGGGAGGAATACGAAATATGTCCATATATCCACAGTTATAACAAAACATTGGGCTTACATATGAATACAGGTTGTCCTCACTTAACCACAATTGGGACTGGCAACTCCATCACTAAGCAATGTGGTCATTAAGTGAAACATCAAATGCTGTGCTGGGCTTATGATGTCAGTTCCGCTGCAGTTATTAAATGAATCCCACAGTTGTTAAGCATGACATCATATGACTGTGACTTATGACTTCCTGCCGGCTTCCTCATTGACGTTGCTTGTTGGAAGCCAGCTGTGAAGGTTGCAAATGGTGATCACCTGACTGCAGGATGCTGCGACTGTCATAAATGTGCACCAGTTACCAAGCACCCAAATCACATGACCGCTGGGATGCTATGACCATCATAGGCTCAAGGACCAGTCATACACCTACTTTTTCAGTGCCGCTGTAAGTTTGAATAGTCACTAACTAGGACAGTTGTTAACCAAGGACTACCTGTACCTAAATAAGTTTTATTAATGGTTATGACTTTTAGCTACAAACAAAAGGAGTAAAAGAAATAAATTAATATTAATAAAAATGTCCCAGCATGAGGTATTGAAAAAATGGTTCAAAACCAGCAGTTGTTTTTTAAATCTTTTGGATTATTTGTAATCTGAACCTTAAGATGTCTTTATAGAAATAAAATATAATTAAATATATTGGGAAATATTAAATTTAATTCTCCATTCGTCTTATGAAGCCCAGATATTAAAGTTGTGTTTTCCTCTTTTCCATCCAACGTTATTCCTGGGGGGAGGGGTAGTAGAGAAGAGAAGACAGAAATTTAACAACAACAACAACAAAAGCTATAAATTATTTCTATCAAACAGTTATGTCTTCTTCATAGCAACAGATTATACCTAGAATTATAGTAAAATTGTTATTCTTCTAAACTATTGGAAAAACATTGCACTAGCTATTCTGTTTTTAAATGAAGTCTATGTTTCCCACAAATCCATTAGCTCCGGGTCTAATAACAGGGATTCTCCCAGACTCAATTTTTGATCCCTTTGTCTTTAATTTCTTCTTGTCCTTCTTTAGCACTAACTGATAATATTCATCTGATAACTGTTGTCTTTTTCTGGACGTCTACAACACATCTCTACCCACAAGATTCCTCCAAAGTAGGCATCTTCGTCTCGTTTCCACTTACTCTCATGACTGCCTCATGGCAACTGTACCAGATTCCAACTTCCGTGAAGTGTCTGTAAGGGGGTTCCTTGTCTGCTCTCCTTCCTTGAAAGAATAATTCTAAATCTTGAACAAACTGAACCATGTGTCCATTTCAACAAAGCCAGAATTATATTTAATATAATTATATATTAAGGCCAAAAGGTACGTTAAAATGGCTTCCTTTTTTAGAGATTATGTCAAATTTTATAAAACAAAACAACAGCAAATATTAGTATAAAAACAAGACAATACTGATTTCTAGTAATACTAAAGTTTCCCTCCCCCCACCCCAAATTCAAGTATCCTTATAAAATAATTTTACTCTACCTATTTTCAGAGATCTTTTTTCAAATATTGTATCTTTTTAGATCAGTGATGGTGAACCTACAATATGACATGTGTCTCAAAGTGACATGCTACGATGTTTTGGGTGACACACCAGCATTCACCAACACCCGACAACAACTATTCTCCCTGTTTAGGGTACCAAAGAAACCATATTTGTTTTATTCTTATTTCATCTTTGTAATTATTTTATGTTTCTTTATATAATACATAGCACCATACATGATTGGACTGTATTGTTTTTAAATAAATGAATATGTAAAAAAATGTTTCTCCTTTGTTCAGGGAGGGGCTGTGTGTGACACACCAGCACAGTCACATTAGGCATTTTCTGAATTTTTGACATGCCGAGCCCAGGAGGTTCGCCATCGCTGTTTTAGATTATCTCACTTCTGTCCCTTCTTCCTCCCTATTACAAACAGCCTATGAAGGAAATAAAGAAACAGAAAGTATATAATTTAGAACTGAACAATTATAAAACATTGTTAATAAATTTAAACTTATTTAAGTAAAATAAAAGTTTTAAAAGTTAAAATTTCTTCACTATACAAGGTAAGTCTTACACATTAAATAATAATGTTATTTATAATGTGAAACCTATTCCAGGGGAAATATAGAATGTTCTGGAGCCAGAAAACTCCCATAAGAATGTTTTGCATATCCCCACTTATAAAAAAATCCACCCCCAGCTTGTTTTGAGTTAGTTTTTCCTTCTAACTTATTTTAAACTTCCCTCATTATGTGAAAGTCATACCTCAGTCAAAAGCAGAGCAGTTCTAAAGTCCCACTTGTTCAGTCCTTCAAGGAAAAAAGTGGTGGGGATAGAAAATAGCTTAAAAAGCAAGGTTCTTCACTGCATAAATCACTGCTAGAGTTCTGAGAACCAAACAAGAAGCTTCCCTAGAATAGATTGACTGTAGCTCAATCTACAATGGGGAAAGGACAGGCTGGAAGGGAAAGGTTTAGAAATGTAGTGAAGCCCACCACCCTTTCTGCTGGTGGAAGAGCTCATGGGAAAGATCTGGGAAAACATCTGGATAATCATAAGTGAGTCAGTTTGGTCTAATGGTTAAGGCACCAGGCTAGAAACCAGGAGATCATGAGTTCTAGACCCACCTTAGGCACAAAGCTGTTAGAAGGTTGGGACATGTAGACATTTTTATATATTAAGACATTTAGAGATATTTAAACATTTATCTTTATATATTGTATAACATGAAGTAAAAGCAGGCCCTGCAAAATGCCAATATTCCCTTTCCTGTATGTATGGTTGACTTTACTTTAGATTATCAAAAGGTTGCATTCTTGAGGATGTGACCTTCAACACTTTTCAAAATCTCAAGGATGTGTTAATTGCTCTCATGGTTTGTCTCTTCCTGACTGGAAAGGCGGCAACTCATGTAAGCAGATAAACTGTCTTGACCTGATAGTCTCTTCTTGTTCAGATGACCCCTCATAAAGAAAGATAAGGGGTCCGGACCTTGTTTTTTAGGGATGTAAATCAGGACGGTGCCTGGTGGACAATCAGAGTGATAAAGGATAGTTTACATATGGCTGTTAACACTCAAGGTGATAGAAATTAGTTTACATATAGAAAAGAAGAACCTTATTTAGCATCAGAGAAAGGGGTCCTGGGTAAGGGGAGGAGTATAGATCAAGGTAACTGGTTTTGATTGGATCAGAAAGGTCATGACATCTTAACGTGGGTTTGAATGTAACAGAAGGTATATAATGTACTGTAGGGAGGGGGCCCAGCGCGGCCTCCCACCTAACTGCTTGCTGTCATTGCTTCTGCTCTTGGGTGAAGAATAAATTTCCTAACTTCATGCAATTCGTCAGTGTCTTTACTCCCGGCTCAGAAATGGACCTGGTAAGATAACTTTTTCTTCCAACAAAGCCAACTGGTGACCTTGGGCCAGTCAGTCTCTCTCAGCCCTAGAAAGCAGGCAATGGCAAACCATTTCTGAAATCTTGCCAAGAAAATTGCAGGAACTAGTCCAGGCAGTCACCAGGAGTCAACACTGACTTGAAGGTACACACACACACACACACACACACACACACAAAGGACAAATAGCTCTTCAGACCTTGTCTAACTCATGGCTTCTATAATTCTATGAATAATTTCCCAAAGAGGATACCATAAAAGGCAGACTAGCATGTCTTATAAATACATGAATGATTTTTTGTTTTGCTCTAGAGATCTGTGTTCTTCATTTATATTTTGAGAGACACTGATATTGCTAAAGTAACTTTTGCCTTGCTAAGGTTAATAACTTGAGGAATTGGGTGGGTGGGTGGGTGGAATTAGGAGGAGAAGAACAGATAGTGCAGTTGATTAAAAGTTGTTTCATCTCTCTGCTTCCTAAGCCTACATAAACCTGGAAAATGGCCAATGGACATAAGAGAGATCAAACTGGAGGCTGCTGGTTTCAGGAATATAGTTGGCTTTATTCCTTCAAGTGACAGTTGTTCATGACTGCTCATAATAGCAACCCATCACAGACTAAAAAAAAACCCTTAGAGTGATCCAAGGTATGCTGAACAGAAATATTTCTGCATTTCGTTCACAGATGAACACTCCAACATATTAAATGAAATAATAAGCTGTAAGCTCATCTGTATATTAATGCTTGACTGGGGAACAGAAACAGAGAAAATAAAAGAGGTAGAGCAATAGAGGGAGCTGTTGCCAAATGCAACAACAACAAACCTAAAAAAGCAAGTTGCACTGTTTATTTGAGATTTCTACTCTCCTGATACCCAGGGAGGGATTAATAATATGTTTGCTTAAATATATGCAAAAGAACCAAATAAAATAGAACCATGACTGCTATACATGGGGAAATACCACCATTATTCTCATTGACTTGATCAATATATCCATATATATTTAAATATGTTGTAGATTAGAAAAAGAGTATACACGGGCAGCATTTAAATGAACCATTTGATTAAATCCATAGAAGGCATTTGAGACGAGATAAAGGGTACTGATATAGGTATAGCAACATGAGAGTTTGTTGAAGAATATTGTGAGGAAAGACACAGTGCTTTCAAATAAGAGAAAGAAGATGAAGAAAGCAAGAGATGTAAGAGATGGGGGGGGCAAGGTTAATTGGATAAAGAGTAGAAATTGGAATGAAATAGTTTGTCCCAGGAACACACAAGTTCACTTTAGTTTGAAGGCAGAAGAGAAACCTGGATGGATGGATGGATGGATGAAAAAAGATTGAACTGCATATTATATACTCCTGGAAGATCAGATGCAAACCCAAATAAAGGACTGCAGGCGGACAACTCTTTTGAGTTTCCTTTAGCCACATGAGTTCCATAAAATACCACATAAATGGGCTTCATTTGAATTAGGCCTGGTTGATGCTATCCTCTCTTGATGCTATATATACAGCATGTAACTGCACTGAAATGATGTTTTACTTTTTTTTCTTTTTTTCTAAACAAGGGATAATGTTGGAAGAAAGATAAGCTCCAATGAAAACAATATTTTTGTAAAAATTTAAATTTTAGGGAGAATGTTTTTCCTTTCATATAAAAAGGGCTGTGTGTAGCAACAGGACTAAGCTCATAGAGTGAAATGTTGAAGGTCTCAAATCTTTCCAGGAAGCCTCCTGGGCCTACACATTCTGGCCTTCCCTTCCTGCCTCAGTGTAGCTACTTGGTAGTTACCATTGCCATCACATCTTCCAGAAGATAGCCCACCTGACGTCCTCCTCCTAACCCAATATATGAGAGAGATAGGGTTCCCACAGCCTATACACTTTACTTGAATGTAAAAAGGAAAAATAAAAGTATAAATGGAAAATAATTTCTATAGCCACCTCTTGAGCATGTGCAAGGAGGTGTGTGACTAAAGAAATCAACCCCGCTTCCTTCCTGGCAGACCTATCTCACAAGGTATAAATAGGATCAAGCTTTGGAAAAGAAGAAAAAGTAAACATTCCTTTTTAAAAAATGTAAGTTGTCTCATGCAAAACATGCAGTTGTGGAGGAGAAAAAAATAAAGAGAGCTGCTAAAATCACAGGCAGCATTTTAAAAGAACCTCCGATAGGAAAAAAAAAAACTTTCTGACAGATAATGGAATTATACCGATCGGTTCCTAGTTAGAGATAACTAAGGTTTCAAATTGCACAAAAATGCACAATTTACTAAGCATGTAGCGAAAGCATAAATACAAAGACAATCTAGCTTAAAGAGCAACACAAATATTTCTCTATTTAAATATTCCCTAACCATAGACCATAGCCATAGACCAGCAGCACAACAGTCAAATCAAAGATAAAATTCTAACAGAGTAGTTAATTAACCTTTACCTGTTATTCTAGAAAACAGGCAAATCTTACTTCAGTCAAAATTTGAGCTCCTTCCCATTCATCTCTATCTCGGGATACATCATCTTTTTTTCTTAAAGGTGTGCCTGTAGTTTCCAAAATAATACTAATAATGTTACTACTACTACTAATAATAATAATTGCCACCCTATTGCCAGCAACTCTGGGCAGCATATAAATTTAACAGAAGGACTTCCAGCAGAAAGACACACATTGAGTATCTCTTTGTTACACCCTAAAGTAAGCATATCTCCCTCAGTATTTATTCAAATGACTGAGCTGGCACCTTGGAATGTAGTATGAGCACCTGGTAGGTGGTGAGAAGGAGGCTTTATTGGCCAAAGGTCTCTTACCATGTGCAATAGGGGCTTATGTGCCTTCTTTGGAAGCAGATTAACCCTGAATAGATGTTAATTATCGTTGATGTGTTTAGCAAGAGATTTCCCTAACAGATCTCTAACACAGTCAAGTGATCCCCCTGGACATCATTAGGAATCTGTCTGAGACTTAAGCTTTTGCAGATTTCCAGAAGTCCCAAACGTATTGCACGGAGCTCAGGAGCTTTTTCCATTATGCATTCTAAAGAAAGATACTGTTATTTTATGACCCAGAGTTGTTCTATTTTATTATAATGTGTAGTGTATGTTTTAACCTAAAATACAAACATTGGGATGTTTGCCGCTCAGAATCAGCTTCAGTTAGAGTGGTTTATAAGCCTGCTAAAATAAATTAATTAATAAAGGAGGCCTGACAATATATTTCTGGTTTATTACTTGTAAACCACAGCTTTGGGTCAACATGGATATTGGAGGAGTCAATGAAATTTACTTACTTAATTTTTAATCAGTCAATTTGTACAGCTGCTTACTTGCGAAGTGACTTTAGATGGCTAACAAGGTTTAAAAGAGTTAACATCCAAAAAGGAACATGGTTAAAAAATAAAACATAATAAAGTACAGCATACTGCTCTGGGGACCAGACACATCACTCATGCAGCAGACTTATCTGAATTTCTGGCCCAGTGCCTGGGGAAGAACCAGATCCTCAGGGTCTTTTTAAAGGCTAGGAGGGAACAAGTAATGTTGCTCAAAACTGGCAAGGAATAAAAATCTCTTTGGTATGAGTTGATATGCTGACATTTTTAAAGAAAATGTCAGCAATGGAGAAATCGGAACAGAAGATCTTAAAAGCCATTTCTCAGCTTATTATTGTACTGAACAAAGTTAGTTGCCCAGTATGTCCTAATTTTGTGATGTGTTTCTCTAATTATAAATTAGTACAAAAATTAGGGGAAATGATTCAAACAAATGTATATGGGTATTGGTTTTTTGTTTTTGTTTTTTTACAAATTCAAAATAAATTGACCACACACAGCTTAGCCTTCAGAGTATGGTCACAACAAGAACTCACATTAATAGTTTCAGTCTTCCAGCCACAGGGTAATTTCTGCCATTCAATTATCTTGTGATAGAAAAGTGTTCTGAATAATAAAAAAAAACTTGTTGTTGTTGTTGTTTAGTCGTTAAGTCGTGTCCGACTCTCCGTGACCCCATGAACCATACTGCGCCAGGCCTTCCGGTCCTTCACTGCCTCCCTGAGTTTGCTCAGTTTCATGCTCATTGCTTCAGTGATGCTATCTAACCATCTCATCCTCTGCCGTCCTCTTCTCCTTTTGCCTTCAATCTTTCCCAGCATCAGGGTCTTTTCCAAAGAGTCCTCTCTTCGCATTAGGTGACCAAAGTATCTGAGCTTGAGCTTCATTATCGATCCTTCCAATGAGCAATCAGGGTTGATTTCCTTTAAGATTGACTGGTTTGACCTCCTAGCAGTCCAGGGGACTCTCAAGAGTCTTCTCCAGCACCACAGTTCAAAGGCATCAATTCTTCGGCGCTCCGCCTTCTTTATGGTCCAGCTCTTACAGCCATACATTACTACTGGAAAAACCATAGCTTTGACTATGCGGATCTTTGTCGGCAAGGTGACGTCTCTGCTTTTACTATACTCTAAAAAGTGCCCTTGTTTCATTGAGTTTAATATGTATATACTTGCTATCTTTTTATCTTCCTGTTAACTATCTTCCTCACTTCCAGTTCAGTATGGCTTAATGTCTGCTGTCACCATATCAGTGTGATTTATTTTTTTTCTTGAAATAATAATTAATTTATTTATTATTTGTATGCCATCCACTCCTGTAATGAGTCAGGATGCAATATTTGTTCTTTTTCTTCCTAGTCATAGTAAGTAGGGGTGAACAAAATGTTTTGTTCACATATCATTCCATGCATGGAACAGCCATGTTCAGAAAGCATATATCTGTATTGGAACACATTTTTTTCCCTACACAGAGACCTAACACATGTGTTTTAGACTAGGCATGGACCTGGGACATGTGTTCTGGGCAGAAGTAATTTGGAAAGGGCAGAGTAGGGAAAAAGGCAAAGCCATCAGTGGTGGCTAAGGGGGGCTCAGGAAAAGAAGACAGCAGGAAGGGATGGATAGTCTTGAATTCAGGATGTTAGCAGCATGTGGTGGCTAAGGGAAAGCATGGATCAGGAAGATTGGTGAGCAGTAGGTGGCCTTTCACTGCCCTTGAATTTCATCCAATCCAGTATACCGTACTTGAGGTGTACGGTGGCCATGACAGCTAAGGGGATGTAGGGAAAGGAAAGGAAAGGAAAGACTAGGAAGATAGGCAAGTAGGCTGGTGCATAGGCCATGAGAAGCATGACAGATGAAAAGGTTGAAGTGTACCTGCATTAATTTCCACAAGCCCACCCTGGAAATCTTTTAGGACAACACTTTGAACAACCAAGATGTTAAGGTTTCCGTTCATTTAAACTGTGATCTCCATTAGGGATGGTTCAGCTGAATTTCTAGGTCAAAATGTGCTTGTATTAAGTTCAAAGGAAAAGTCATTTCCTGTTTTGTACACACTCCTGTGCACAAATGTTAGGTTTATTCCTATGCAAGTGTTAGGAAAGGTCTGATGATGACAGATCTGTTGTTTCTTTCCCACACTTCACTCTTCAATTGAATATGGAAAAGAACAAGAAGTCATTTACATTGTAAATGTAAAATATGTTTGTCTGTTCTGTAATACTTTTTATCCTATCGATTTTCTCTTGGAAAGATGGGCAGTGGATTTTCCAAGGGATGTTTATAACATATTATGCCCAACTTTACTGTTGCCACTGTTGTCATTGTTATTATTATTATTTATCCAAAGAAAGCATCCTTGGGTTTTCAGGAAAAGCCAAAATCAGGGGAAGTGATGTAGAAAGGTATATTTGTTTTAATAATGATAATATCATAGGTACTCAAGCATAAATCAAAAGACAGTTGCAGAATATTTTTTTCCTCCCTCACCTGCTAAACCAATCCTAGTGAAAATCACTCTCCACTGGGAATTACTTTTGCTTTGCCAGCAACAGATAGGTTATCATGAAATTACAGCTCATATCATCCTGGTCCATTGGCCTGTTATGACTGCATTTCATTTCCAGCTCGTAAAATTTGATGTTTGTAAATGGCAAGCCCATCATCTTATCGGAGCATGTCCAGCATAACTGCCATTAATGATAAAACTCTCTATCATCCTGGTATATTGTACTGAAATAACCATGAGATGAAATTGCTGCCGAGATGTCTGTCTTCAATAGGAAAATGTATTTTCAGCTTATCCTATTGGAAAAAAGAAAATAATAAGGATTATGTCTCTGGTTTGGCTTAATGAATGCTATTTTCATAATAGATGATGACAATTACTGATTTCTCCATGTGATCTTAACTGATGATAATTGTTTTGTTTTGTTTTTTTGTCTGGAGCACAAAAACATCACCATTCTAGCCATCCAGCCATCTGCCCTGACTTGTTTGCTTTTGAAATAAGCTGGTTGGCATTGTATTTATAGATATATATTTCAAAATCTTAAACACATGACCAGTAACTTAGGAAATAACAATATAACCACCACCACCACCACCACCACCACCACATTACAGCTAATCAAGGATTGGTCAGGAATGATAAAAGCATGAAAAAACTCTGTTGGGCCTCTATTTGCTGTTATTTCTCTTTATATTTTTAATTTTTAACTATAAGGAGATCCTTTTTTAAAATGCTTTAATTAGGATCTTCATTTCTTCACTCAATGTTTTCCCTCCCACATCTGAAGCAATTTTAAAATATTGTATTTATCACAGGATATAACAGAACAAAGTCATGGCCTTAGAGGCTAATTGCATCTATTTGAAGGCTTGTGAGTTGCATATTCCTAATTTAGGCGTTTATCCTACTTGCTCTGGCAGTATGGAAAATAAGATGGGTGTGAAAGGATGATAGATGAATGGATGCTTTGCCCACTTTTGGTGTTACCTCCAGATAGTGTATATAATACATGGCTAATTTGGGTATCTAACCCAAAAAATATAGTCCAAGAAGCAATGGTATGGGAGAAATTCTCTAGCTCTGCATTAGTGCTTCTTGTAAGTACTGATTGGACAAAAAGTGGTAGTATTGTATAACTTTTAAAGTGGTAGATGTGGACAAAGAAAAGTCAAGCTCAAGTACCCACAATTATGGAAGCTACCTGGATGATTTTGGACCATCACTACTTCTCATCTAATTTATCTCACAAAACAATGATCATGGGAATGAAATTTTAAAAAACCTGCAAGAATGCCACTTTGAGCTCCCAGGAATAATATAATGTATTAAATAAATAGGAAATATTGTATTTCTTCAAACTTTTTAAATGTTATTGCTTAAAATATAACTACATAAAAAAGAAAAAACAAAATATATGAATACAAATAAAAAAGCAAAAAGGGAACAAATAAAACAAAAAGACAAAAAACTAAGATACAACAATAGTTATAACTGCATGAAAAATGAGTACTTACAGTATAGGTTTTAAACAAGTTGAACCTAGAGCATACAGAATCATATTGTCCAAGATTTCCTTTATGCTGATAAAGAACCAGTAGAAATACTGAGAGTTCACACATTTCATCAAGTTAGTCTTTGGCATCTGGTACACAAATGTCCTTCCAAGAATATGGGACAATCTTTTTTTTTTTTTTTTTTTTTAACAACAAGCCAGGTACTGTACATCCAAAGTTCTTTATAGGTAGATTAATTCCAAATAATACATTAAGTTCTTATTTACCTTCCCACAACATGGTTCAGCATAGTAAGAATATTCAACTAGTACAAGGCCTGACTGAAGCACAGTCCTAATGTACTAATGTATTTCCAAATTTATATTTTCTGCATAAGGAGGTAGACAAAAATCCTTTTTGAACATCTGTTAAGGAATCCAGTACATCTGTTTTTAATGAATTAATCTTATAATCATAAGAAATGAAGCTGACATTTTCAAAGGCCTGGGGCCATTGATTTAATAAATTATGAAACTCCAAATCTGTATTCCAAATTGCCTCTAAATTATCAATATTTATTTTAGTAAAATCACCTAAAACTGAATTGTTGGTTTAGCCTTCAAGAAAACTTAATTGAATATACTCAAAACCATAGAGTTCTGAATCTGATTGGATTGGATCTTATGCAACACAGAAAGATCAAGTGTATTGCCATTCAGCAGTTTTAGGGTAATTATATTCTTTTTTGTAATCTTTAAAAAGATTTTAAAGCCTAAGTAATAATTAGCTCCAAGGGTATTAATGTCATTTTCAGCCCATACTCTCCAAGAAAAAGAAGGTGATGATGATGAAAAAGAAGATGGTGTTTACCCACCATTTTAAAATAAGGATTATTCCAAAGGGTTAATTTCTCATTGGCCCAGGAATTAAATTTTAATTTCTTTCCCAATTACATCCAAATACTAGAAATGTAATTAAATTCCAGTACTAGAAATACAATAGAATTCTAGCTATACTTAGAACCAGGCATTTTCCAGGATTTAAAGTGTCAATATTAGCCCTCCATTTGAGTCCATAATGGTATGTATGCAATTATAAATTTCATTCTAAAAAACAGAAACCACCCTTTAAGTACACTCAGTGATCTTTTTGAAGCAAAAATAATAACCCTATCTCATACAAAAGTTACAATTTTGAAAAAAAAACTTTGGAGTCTGACCATTCCATTAAAAAGTAATAATCAGTTATCAATTTGTTCTAAATAACTAGGTGGACTTAACATAAAAATCCCTCTTAGAATGTATATCAAACTTGAGATAATATACTGTTTCATAACATTTATTCTTCTCTGGAAACTTAGGTTGAAAACTATTTTCAACCATGTATTTATTTATAATATTTATAGGCTGCTTGATTCCTGCAATTTTAAAAAGTAGAATATAAACAATACAAGACTCAGATATTCAGAAAAATAACAAAGATTTTTTCACAAACTAACTATCCCACAAGGAGTCTGCCACCCACTATAGTCCAAGGCTTGGGGGAAAAGCCATTTGTTAAGACTTCATTTGAATAAGGTCAAGGTGAGGGTCATACGAATATTAAATGGGGGGGGGGCGACATCATTCCAGAAGGAAGGTACTGCAACAGAGAAGACCCGCTTCATGGATTCCTATTTAATCAATGGGACCTGGAGCATGCTGACTCTGTTGGATCATATAGGATGGGTAGAAACTATGGGAAACAGTCCCTTAAATAACTAGGCCCTATGGATCTTCTATTGTTATATTAATCTGCATTATACAGTTTGAAATATCAATCTACCCAAAAAGATATTTTCCTAATAATAATTATCCACAAATATTTAATAGTGTTCAAGAAAAGAAAAGAAAAGAAACCCATTTTATATATTTTCTTAGAAAGATTACCACTTATTGATAATATATTAGATAATTTTCAATATATTGAATAATCAGAATATTTACCATATTGGTTTACAAGTTAGGTAGAGAGCTTGGATTATCATTATAAGCATTAGCATACAATAACAATTTACATCAGTTGCAGCTGCCTATATATTTGGATATCACAGTCTAATAAAAGTTCCAAACCCAAATTAAAGATAAGACCAAAATATAAATATAAAAGGAGATAACAGACATCCTTTACAGACTCCAGCATGCACCCTAAAATGCATTTGTAGTCACAAGAGATGGGCAAGAATAATACATTTTAATGCAATAAATAAAATTTGAGGAAAATCCATGATTGGCATAACTTGTTTCAAAAATGTAATTTGTATCATATTAAAAACTGTTTTTCCACATCCAATAGAAATACTGTGGCTTTTTGAAGATTGTCAGAGTAAACTGTTAAAATACTTTCTCATAATCTAATATTATCAGAATCTTGGCATCCCTTTCATTAATCCAGATTGTTCACAATGAACTGTTCATGGCAATACCTTCTTCAGTCTATGTGCCAAACTTTCAGTCACATTTCTGCAACTGTAATGAACAAAGATGTAACCTGATGTATCATATCATTTATAGCAACCTCCTTCAATTTTTGAAATATCTATTATAAAAGCCTCACAAAATGATATGGTAAGGTTTTCAAAAGATTCATTATACCTTTCTAATTGTATAGGAGACAAACTTTATTTATTTTTATACCATTCTATAGGAAACATTTCTAGCCTGAGGGCATTTTCAGATTTCATAGATTCCATTGTATCAAACACTTACTACAACTTTAGAGGTGCCATTAACTTATTTGAATAAAAACAAAACAAAATCCTAGAACGATTTATTTAATTTAAAGAAAAACCCACTCTCAATCTGCTCAAAAGGTACTTCCACATTTGAACTGTAAGGAATATACAAAAATACTGGAAATGGAATGAAAATGTAAAATTAATTGCACATAGGCCCTTATATATTGTACCATTGAATCTCTTATTATGAGTATTATATTACACTGTTTCAGTCAGGAAGGCAACAATCCCTAGCTCCCTCTCCTCCATTTACAGTTTGTCCGCTTGATGAATATTTCATTTCCAATATTTAATGAATATTTCATATCTAAAGCATACAATTCGCTTAGCTGATCTAAAAGCACTATACAATTCCAGAATCGTATGCACAAAGCTTTCTTTACATTTTTTTTCTAAAGTACTACTAAATTTTTCTTCTTCCATAAAATATAGGCCATAGTCCTACCTGTATAAAAGCTTTAAAAGTATCCCAAGTGGCCCTTGCATTTGTTGATTATGTATGTATGGGAAAAGAAAGATATCAAAATCTGTTTGCTGTTGGTCAGCAAACTGGATCCTTGGATAATGATGTTTTAAAATACCACTCTGTACCCACTTGACATTTCTTACCAGAAACCATTGACATTTTAACTGAAGCATGATCAGATATTGTAATGGAATCTATATAACAATTCTCAACCAAATTAACTATGAATCATGATATTAAAAGTGATCCAGACAGGAACATTTGCTATTAAGAGTTGAAAGAAAAGTATATTCTTGTTAGGCCAGGTTTAATTGTCTCCATATAATAAACAAAAGGGTTACTTTAGAAATGTTCAAAACAGAAGGAAAAGAAAAGTGTTGGAGGGGATATAATAGCATTCTCTAAAGAACTCACAGGACATCACAGAGATATGTTCTTCATCATCCAAGAGTTCAAGACCCAGAGT
This sequence comes from Python bivittatus, assembly GCF_059951505.1. NCBI lineage: Eukaryota > Metazoa > Chordata > Lepidosauria > Squamata > Pythonidae > Python > Python bivittatus. The sequence continues at coordinate 38,918,791 of NW_028277074.1, read as the reverse complement.
ATTGGCATTAAGGGTTGGCTTTGCTAGGAACACATGGTTTGGAAATATGCTAAATAAATACATAATATCCTTGCAAGATATATCCCCTCTGAATGTTACGAAATCATCCTTACCTGCAGCATCTTCTAGAAGGCAGAATGATGACAGCATCCTTAGGCTGTTGTGACCACATTCTTAGCCTGCTTCTTCTGCATATATACTGTGACATTGCAGGTATGCCTAGAAGAGTTAGGGTGCTTGTGGTATAATGGCAGGACACTGCTTTCCTCATTTTGACAGAACATAACACTTCTGCAGATACCCATGTTCCTAGCAGGACCAAGAGTCTTAGTTGCTCTTTCTTTCCAGTTCTTTTTCTTGGAGGACTAAATAGACAAAATGTTTTAATATCAACTCATTCAACATGAATTTAAAAAAAATATAAGAATTAATTTGGTTAAAAAAAAATCAAAATCTGAACGGAGAAGATTTTTTTCCTCATTTTTCAAACTACTATACTCTGCACCAGCCAAAGAATATAAATGGTGAAAGATTCCAGAGAGATGGTTGTGATGGATACCAAAATAGATAGCTTTAAAAGAGGGTTAGAGAAACAAATGCAAAAGAAAGTGAGAGACCTGAAAAACTCATTGGTTCTGGAACACAGCTATTTTACTACCACTGCAGATGAAACAGACTTGGTTTGTGACCCTCTTCTAGTCTGGAAAAGAAACAGGATGGAGAAGGAACAGAATGCTCCAAAGTTCTCAAAACTTTGATTCTGCTTCTGAATTAATGGCTTTTGCACACACACACATATAGACACGATTGCCATATTCTAAATCCAAGATGAGAGACAGCATGCTTCTGAATATCTGTTGAATTGGGCACTTCCAAAATCTGAGACTTCCAAAAAGATTCAGATTGACCATTACAAGGGACAGAAATTAGAAGATTCCATTCACTACCAATAGCTTTGCATTCAGCTATTCAGTTTAGCTAGGTGAAAGTCAAGGACAAGATAATTAACATGGCCCCAATATACCTCAGTAGTTACATAGATATAGCTGTTGTGTAAATTCCATTTATTTTTTGGAAAATTTGTGCAAATGATATTCTGCATAATCTCAGCCTTTAAATAGAGCTCCTGTCTCACACAGATTACTAAATTTACCTAAAAGGAAGAGTTTTTCTTTTCTCCAAATAATTTTTAAAATAAAAGACTCATCATAGATTTATTTTACAATTTAAGGGATTGTCTTAAATTCAGGGACACCTTTTTAGCAGACACACCATCTACACATGGTGAGAGAAGCTTGTCCATCTGAATCCCACCATTGGTTAATGCATAAATGTAGAAAATTAACAGTTTTCTTGAAATCAGGAATTATAACTTTAGAAAGCAAAATGACATGTTTTAAAATAGTTTCTTATATGCTTTATTCCTCACAAGCCATCTTCTTTTATCTAATTTTCACTCTCTCATGGTTATACTGTGTATATTAGCTCTTTATAAGTTCTATTAGGTTTACTGTTGCAGATGAAATAAATGACTTTTGATCTTGTATTGCTAATGAAAAATCTATTTTAAGGGCATGGTAGTTATTTAATATTCTTGACATATCTAAAAATAAATATGCTGACATTCTGATAAGTGCATGTTATGGTTGCCAGTTCTGTTGCTCTCTTGAAAAGGAGTCTTACTGCAAAAGGTGTTCTTTATTGAGTAAAAACAAAATGAAGGAAAATGGAAATTGTTCTTGCTTTGATTTTATGTGATTGATGTAATTTGAGGGAAAAAGTACTCAGGCTGCTAATATGTTCCTATAATAATGTAGTTACTCCAAAGACCTTGTAGATTTAGTGCATGGCCTTAAATATCACATGGCTTTCATTGAAGTGCACAGCTCAATAATATATGGGAGAGAAAGAAAGAAAGAATTACTTTTAAGAGTGATTGAACTTAACTATCTTCCAATCTCTGCTCTTTAAGTATAAAAGAAAAAAGTAAGACTGCAGTCATATACATATTTGAAATCATAATCACACTGAGTGTCAAGCCCATTTGAATGGAGTGAAGTTTATTTTGAAATAAACATGCAAGAGAGGAGCCATTGAGATGGACTGCCTACATTTTTCAGGCACAGAATTGCACACAACCCTTAACTGCTCTATTGAGAATGAGACTAAAAAGTAGACACGGACTGGACAAGTAAAGGTGGGCAGAAGAAAGGTTGTATTTGAATGATTTTTAAAGAAATCAAAATGTTTAAATACAATTAATATAATTGACTGTGTATAAAATGACTTTGTAATTATAAAATTATGAGGAATTGATCTTTTCATGCTATTTTCAGGAGTAACTTGAATGAATTCCTGAGAGCAATATCTGGTATCTGGTATCAAATCAGTTTAAGGTACAATATTTATACATTATATTGTTTCACTCCCCACTGCCTTCAAAGGAATTCGAAGTACACCTGTCATAAAGGGCCAATCCTTACTTTTTCTCCAGCTCACCAACAGGTATTTCCACAAGCTGTGCCCAAGCTTCTAAAAGTCCTGAAGCAAGACAAATTTATTTCCTTCACATTTTCATATTGCATACATTTTTTTTCTGGTAATTTGCAAAGAATTCTGAACATCAGTAATATTAGTAGCTTTGGCCTATAAGCTACATGGGTACTAAGCCACTATTCCTCCTTTAATAGAAATCCCATTGAGACCTGTGAAGGTAACCTATGACATCATCAAGTTTGCTACCAAATGCTTTTGTCACTACTTTTATCAAACGTTTTAGGTTGCAAGGGCACCTGAGATGTAGTGAGTGAGAGGTTCTAAATAGAATTCATGCCTTTTAGGCTGCAAGAACTTAAACTCATTTTAAGTTGCAGGAACCAAAGTAAATATGTAATGCCACCATTTCCATTCTACTGAAATACAGTAAGTGAAATTACCTCACCTCTGTATTATACACAGAAGCAAAAGAACATAGATTTTTAAACAAACTAAGCAGCCTGGTACGTTATTGTCCAATTTGTCCTGTGCCAGAAAGAAGAGGGAACCAGAAAAAATTCTTGGCAATTTCTTACCTGCTAAATAAAACCAGCATTCCCCTTAAAGGCATCTGAAGGAAGTGACAATCATTCTCTCAATTTGGGACATGGACTACTCACTAGCAATGTGGGAATCAATCCATCCATCCAGCAATAAATACAATCAGTTGGGGGAGTTACTGTATTTTATATATTATAAACAGCTGAGAACACTTGGATTGCAGCAGTATATATATATTAATCAATCGATCCATTTACCACCACCAACCAGAAACAGATAACCTCAGTTGCTGAACTCAGCCCGTGTTGTAGGATCACAGAGGTCCAGAGTTGCTTTTGAAGTGGCATGGATTTTGTGTGGAGGTGGCCTGAATCCAAGAACTTGGTATTTATTTTGCTAGTTTTTCACAAAGAATGCAGATACAGCAAGGACCATGTTTGAATGGCATCATGCCAAGTGCAGTCAATGTTTGCTAGAGTAATATGAATTATTTAAGTCTTTTGTTTTTCACATTGTTCTTTATTTTGTATTATTAATAGCAGCAAGGACCATTAGAAGTGGGTATTGCCTATTTGTGGATGGCTATATATATTGTTGTTGTTGTTTTAATGCTTCACTTGTTCTTTTAAGCACTTCATATCTAGATGAATAAGTTCAAGGACTCATTTCAATTACTTTTATTATGGCTGGCTACTGCTTTCAGCAATTAGAAATGTGACCATACACTTCATTTAAAGATTCAATATCCCTGTTAAACAGTAATTCACCACACTTTTCCCATTAACATTCCAAAAACGAGTAGGATACCACTGATTTATAGCACTTTGAGCTGGAATTGTGCCTTTGTACACTGAACATAGTATTTTAGACCTGAAGCATAAGAGTTGATGATGACACATTTCCCACTTGGGTCAGCTTCTAACATGATTGTTCTTGCTAATGTTAGGAGATGAAGCCAACTTTTTTCTTTTTTAATAGTGGTTCATTGAGATGCATATTGGAGGCATCTGCTTTTTATCTCCACAGCAAATCTTCAGCAAGATCTGATTTTTATATATAGACTAGAATGAAAAATTGATAATGAAGCTCAAGCTCAGATACTTTGGTCACCTAATGCGAAGAGAGGACTCTTTGGAAAAGACCCTGATGCTGGGAAAGATTGAGGGCAAAAGGAGAAGGGGACGGCAGAGGATGAGATGGTTAGAGAGCATCACTGATGCAATGAGCATGAAACTGAGCAAACTCAGGGAGGCAATGAAGGACAGGAAGGCCTGGCGCAATATGGTTCATGGGGTCACGAAGAGTCGGACACGACTTAACGACTGAACAACAACAGAATGAAAAAACAAGCTCACGCTCATAGATAATTGAAGAGGCACAACTTAACGTATTCATTCAGGTTTACAGTGCAGTAACCTGAGCTATGATTAACTGATCTCCATTGAACCAAGATGACACTACCTGGTTGGTAATATAAAGCTGGAAGTGTCAATTCACAGACTTTGGAGAGGGCACAAACCAGGATAAATTTACTATTGGTATTCCCAATTTTTCTAGTGGCTTGTATCCATTATTATTTCCCATGATACCCTCCTGGTAGTCAGCTTACTCTAATTAGTTTTAGAATGTTGAAAGGGCAGTGCTGCTTGTCCCAGAGTAACGAAGTTTCATGGGGAAAAGGGAATGATCTGCCATTGTGACAGCTCAGTCCTCAGAAGATTGGTTCCTGTAGCAAAAAAGATGAATGATGGAGCCCATTATATTGGAAGTCCTTTTGGTTCTATTTTAGTTTTTAATATTTTTGTTTTCAAAGTATCATCAGGAGAAGGAAAAAGAGTTTTATAAAAGCATTCATAAACACAAACATGCACACAAATAGTACATTATAATTGTTAATCTGTTGTAATAAAATTATGTGAAGCACCAAGTTTAAAAAAAAGAAAATCATCAGATGTGCCATATTACTTTAACATGTATTTTTCAGCTCAATTACCTGGGCTGTACATACTCAGTTCAAGTATCTCTATTATTATTACAAAAGATGTTTTGATATGATGACACTAAAATTGATCATTCATTGGAACTGTTACAACTTCCTTTTAGCTCTGGTATAAAACATCAATTATTCAAGTATTATTTATTTACTTTCTAAAAGACTCTTAAATAGATATACAGTAGGTAGATAGAAAGAAGAACTAAAGAGCCTCTTGATGAGGGTGAAAGAGGAGAGTGCAAAAGCTGGCTTGAAACTCAACATTAAAAAAACTAAGATCATGGCATCTGGACCCATCAATTCCTGGAAAATAGAAGGGGTAGAAATGGAAGCAGTAACAGACTTCATTTATTTGGGCTCCAAGATCACCGCAGACGGAGACTGCAGCCATGAAATTAAAAGACGCTTGCTCCTTGGGAGGAAAGCTATGGCAAACCTAGACAGCATATTAAAAAGCAGAGACGTCACCTTGCCAACAAAGATCCGCATAGTCAAAGCTATGGTTTTTCCAGTAGTAATGTATGGCTGTGAGAGCTGGACCATAAAAAAGGCCGAGCGCCGAAGAATTGATGCCTTTGAACTGTGGTGCTGGAGAAGACTCTTGAGAGTCCCCTGGACTGCTAGGAGGTCAAACCAGTCAATCTTAAAGGAAATTAACCCTGATTGTTCATTGGAAGGACTGATAATGAAGCTCAAGCTCAGATACTTTGGTCACCTAATGCGAAGAGAGATCTCTTTGGAGAAGACCCTGATGCTGGGAAAGATTGAAGGCAAAAGGAGAAGAGGACGGCAGAGGATGAGATGGTTAGATAGCATCATTGAAGCAATGAGCATGAAACTGAGCAAACTCAGGGAGGCAGTGAAGGACAGGAAGGCCTGGCGCAATATGGTTCATGGGGTCACGAAGAGTCGGACACGACTTAACGACTAAACAACAACAGGTAGATAGATGATAGATATTTTTTAATATTATGATCACAAACCATCATGAAAACAAATAACAAATTTCCAGCCAATCTGATGTATACAAATATGATACACCATATGATCTATATCACAGATATCAGAGAAGGGTAAATTTCAAAAATAAATAGATAGCCACAGCAATTAAATTGGGAAAAATAAAAGACATCCAACATATCCATTATATAACATCAGCTTTCAGAGTAACTGATATACACTAGTTTTCTTAATATAAAATATGCAGCTTTGCTAAAAATATTTTTTTTCTAGATTTTCACAGTATGTTAAGTCATAAAAAATCAAATAGGTTGCCTTTGGATAGCACAGTAAGCCATAAAAAACTAACCAATAGTAAAACTAATAAAGTTTCATTTGTTGTGAAAAGCCAGCTCATTTCATTAAGACCCTCTACACCTTTAACTTACTTGGTTTAGTATGCCATGTGAATATAATCCTTATGTAATGTGACTCCAATGTTCATATAAATAATCTAGTTTAACCCAATGGCACAATAATAAGCAAGCCCCTAGAAAACAGCCATTTTGTAAGAGTGGTCATGACATATTTTCAAAATTCCAAAAATCTACTCCAAAATGGTACATATTTCTGGTGTATTCCATGAAGCATGATGCCTTCTTGTGGTCAAATATCAAATTAAATTGACAGATTCATAACTGTCTGGATAACGAATTAAGTATGTGGAAAATATTAATGATTTATGATTATGTGCCATCAAGTTGGTGTCAACTCTTAGAGATCAGATAGATAGATAGATAGATAGATAGATAGATAGATAGATAGATAGATAGATTTTTTTTCAGGATGATATGTCCCCAACCTTCAGGTCTTCCAGCAGTGCAATCATTACCACTGTGATTGAGTCTATCCACCTTGCTGCTGATCACTATCTTTTTCTCTTTTCTTCCACCTTTCTGAGCATGATAGATTTCTCAAGAGAACTAGGTTTTTGCATAATGTGTCTAAAATATGATAATTTGAGCCTGATCATTTGTGCCTTGAATGGGGACTCTGGACAGATTTGTTCTCAGATCTGTTTGTTTTCTTAGCTATCCATGGTATTCTTCAGAGTCTTCTCCAACATCAGAGATCAGAAACATAAATATTCTTTATATCTGGCTTCTTAAAACCTCAAATACACATAGACACACACACAGACACAGATACACACACACACACACACAGAAACACACACACACACATAGAAACACACACACACATACATACACATACATATATAATTTTGGTTATTGGAAGATTGGGTTAGCAATGAAGAAATTATTGGATTGGCAGAAACTGATACATTTTCATTTAACTTTTGTGCTTCATTTCAGTTTCCTAGGCCAACTACATTTTCCTCAAAATTTCCAACTTTGGCATTCCAATCTCCAACTAGAAGTGGCACATTTTGTTTGCAGGTTTGTCAAATTCAGAATGAACCTGACAATAAAACTCATCAACATCGTCTTCCTCTACGCAGTGGCTGGAGCATAGACATGGATAATCATCATATTAAATGGTGGTCTGCAAAGTCTAATTGATATAATTGGTCACTGATTGCATTATACCCAAGTGCTGTCCTTGTTATATCCTTCCTGACTCTGAAAACAACACTGATCCTTCTTGTTTTTGTATCCGGAGTAATAATCAAATTCTAGTACATTTCATTTACTGATGTTTAAGATACCAATCTGTAGTCAATTCATTTCTTCTTTCATTATGTTGAGCTTTCCTGTGTTTATGCTTCTTACATTCCATGTCCCTATTACAATTCTTTGAAGCTTTGGATTTTTTTTCCCCCCTGCATGGCAACATCAGCAACTAGAAGTTCTGAAGGCTTTAATCTAGCCACAACATAAACATCATTAGTACTCCAAAAGATCCCTAGTTCTTGCTCAGTAGCATGTTGAGTGCCATCCAATCTGACAGGCCCATCATCCAGCACTGTATGATCAATTACTTTATACTGGCTATCCATGTGGTTTTCTTGCAGTGCTTATACCATTGCCTTCTTCCATGCAATATGAAATGGCACTTTTGCCATTGTCACTAAAGGGAGCATCCAACTCCAGGATTTCTTATTTCAGTACTGTGCAATATAGGTATCTGCTTGCTTTAGATGGGCAGTTGGGATGACATTTATGTCTTGGGTGACCCTGCAGAGATTATATACTCTTGGCATACCCTCCCAAAATTCTTTGCTCATCCCTCCCAGGAAGAGCCCTCCACCTCTGCCACCACAATGGGGCAACATTAAGCAGGACTAGAGAGAGTGAAGAGAACATCTTCCCTTCATTCATTCTATTTCTTAAGGAAAATATCAGGCATTGACTCTAGAAACTACATAAGAAAAAAGAATCTGAAAGATATTAAAAGAAGTTACACTCTTTTACCTTCATTAATCTTCAGAGACAAAGATACAAATTATTGATAATGCATTTTCAAAATGATAATTGGAAATAAAGCACTGTCATTTTGAATACTGTTCCATGGAAATTCATTGTTGAAGTTTACCAAAGATATGTGAGAGGTTTTTTGGGGGTGGTGGGGAAGGAGAAGGGGGGAGTTAAAGGAGTTATTGCACATCTAATGATCACAACTAAAATTTATTACAGTGACAGTTCTTAATAAAGTAAAATGCTTATTTTTGAAAATATTAAAAGCCTTATTATCCCACAATTTATCTGATACACTGCATAATAAAAGTTTTGCTGCTTTCTGTAATCCAGAATTTAAAGAAATTTGATCAACTATTTTTCTGACAAGCACCTTTGTCTCTGAATAGCATGATCTAAAATACCACATAATAAAAAGAAGCATAACTTACATTGCAATGCCAAGAGAGCCAATCTGGTATAGGCACTAGCCTAGAAACCAGGAGACCATGAGTTGTAGTCCTGCCTTAAGGCATGAAGCCAACTGGGTGACCTTGGGCCAGTCACTCTCTCTCAGCCACGGGAAGGAAGCAATAGCAACCTACTTCTGAAAAACCTTGCCAAGAAAACTGCAGGGACTTGTCCAGGCAGTCACCAGGAGTCAAAAACTGACTTGAAGGTCCAAAACAAAACAAAACATTGCAATACTATATAACACTTACTTTGGGAATAAGTGCCAATGAATTTAGTTGGGTTTACTTCTGACTAAGAAGAGCAAGAGGGAAGGAGTATACATGCATAGGGATCTAGGAATCAGTCCAGTTTAATTGATTAGAGCTATTTCCAAGTAAACACCATTGGTCAATTAATTTTCAAGTTTTCCTCTCCTGTGGCTCTTCATGACTGTTGAAAAACAAGTTTGTAGATTCCAAATTTATTTTGGAATTAGCTTGCAATTCTCTGGGTTAAGCAGGAAACGGTCCTCATATATTTTGGGACTAAAGGTTGCTATCTATCCATCTATCCATCTATCCATCTATCCATCTATCCATCTATCCATCTTTAGAGCGGTCAAAAAATTTTGGTATTAAACTTTATTCCATATTTCATTTCTTGACACTTCTTTGAAAATGCCGTGTTCAGTTGCTAAAGCATTTTTCTTTAGCACACGTTTTCTTCCTAAAAATAGTGCAACCTTTGCAGATTGAATCTTTGAAGAAAAGTTTAATAGAATTTGATTTTTTAAAAAAAATCTAGAACATGATTGAAAATATATTACCTCAAATCATATTTCTTTCAAAATGACTTCAGTTTTGAATCTTACATTCAGCCAACCAGCCAAGCCTTTTTTAAACTACCCATACAAGTAAAGTGTTTTATAACTGTGAGCTTGAAATGATTGGGCACAGAAATTTATGTGCAGAAGCATTAATTAATTAATTAATTAGGATAAAATAGTCCCATTGAGTAAAGAATTCCATTGGTTACCATCTATTGATGTTTATTAATTAATAATTTCTGCATGACCTATAAATAAATTGAAGTTGCTGAATATTTCTTTAAGAGAAATTAATTTCTTGGCTTTTTGTTATGTAGTTTCCTGGTTAGCTGTTCTTAATTGATTTGTCCTTCAGGCTTAATCAGAAATATTTCTTTTTAGAATATTTGAATGCTTCTGGATTTCTTTTAAAAAGTATAAGCTATATACTAGTTCAATTTGCAACACATATTCCATTTGTGCTATATAGGGTATTCTGTACCCACAAAATAAACACTGTGTCCTTAGATCTGTGGACTTCCAGGGGAGGTATGGCAAACTGAGGATGGTTCTGAGAAAGGGGAGCTGATGATCATAGCAAGGACCAAGGAACTGGTGAGTAGACTGGTTCCTAGGAACCTCTCCAGATAAGGAAAGGATGGGAGACTGCCCACATGTGCTCCGGACAGCTGCTTCTCATAAGAAGACTGTAGGACAACGGTTTTCCACAGGTTTGAACACTGGGGACAGTGGGATTAGCCATCTTTCTCTTAACCATGGCAGAGACTCTTAAAGGACACTAAGTTTGCATGCCTCACTTTCTAATCACTTTCAGAATTTGCTGATTAATTAATTTTAAGCTATTAGAGACCTTCAGACTGACAAGTCTTTTTTCTTGCACTTTTTACTCCTTTCTATTCTCTTTCCTGTAGTAGATTTTACTATTAGATTAGATTACTATAATCAAAATTCTTAATAAAATTATATATAACAAAGATTTGTAAGATCTGTGCAATAGCTATAGTCATAGGTTTTTATGACATGCCAAAAGATCCAGAATAAACAAGTCTGGAAAAATTGTTGAGGAAAGATGTGATTTTTCAATAGTGAAATAACAGTTGTGACTGGCATCTGTCAATATTTTGATACTAAGAAACCAATCTTGAGGAATGTATTTCAGAAAAATAAATCAGTGGTCTTATATTTCCAGCTCACTCAACTGTCAAGAACAGAATTATGCACAAATAAGAATGAGCTAATGCACATTCCAGGTAAGGTGCTGTCTGAATGCAATCCATATTCCAGGCAAGTCATTCCATGACAGAATTTTTAGAAGGATAGTAGACATCCTTATAATTATGAAGATTTATATGAAGTGAAGAAAGTAAATATATGCATTGAGTGTGTTGGCCATAGCTACCACACAGGAAGCTATGAAACAAAATTTTAAATGCCAGTTGGTAAATTACACTTTATAAATGTGGATGGCCACAGTATTGGAAAGAAATTTATTCAGTTGCTAAGAAATCTGCAAAAGACTTGTAACATATGTTAGACTATAACATATGTTATCATGTATTATTTTCCATCTTTGGGATAAAGTGATTATTCATGAATATTAGACAAAGAATACTCTCTTTACCTCATCATTGTTATCAAGGTATTCTTAAGAGGAACCATGTCTACTGATATTGAAAGTATGGTTAGGAATTATTGTGTGCGTGTGCTCAGTGTGTACCTAGAAATCAAAACAAGCCTTTTTAATTGCATCATGTTCCTGAATTACCATGGGAAGTCACAGATGCAGATATTTTGGGTATTTTGGTTGCTTTAGTTTTCACACCCTTCACCTGGAAATGTTGAGTCTTTCTGGGATAAAGCAATAAAAACTGTGATGAGTAAGCCTAACTATTTCCTCTGTAGGTTGCTGGAGAAGCTGTATCATCCTCTCCGTCATAGCAAAATGACCCACCAATAAAACCAACAAACTGGATGAGGTCCAAACAATTGCTTATCAGTCCAAAGCTAGCAGATTATACCAATAGAGGTGAATATGTGTAGCTCAGGGTTGAACTGTGGAGTCCTTGGGGTTCTCTGAGCTTGGTTCTTTTCTTGCAAATGTTTCATTACCCAGCTAGGTAATATCTTCAGTGCTAAACTGGGTTGGGGTTTTCTCTCTATTTATATACTGTGACCTGCCTTGCCAGTGGGGGTGGGGGTTTTGTTTTGCTTGCCTGGTAGTTCTCTAGTCCTCTGGTAGCACAAGAAGAAAAAACAGGAGTCACCTACAACATACAGTGTAAGGATTGTAACAAACACTACATAGGACAGACAGGCAGAAAACTAGCAGAGCACATCCACGAGCACCAACTAGCAGTCAGAAGTCATGATGAAAACTCCTTAATCTCACAACACATGGACAGACTTAACCATAGTTTTAACTGGGAAACTGTCAGCATTTTAGACCAAGCTAAATCCAAAAATGCAAGAGAATTCTTGGAATCTTGGTATTCAGACAAGGTAGCCATCAACAAACATATAGAGATAAACAGCATCTACATACTATTCAAAAGAGACAAAAGACCGGAAGATCACCTCACCAGCAATCATCACCCGGATAAGCAAAGGTCACCACCAGGCACACAATCAAGCAGTAAACATACACTAATCAAGGAACTTCCAGAGGAGCAAAACAAAACCCCCACCCCCACCAGCACTGGCAAGGCAGACCACAGTATATAAACAGAGAGCAAACCCCATCCCATTCTAGCACTGAAGATGTTACCTAGCTGGGTAATGAAACATTTGCAAGAAAAGAACCAAGCTCAGAGAACCTCAAGGACTCCATAGCAGATTATAGTAAGTCACTGGTCTCTTGCACCCTAGCAAAGAGCAAGAACCACAAGGTTACATAAATCTTATACAGTCTGATGATCAAAGTCACTCTGAGCATGCACACACACTAGCAAAGATCCCAAGTACAAAAATGTGTTTAAAAACATTATAACTGATGAGGAAATAAGCTAACCAAAACGGGTATTCTTCAGATATTCTTCACTATGTTTGCACTTTTTTTCACTTATTACTTGTCTTTACTTGTCTTTCTTTTTTCTTTCAAAATTTGTATTGTTTTTATTCTTTTAAAACTTTCTTTAATAAAAAAATATATAAAAATATATATAAAAATAATGAAAATGAGATAAACGTCTAATAAATAGAGATTCTCCACTGTGTAAATCCAATGCAGACTCACTCCTAGAGAGGAGAAATAGCAGCTTTGATAGACAACTTAGCCGAGGCCCTAACTGTTATTTTAACAAGCTGACTCTACAACTATAAGAGATAAGGATGTAGGGCAGTGTATGTCTTGAGTCCTGCCTGCAAACTCAGGCAGACTTTGTAACTTCCAGGGACAGATTGGCACAATAATAAAATATCATTCATGAGGATGTTATATGAGAGACACAGCAAAGAACATATAAAGAAACATGTACCACATTCATATAAGTAAACATAAGCATGATTATACACTTCATTCACCTAGTTCTTATTCCACTACATTGCCATTTTGTACACTAAGGATGTGAATTTCATTTCATTTCATTACACACACACCACCACACACACACAGAGGGAGAGAAAGATAACTCAAATACACACAAAGAGGAATTTAAACTGACTCCTATGAAAAATGAACTGATGTGAGGGAAAACCAAAACCCAGGAGAAGTGGGTGTAGAAAAAGAGGAGTGACTGGAATCTTGAACAGATGCAGTTCACACTGCAACCCTTTGTTACAGGCCTTCTTGACTGTATTTATTATGTATGCTCTCTAGCAATGTATGTAATTTTTTCTGTTCATACATTCCTGGGTTTGTGGGAACTAAAGGTTCCATACAGCTCCTGATCTTCTGCTAGTAATAAGCCAATGTGCCAGGGTCAGGAACTTAAGCAGCAGTGATTTTTCTTTGGAACCTTGATGCTTTTAATGGATAATTACTCAGTCAAGCTGCAGAATTGGAAAGTTCAAGTGCAGTGAGATAATAAGTTGTGATATAAATAACCCTTCAGCTTAACAAGGATTTTATCAGGCTGAAATAGTCTTGTTTCATGCTCAATTCGTCTTGTGATCAAACTACCCCAAAGGAAGCACCATATTTGTTGCATGTGAATGACTGACTGGTGATAAGGCTGGTAGGAAGGAGACAAAGAGGGTAGAAATCAGAGGGTGATTGATAGCTCTCCTCAGAGGAGATTGGATAGTTTCACACAATCTCAGTTTCACTTTTTCTCCAGGCTTTTCTTGGTATGAGAGAAAACTTGGTTGAAGCCTGTGGGACTAATTTGTCTGAATGCATTACAGAAGTGGACTGCCTTGCCTTGTTCAATAAGGAGTACAAAATTATCTATCACATATACTTTGAGATAGAGGCAAATTATCCTCTGCAGATTTCCCTGCTTTCATGGGAAATCATCATCACAAGATTTTGACACTCTGCCAGACAATCAATTCTTTGTTACGGCTGGGGCTCCATAGAGGCAAGGAGGGTTGCATAGCAGCCACGGGGTTATTGTCATCACATCCAATTCAGCCACTCCTTAAATGACCAGTTTGAAGTGAGAGTATTACAGTCAGTACATTCCTACATTTCTACAGTTCATGTAATATTATTTGAAATATAGTTGCAGGATTAAAAAAAAAAGTGCGGTTCTTTTAATGTTAGTAGACAAATATACAATGAGATAACTTAATCCCTCCTTAGTTAGAATGTTTAGAGCCAGTAGGATGGAGCAGTTAAGGCACCAGGCTAGAAACCGGGAGACGGTGAGTTCTAGTCCCACCTTAGGCACGAAGCCAGCTGGGGGACCTTGGGCCAGTCCCTCTCTCTCAGCCCTAGGAAGGAGGCCATGTCAAACTGCTTCTGAAAGTCTTGCCAAGAAAACTGCAGGGACTTGTCCAGGCAGTCACCAGGAGTCTACACTGACTCAAGAGCACCCCCCCCCCCCACACACACACAAAGGAGATAGAGTGTTAAACCTTTCTTGGGTCAGATATTTTTTACTGTTCAGGGTTAGAAATTTCTATTTCCCACTTCCAGGACTTATCTACAGTTACCAAAAAGCTGGTCCTGTCCTCTCATGTTTATCTTCCAGAAGAGCAATTGCCAATCACTTTCCTTCACGCCCATATGAAGTGAAATTAGATTTTTTCAATGCAGGCACAACAAGCAGCTTTTTTTTTAAAAAAAGCGATGTCGCTTTGCACAATGCACTCAAATTGTTTCTATACCTCCAGCAGTTGAAATAGTAGAGTACATGTGTGTATTTTTGTGTGCAATTTTTCTTTCCTTGAGTAGGTCATTTTCTCCCTGGATCTATATTTTAATAACTTTAGGTTATTTCAGTGGTACTCTTAATATTTCTTCAATTACCTCAAGTAAAAGGGTATCACCTCTAGCTCTCAGTCCATAGGTTGTTTAATACTTTTCAGAAGCTTTAGTCAAAAAACAATTTCCAAGAGAATATTCTTCCTCTGAATAGCATTTTTCTATTTGAGTGTAACATTGTGTGATGTCATTTCTTGCATGTATTAGACTGACTCTGTGGTGATAGATTAACTCTACTGTAGTCTCTTTAGAATATGAAGTTTGTTTGTTTTTCAACAAGGAACACCGTAGTTTCTCATGAAAATATTGCTCGCTGCTTGTGAAATATGTAACACAATGTTCAGCTTTCATGATTTATTTGAAAAAAGGTATTTTACAGGTTACTGCATTATTACATTATGATTTGCAGCATACCTTTAAGAAAAAAAATATTACAGTAAATTGCATTCCTGTAGAAATCAGTAACAGTAATAAAATACTTCCCTACTTTTGACAATCTACAGAAAATCCCGTTTAGAAGACAGTATTCATTTATATAGCTTTTTTCAAAAGACAGTAATAGTAAAATGAAGGCAACTAGCACTTCCTCCTTTAAAGGTGTACCTAATCTTTGATTTATATGTAGATTTAGATTTTTTACTTCCTCCAAATGGCTGTTACACAGCTTTTTGAAAAGTGCACATCTGAAAGGGTTTTCCATAAGACTTTTGCTTGATCACAATCCCTTAAATGGGTAATAATGAAATAATTCACTGCCAGGCAGATCTTAGCAACATCAATTAATGGCAACAATATAGAAATTAGGCAGTTATCTGACACCCTATCCAACATCTATTTTGAATAAGACAAGCTTGTGATTCTAAGCTATAGCACTTTTTCTAAAACAGGGTATCTTAACTTACAGTTGTTAGTCTTTAATTTAGACAATCATGCAGTTTGTTCTACCACACAGAAGCAGGAGGGTAGAGACAGAGATGAATCTCTTATATTTGGATTAAAAAAGAAATAATGGATTATTGCAGACACTTCTACTTCTAGAAAATGTACCTTTCTACTCTCATGCTGGAAATTGTGGAGATCTAACTAAATCCAAAGCTTGTTCTCATTATTCTGTTCTCATACATTATGGATGAATTGGGCTACAGTATTTTTTGTTTTTGTTTGAATATCTGTACTGCACCCTTAAGCTACCCCATCCTATACTCATGGCTTGATTGACTCTAAGTGAATTCTAATAAATTCCTGTCTGGATTGAGATTCTTTTAGCACCAACTTCCAAAGTATTCAGTCCAAACTGTAGGCTACCACACTTTCCTACTGAATAATTCAATTGCTGCTGTGCCCCCCCACCTTTTGGATCTATGGCCAATCAGTTTTCTTCTGTGAGAAGGTCTTCCTGGACGTTTGTAGATTGTGTGTAACTGAAAGAAATTTAGACCGACCTTAAATATATAACCACAATCAATACCATGATACACTCCATTAGTTCTGTAAGCAGATAAAAGAGACTAAGAACATTTTGAAAAACTGACCTGAAACAAGATTAAATCATATATTTAAAACCAGTATAAGTCCCATTTTAATGGGCTCCTATAATGACTTAGTCACATAATAACATAATCACCTCTTTCTTACTCCAGCTTCTCCTTCTCCTTGTGGCTTGCACTTATAAAAATAAAATTAAAACCAGAATAAAACGTAACAGTCCAAATAAGAAAACTGCCATAACAGTAAGCATGTACACACAACAGAGGCCACATATGTATCTCTGGGGGGATGCTATACCAGAGAAGGCACACTTCCTTGGTCCCACAATATGATGCTTAATTAAGGGGACCTGGAGTGCATGCATTCTGCCCAAATGTACTGGGTGGGGGCAGAAATGATTGGAGACAAGCAGTCCCACAGATAACCAAGCCCTGTGCCATGTAGGGCTTTATAGGTGAATTCCAGCACCTTGAATTGTACCCAGAAGCCGACTGGCAACCAGTACGACTCACATAGCAGTGATGACACGTGAGCATAATGAGAAGCACACATTACTGTTTCTGCTGCTGCTGCAGTTTTGGACCAGCTTTTGGACCGGATAGTCTTCAAGGGCAGGGCCATATAGAATGCATTGCAATAGTGCAATTGTGAGGTAACCAGGGCATAAGTAACCATCTGAAGGACCACCCAGGAAAGGGCACAACTTGTCATGGTTCAGGATTCAGAATTTGAATCTGAAGAAGCTGCTGCAGCTGACCCCATGAAATGTAAGCCTCAGGAGACACCAAGCCAAGAATCACATGAGGCTGATGAAAAACAGGCACCACCTGGACAGCTGGAACAGTCAGATGAGGATGACATAAGGCCACCCAGCTTCTGCACCTGGTGAGTGGAATGAAGAGCAGAGAGTTCTATGAGGCTTCTTGCCAAGCAAGGGAATAAATCTCTTGATTAATGACAGCTGACTGCAGCCTGATTTAAGAGGCAGCTCTGACCCATGTTCCTTCCCTGGAAACAACCATCTGATCTCTGGCTCTTGCTTGATGCTTGTGGGTGGATTCTGTTTGTGAAATGTTGGACTGGCTGACAATCTTGACCTGGCTCTCAGAACCCTGGACTGGATTTGGGCTACTCTTCTGTGTGCTTCTGTTGAAAGTGAAACCATTCAGGCAAGCTTCCGATTTTCAGAGACTCTCTTTTGTTTTACATTCTTTGTCTGCTGTTATTGCTTCAGTTTTGAAGTAAATTGCTAATCTCCATAGCAAATGTGCTTGGGTGTGTGTACCTGAAACCTAAAGCAGGATACAACTGGCGCATAAGATAAACCTATGCAAAGGATCTCCTTGCCACAGACCTCTATATTGTGCACCAGGCTCAATTGGGGAAGTGCAACCCCATTGAAGACCAATGGTAAAAATGTTCCCCGCCCAGAAGGCCCAAACAGCCCTCCTCTTCATCAGAAGACAAGTCTGGCAGAGCCATAACAACTGAAGGAGGTGAACCACTGCAACACAGTGCCCCCCCCATTCTTAATCCCACAGCTGGTCCAGAACTGCCAGGTTGCCCCATCACCAATTTAGAACAACCATTTGGGAAGGGACAAACAATGTTGACTTATAGTTGTCTCTTATTCCTTGCAAAACCAACCTGTATGGTTTCCTGTTTCTCTTTTAAAGTATTGTTTCTGTTGGCTCAAACACTGCTGTTTGTTTTGCCTACAGTATATTATTTTCTTCTAGGCTAACCCCTGCACTTTGACTGGCTACTCTGCAGATGTACAAATGCTTCCTCAACTGATTCAGTTGTTGCCTGTATCTATGCCTAGATATAAAATCACTGTTTCTCATTCCCTGGGTCCTCTTCAAAATTCAACGTTGGGACTGCCAAAAATTGGCAGTGTAGTGTTCTCTGGTAGAAAAGGCTGGAAAAATATATAAGAAAGTCAACATTATTTAGAAAACAAGGAAAATCCAATACTCTTTAGCTCTCTGAAATTAGAAAGAAAGAAACGGAGAGCCTAGACCAGCCTGCTTTGTATGATCACGTGCAGTTCTCAAATTCCCCCAAAAGAATGTTATGCTCCTAATTAGCATAAGATTGCTTTATCCCCTCATATAAAGACCATGTGATGTAATGTCTTCTTGGTACAATCTGCTGCTGGATGCAAATGAGAGGCAATTGTTGTAACGTTGTATTGAAGAGATACATTTTGTATTTCCTCATTCAGGCAGCAAAGTGTACTGCACTGTTTTCAGATGGAAACTGCACAGGCTTTAGTCATATAAGTGTCATGTTATGTGTCCCACACAATGCTCAGAACATCTGACATATTCTTCTGGTGCAAATTATTAGGCAAGGCAGAAAAAGGTCTACAAGAATTCATTTAACATCCAAGATTTCAATTACAGTCAAAAGGAATTTGGAGGGGTATAGATGGAAGATTGAAAATGTCAATATTTTTTATTTGACCCAGGTAGCAACTACAGAATGCATCATTAGCATTAGAGAAAGCAGCTGTGAGATATAAACTAAGGTGGTGATTTAAAAAGATTGAGCAGTTCAGTGTGGAAACGGAGTTCAATTGAAAGAGATAATGAAGGGACTACAGTATAGATTCAATAATCCCTGAATGCTTGTGACCAAAAGCTCATGGAAGCAGCATTCAAAGCTTTAGTAAATATTTTCTTTATCTGAATAGGACCATCCAGATAGCACTTGCTTTGTTTCCTCTTACAAAAAAATAGGTAGTGGAAGAGTTGATCGGATCTTGCCCTTGGAAGCATTTTTAAAAGCTTTTCAGACCCATTTTTTTTTAAAAAAAAAAAATTCTGAAGCTTTGTTAGTGGGTGCAGTGGGTGAAGGTGGGATCTAGTTCTGGTCCATCACTAATGCTGAATTCTTATGTAATCAGAATTTCAGGAAGAAAAAACATTAGTCATAGGGCTTTTGCCAACCGGTTTAGATGGATATACTCATCATATGATAATATTAAGAGCCTGTAATGTCTGCCTTTCTGAATGGACTATCTCTTGCATAATGCATACACAAAACTTTCAAATCTCAAAAACAGGATTTAGAGATTTCAATACAGAATTTGAAGCATAAAGATTCAAAATTACATGGCATAACTGAACCTTGTTTAGTGATTGGTATTTAAAGTCTTAATATTAATAATTAGCATGGGTAGCCCCCAGCACTGACTAAAATTTCTTCTCTTCTTCCAAACCTGTGAATTTACCCATCTTCTTCTTGTAGCCCAATTTCCACTATTTCCCAGAAACAAAAGGGCGAGTAAGTGAGTGGCTGCTGCTCTTCTAACTTGCTCCCGCTAGCAGCTCATTAACTTGGCCTCTTCCTTACTGTAGGACAAAGATGATGGCAAAGCTGAAGACCTACTGGCCTGTCCTTAGGAGAAATCACAAGGTAAGTGAACTAGATAATCCTAGATTTGACTTGCTCATATTAAAAAGGCCAAAGCACAATAATGGAGCATGTCTTTTGATTCATACTGTCTAAAACTCTTGGCATTTCCAGATAGAACTGCAAAACATTCCTATGTGCAATTGTGGATTGCCAGTTACTGCACACAAGTGGAACTTTTGGGAGGGGGCGGGACTTAAAATTGTTGATGACTGTGGACTACTCAAACATATTGCTGTTGTTTTACATTAAGATGATGATAGGAATTTAGGGGAAAAACAGAATTTTACTTCTCTTATTCTTTTGATAGTTCAGTTTGTCAAAATAGTCAATCTCCAGCATTAAAAAAAAGCAGATGTGCAAGAATCAGCTAAAGATATTCTGAATCCCTTCTGTGCAGAACCCAAATGAAGCTTGCAGACCACAGTTGGAGGATGTCTGGTGTGGATAACACTGAACTACATGGATAGTGATCTGTCTTAATATAGCTTTCTGTGCTACTCTTCCCCATTTCTGTATCTTAACTCTCACTGAAGACATGAACTAAAAAATGGTGAGAAAATGAAAAAAGTGTTAGAAAAGAGCAGGAAAATTTTGTTTGAGCTTTATAAGTTATTTTCTATGGGATTCTTTCATCTCTCTTTTTCTGTTTTGCTGAATGCACCTAAGGGGGTCAAGAAACAGCAGATGAGACATGGATTCCTTGACTCTCCACTTTCTATACCGTCACTACCATCACCAATCTTTCTACTTTTCTTGATGAAACTGTTCATTATTACCTAATGTAGACAGAAGAATATATTATGCAATTGCCGCATAATAACAGCAACATCTATTTCCATTACAGAAAATTCTGGGTTTATGTAAAACAATTATTTAAATGCTGCAATAATTTCGCTACATTTTCAGGACCATAAAGCTATTTCATTACGGCTTCATGGAGATGAAGCTGACAAGTTTCCTTTATACTCTGTCCCTGTTGAAAGATGTCATTAATTATGCTAATGCATATTTACTGAGTGCAAGGGAAGTAATTAGTTTGTATTGGATAGATTCTAAAATATCATCTGTTTTTCTTCCAAAGCCATGACTTATCTAAGTTATGTTATCGTGGAACACTGGCTAGATATCTGCCAATGCTCCAGTTCTTATCTTCTTGTAAGGTTATATACTAAATTCAGAATGCTGGTGGATGTGAAGTATAGGGATTCAGAACTGAGGGGGTGGCCATTTCCCTCTAGGCATCTAATTTGGAGGGTGTTGATTTTCTTTTCACCCTGATCTAGGCTGATGGAGATACTTTTCCTTTACTTATACATGTCACCATTTGTGTGTGTGCGTGTGCCTTCGAGTCAGTGTTGACTCCTGGCAACTATCTGGACAAGTCCTTGCAGTTTTCTTGGCAAGGTTTTTCAGTGGCGGTTTGCCATTTCTCTCTTCCTAGGGCTGAGAGAGAGTAACTGGCCCAATGTCATCCAGCTGGCTTTGTGGCTAAGGCAGGACTAGAACTAATGCTCCCCCAGTTTCTAACCTGATACCTTTTACTTACCAGAGTGTAAAAAAAGGCCACATAATCAACATGGGGCTAGAAGAGGGGCTGAAATTTCAGTTATACTGTCTATCTCTTCATGTTTCATTTATGCTCAGTCTGCATCATCCAGAAGACTGTGCCTTGCATTTGGGTATGAAGAATGGATGGGTTCATCTTCTATTATCCAATGACTTTTTTTGGTTGGGGGGGGTGTGTCACTATCTAATCTATGGTCTGTCTGTTGTCTGCCTAACTTTTGGTTTCTCTTGTAATGAAATTGCATGTTCATATTTTTTTTTCCAGCTACCAGATACTGCTGGATTTAACTTGAGAGCCAGCACTTTTCAAGGCAGTGATGTCAGCTAGGTCAGCAACTGACTGTTGTCTAGCCACAAGGCTTAAAAGCCATACATTCTGTTAAATAATGGGAAGATCAGGAAAAAGAAGCATTGGAAGTAAGCCACAGTGGGTATGAGACTGACTGTATCTTCATATTGATAGAGGGCAATCAAATACTCTCAGTGCCTCCATTCTATGTTTTGGAATTTGGCAATCCATGCAAGAGAAATAATTCGGGAAGTGTATTTGCCATTGATAGGGCCCCTCATGATAAAACCTGGTGTGCTTTGTATATACTTAGTGGTTCTCTACTATCAGATTCTGTGCAATTCTAAGTGCTGGAAACATTGTGTTTTATTCCATTCTAAACCTCATATTAGTTGTGTATATGTGTGCCTTTGAGTCAGTGTTGATCCCTGGCAAGTGCCTGGACAAATCCCTGCAGTTTTCTTGGCAAGATTTTGGGAGTGGTTTGTTCTTGCCTCCTTCCTAGGGCTGAGAAAGAATGACTGGCCAAGGTTATCCAGCTGATTTTGTGCCTAGGTGGGACTAGAACTCATGGTCTACCAGTTTCTAGGCCAGCATCTAGACCAGATACAATTTCCATTACTTTTCAATCCTGTAAGAATCTGGCCCTAGGGGTTCCATGTTGTCTTTCTCTGCATTGTTATGAAGTTAAGAATAGATGCAGATATATTTTATTAGCCTACAGTGTGTTGAGTGTGCTTGTACATACACCAGTTCTCTTGTAGTCTTCCATGAATAGCTATGATGATAATATTAACTCCTCATATATTCTGTTTCCTGTAGTGTAGAATTATTTGCTATGGTTTAAGACTACATGCTCTTGCTGTTCATTTGCTAGTGAGAAGAAAGCACAGTAAGCCCTTTTTAGGTACAGATTTTGTGTTATGCCACTATTAGCTAATATGGGACATTACTTTTTTCAATAATTTTATTTAAAATTCTGTTAAACATAAAATTTATGCAAAAACATAATACAAAAACACATTGAAATTTTTTTTAAAACTGCAGAAAAAAATCTTCCCCCAAAAGGAAAAAAATAAGAATAAACTTCCCCCTTTATCCCCTTTATTCAACATTAACAACTTATAACTGTCTCTTAAAATACCACCAAATGCATCTTCATTCCATACCTCATGCCATTTTCTATAAACTGATCTCTCAGTCTTCAGCTCTCCTTATTAATCTGCAAAGGTCCAATAAAAGTTAACAGAAATACCTAACAACATAAGTATATCGTCCTCCTATTTTCACATTTCTTTTTAAGGCACTTGTTATGTATTTTTATTTGACAATGTATGTGTTTTTGTGTTTTGTTCTCCCTTTTTTCTTTTTCTGTTATTTTAAAAACAAATATAAATAAATAAATAAGCAAGCTCCAAAGTGATTAAAAGATGAGGTTTGGCCAAATTTTGAGTCCATAAAAGGCTGCATTAATGGCTCAGAGCATGATGGAACCTGTGACTCCCAGCTGATCACAAGCAGCTGCAAAAACATTGGTTTCTGCTGCCTACCCACAAAAAAAAAAAAAAAAAAAAGCTTTCCAGTGTACATGTGAGTAATCTCAAGATCTTACTTTAATCCAGAGAGAATTTTGGCAGTCCGGATCCTGCATCCAGCTGCCTTTTTGGCTGTAATTCCTTCCGCAATCAGTGGAGTGAAGAAAATGTGGGGCATTAATTCTCCATTCCTCACCAGAAGTCTGCTAATATGGGACATTACTAACGTTTCAGGAATCCTAAAAAATAATGCCATCTCTTCTGGTGAAATGTAAATGTATTAGATTGTGCCCCACGCTAACAACTGTGGGAGATACTGGAACTGCAGCATATATTTTTTATTTAATAAATTTATTAATAAACAAATTTCTATAGCTGCTCAACTCACACATGGTGGCTCTGGGTGGCTTACAAAAATCAGACCCCAAATACAAAACCCACTATACCTCCATCCCCCTGGCAACAACAACACATTCGAACTAGCCATTTGATGAGCTCTCTATCAACCTTAGGTCCCCAGGCCCACTGGCAAAACCATGTCTTCAGGACCTTTCAGAAGAGTATCAAGGTGGGGCCCAGTCTTATCTCTGGGGGTATGATGTTCCATAGGGAGGGAACTATCATGGAGAAGGCCCTTTTTCTCAGTTCTACCAGATGAACCTCCTTAATGGGAGGGGCCCATAATATACCCTAAAGTGATGGGACGAGTAGATCTAACTGGAAAAAGGCAGTCCTTCAAATAACCTTCAAGCATCCTTAGACGTGGTGAAAAGCAGGCATTGTGGTTCCAGCGTCCCTATCAAGTCCTGTCCTTGTACATGATGCTATGACCACCATGTTGCCTGTTTTGATCCCTTCATCTGCAGACTCTTACTGAGACCCTGTTTCAAAAAGGATCATATAAAGAACTGCTTCTCTCCATGACAATGTGAAGGAAGACGTAATCCCAAATGGATAGAAAGAAAATTGCATTTTAAGTACAAATGTTATATTGATTGCTGCTAGTCTCCATTGGAATGACTTTTTCCCCTTAGAAAAATGTCTATTGAGTGTCTAAGTTTTTAGTCTGTATTGTCAAACTACATCTTTACTTGCTTGAGTGTTTTCATATTATATACTACTGCACTCTTAAATATACTACAATTATCTGAACATTTTTCTATTGCAGTTCTTGTTGTCATACAAAGTACAGACCTCCTCTTCTTTCCATCTCTACCCCTCAATGCCATCTTTACTGAATTATAATTTCATTTCAACACTTGTGGCCACAGAAGCACTCTTGAAAAATCAGCACTCAAACCAGAGTGCTTAAGGAAGGCGCTCAATGCCATATCATGGAGCATAGGGCATCTGATGACAAAGCATGAAAACATATGAACAAATCTCCCCTGACAAGCTGGTTCTAAAAAGCAGAATGAAATGACATCATGGAAAAGTCATAACATTGAAAAGGGAGACTTGTCGTGGAAAGACTATATTTCTGAGAAGAGTCCATGAATGCAAGAAAGTTTTTTTTTCTATTATTTCAGGGGGGAGGATCCATACCCAGCCTCCTTGGCATGATGATGACGACCCATGAACTGCTTCCACATGACATCTACAGATTCCACTGGTGGTTTTCATTGTCCATCTGCACCTGAAGCAGCCTGAAGATGGTTTTAGATGCCCCACTTTGGAATTGGTGTTTTCCCTCATATCATGTTCCAGATGCTACTTATGGGCAATGAAGAATGTTGATGCTCATCAAGGGAAGTGGCTTGAAGTGATATGTTCTGTATCAGCGCACTTGGGGGTCGAGTTGGTCTGTCAGTTTCCTGTGGAGATGCACTCATCCATTTGATCCCTGTCCTGTCGATTTCCCATCCCTCAATCCTCTTTTGCCTATGAGAAAGACCAAAACTCTATTTCAGCCACTTTCGCTTTTGTGAATGGATTGGTTGATCTAAAATGTGACACCTTGAAAATGACTAGCCTGTCCCTGATTAAACATATGTAATTGGAAATCCGATTAAAAGGAATGGCTTTTGTATTTCTGTAGTCTTCCTGGCACGAATTTCCTTCCCAGTAGCTATTCTTCACTTTCTCTCCTCGTCTAATGATCTTTAGGGTAGTTTACACCTTCCACCCCAATCTCATAGCCAACCCCCTTTCGCAGATTCCAGCTCTTCCATAGCACTTATCCATCAGGTGCATAAATCTACTTTATCACTAAATGGGAGCCAAGAAAAATAAAATGCTTTCTTTGCTACCACTAGTGGTCAATAGGTCAAAAGTGAACTAATTGACCCATGTTTTTAAGTTTGTTTTTTTTTCTTCAAGTTCTCTTAATATAACAGAAGTGGGAAGGGAAGAAGGGAAGCAGTGTATGGAATAACTAGAGGGTTGTGTGTGCCATTAGAGGGTGGATAATGTTTGCTAGGGCTGGAATTTCAGCCAGAGAAACTATCAGTCATAGTCTTAGAATGTTTCCCATTAAATTTCTATATGCAGTACTGTTCCAAGTACATGATAAGGGCACCCTGGCTCATGATTTCCTGAGAGCATCCTAGAGCATGGATAACATGAGGACAAGGGGAAGAAGTGTGGGCCCCAAACAGTGGACCTAATTGGAAACACATGTATTACAGCAGTTTCTTAGTACTGACACTGCCGTGCTGTTGGTTACACAACACCAAGTTCAGTTATTACCTTAATATTTAGTTTGATCTATATTGCTAAAACTGCATGATGTGTTTTTAGGTAATGTGAATGGTTAAAGGGTTCTTTGATACATGGTTACAAAATGTTAGAGGAACAAAATGAATGGTCATGACCTTACTGCCATTCCTTTCTTTCACAATCAGCCAGGTCCACAAGAAATCTGAAAAATCAACAATTCCACAGGAAACATGAAAATATAGGGAAATGGGTTTATGCATGGACTCTGAAGGGAAACATAATACAACATATGTTATGCCATTTCTTCCCTTGTGCAAAGAAAGCTGATGACACAGGGTGATTCCCCTTGTTATCTAGAAAGCTTTATTACAGGTAACTTTATTTTATCTGAGAATGTTACCCCCTATAATGTCATCATGACAATAGTTCCCCTTTGGCTGCAGTATTTTAGTCTGATACATACTCACTCCTGCACACAGGTAGTAGAAGGCAAAAAGCTGTCCTACTGGTTAAGGTATTTTTCTTCTCAGCAGATGCAAACATTTCCAACTCATTAAAACATCATGCACATACGTGTCCAAGAAAACTCATTTTCATTAGAACGTTGCAAGTCTTGCCAAGGAAGCACAGGACACAGAAATGATGATGTAAAATTAGAAAACATTTTTGTAACTTTTACTCAAAGCTTAACAATATGACAATGTGGGTTCAATACTGAGACAATTCACAGTGCAATGTTATTAACTCCACAATAATATTTGGATCGTTCTTATAATGTGGTTAAAAGCATACCATACTATAGCCGTTCTGATGCTTGCTTCATCAAAATAACTTTTTGAAGATATTTGCAGGATTTGCAGGAGAAGGATGTTGCTCAAGTGAGTGTGTGAATATAAATGGGTATTGCCTTCATATTTTAATTTCTTGGAAGTGGAAATCAAACAATAGCAAAATCTGGAATTAACAGTATGTGGCATAGCAGAGAAGGTAAAACACAACCTGCCATCACATAAACTGTACCTGTGGCTGATAACCTGAGTCAGAAAAAACAAAAACACACACAAACACGTCTTATGAGAAGGGGGACACTGAAATGGGTTAAGCTGGCAAGAGACGATTGAAACAGGAGAAATAGGAAAAAGGAAACAAATAGCTATCTAGCAAAGACGTAATTATACAATCTCATGTGCCAAAGAAGTGTAAGTACCTGGTGATTGAAGACCACTAAAGAGGATTGAGCATAGAAATTGCTATGCAAGGAGGATGACATAGCATGGAATGTGTCTCTCCAATGCACAGATCTAGGAGAAGAGGGTCTGAAGACACCACAAAGAAGTTCCACATTCTGCCAGCCATGAGTGGTGGCCAGCTAAGTTTTAACTAGAACCCTTAATTCTTTTGGAGAAATTAGTAGCACCTATATTTTAGAAAAGGTAGTTTTGCAGAGCATTGTTGTTGCTGGCAGGGATTTACTTAATCTTTGCAATGGTAGGCTATAAAGAACCTGGGTGCATTCCATCCTCCTCTGAAGGCAAACTGTAAAAGTCAACTTGTCGAAGATGTTAATGTATTTTTATCCTTGGTATGATGATGACGATGATGAGAGTATTGATGCAGACCACAAGAAGGTCTTTGTATGCTGTATTTTTTTCTAATCGATCCTGAGAACTCATATCACAATGCTAAATAACAGTGTTGCATTTTTTGTTAACAGAAGTCACATTTTCTTAGGAATACACACACACACACACACACACACATATATTTAAGAAGAATAAATATATATTATTCAAATGCCACATATTAAGTTGTGAATATAAAATGTTCATTAGGGTAAAGGGACTGCAAGTGTTAAGGTTAGGAGAAAATATGTTGATTCATTTTGACATGTCCCTGTTACTAGTGAAAAGAATTACAAAGTTCTTCAAGCACCATGTAGGTAAATAACTATATAACTATATAAGATAGCAGATGCACTGAAAAGCCTGATTATTAATAGCCATATTGCTGTATTTAAATCATTGTTTTAGTATATGATTTATATAATTTGCCATATCTAAGTCATTGACATAGGTGCTATGATTTCTACGGTTTATTGGTTGTTGCATTCAATAGGAATTTCTGAAGTACAGATCATTGGGAGGGAGGGATATGAAGCTAATCTTTGTCTTTGATTTTGGATACTTGGACTTAGAGGCTTATCTTAACTTGCATCTGATTGCGAGAACATATTGCATCCTAATTAGCTTTGGGGTGCAATTTAAAGTACTGCTTTTGATCTATAAAGCTATTTATGGTTAGGAACTGGGTCCTTGCTCCAACCAGGGTTGGCTTCACCTGTTAGGTTATCTAAGAAGAACATGCTTTAAGTGATTCACTTTTGGGAGATAAAAGAAGCTGAGCCAAAAGATGCTGCTGCTTGGCAACATCACCAGTACTGTGGAACATCCTCCCTATGGAAATTAAGCTGTTTTATTCCTGAGTTGTTCTTTTATTGTTACATTGCTTTGATTTTAAACTTTTTTTTTTGGAATGTGTTAACTGCTGACAATTGTTTGCAGTGGGATCTATCCATCCATCCATCCATTCCACCACAAACACACACACACATATAAGAAATATATTTATAGTCCTCACTTACTGACCATTTGAAGTTACGATGGCACTCAACAAAGAGACTTACAACAGGTACTTGAAGTTGCAGCCATTGCAGCGTCCCTACAGTCATATCATTCGGGTACTTGGCAACCAGCTGCATTTATGATGGTTGCAGCATCCTGCAGTCATATGATTGCCATTTGTGACCTTCACAGTTGGCTTGAAACAAGCAAAGTGAATAGGGAAGCCAGCAGGATGTCACAGGTTGTGGTCACATGATGTTGCACTTAACAATCTCTGGTGATTTGCTTCTCTGCCACAGCTAGACCTGACAAACTGATGTCATAAGTTGGGTGCAGTCATGTGAGTTTTCACTTTACAGCTGGATTGCTTAGCAATGGTGTTGCTGGTCCCAGTTGCAGTCAGTAAGTGAGGGCTACCTGTATATCAGATAATGCATTTCTGGATACTCGGATGAAACCTGTAGCTAGCTCTCGAGTTCTTTCCAACAATGGATGTTCTATTTATTTGAATAGAATTTACTTAAATGGAATGGACAAGGCTGAAGTAGAGGAAAACCACAGTAGGAGACTGTAATATAGAGTATATCAAGTGAACTTCCTGAATAGAATTTGTGCTCATAGATGCAACACCCACACTGCCTGATGATTTAGGAATTGCAATTTTTTCTCACTCCAACCATTTACTAAGTTGTTGAATGACTGTATAGTGAGAAAGCACTGTTTTGCACAATAGTCACAACCAAATGTCTGGTTCCCAGGCAATGAATCTCTCCAGGGAGCCTTTACCAGTCTTTTTAGCTACTACTGAGCTAGATGGAACAGTGATTTGACTTCATATAAAACTCTTTTCTGCTGTTCTTGAGCTCCAGTTATATTTAAATATATATATTTGAAATCAGTTATGGGAGTGGGAGGTGAGTGGACAGAAAGAGAGAAAAAAACCCTACAAAAATATCTTTAATCAATAAATTAACACATAACTGTGTTATTTTAATGACCAAAGTGTTCACACTCTGCTTATCAAAGAGGGGAATTTCACTTTAAGACTGTCTTAAATGAGTTTAAGGAGGATAACTGCCCTTGCTAATTCCAAAGGGTCAGTTTCAAATGAAATGAATTTCAGATGTCCAGTGGCTATCCTCCATAGGTCATCCTCCACATCCAATTTAAATAAATTAATTGCACTTCATTGTTGCCCTCCTAAAACAGCTAGCATTTATGGCTTAATTTTCATAATGTGAATTTAAAAATGAAAGTGAGCTTATTCTGTTGCTGATGAATGCTCCTTGGACAGCACGCCTAATCCAAATAATTATCATTACTCTGATGTCTTGTTTTCCTTTTCTTTCCATGATCGAGACACCAGGGAAGAGATTGTTTTGAGTTGGTTGTATTACACAGGTGTCCTGCTTTACAACGGAGGTAATTAAATTCAAGTAGAGCATTGATAATATGGCAGTGGTAGGTAATGCTGTGCACTCTATTGCATCTTGTTTGCAACAGTGTGTACAAATTGTCTTTGTGCCAGTTATTCCATGAGCCATGAAATGTTGGCTATGGGAATAGAATCCCCTCCTTTTCATCAATAAAGCCCAACGGTGTGGACTGTTTTTAACAAATGCAACTTTAAATGTTCACAGAAGAAGGCAAGGTAAGAAGGAGGTAAACGAAATATTCCCAATGATTCATATTCATGTTATTTTATTACTTGTGCTTGGGTTATATTCCAGGACATTGGTTTGGACGTATGTATTAATGCATACAAAGCTGATTTTAAAGCATCTCTTCAGTCTCTTCTGCAACAGTTAGAAAAGTCTTGCAGTGCAGCCCTCATGGACAACAGGATGCCTGATGAAAGTCCAAGAGGAATCATCTGCTCCTCATTATACTAGCTGAAATAATGATTTATTGATGTATATGATGTCTTGGTGATAGAGTACCACAAACGTAGTTGAAGGAGACAGTTAACTGTCAAAGTGTTACTGATACCTAATCTAGAACAATGGTTTAAATCCATGAACAGTTCATATTAGCTACAGAAACACCTTCTTACTTAAATTTAGCATATTTTCTCCAGGAGTTCAAGCTAGTTTACACAGGGTTTTCCTTAATGTTAAAAACCCAGTGAGATAGGTTGGGCTGAAAAGGAATGATAACCCAAAGTCACCTATGGAGATTCTATGACTGAGGGTGGACTTGAACCTGGAACTCTCCAGTCCTACTCCAAAACCATTACCACTACACCATACTGCTCTATGACACCACAGTTTTGCAATCTGCCACAGAGTTCCTTAAGATCTTTCCTGTTGTGTTTGGATTTGGAGCATAAACATATATCAGCTTTTAGGCTCAGCTGATACTAAAAAGCTTCCTACTTACTGTACTTTAGCCAAATGGATAGGATACATAGCAATGTCCTTTAGGAATATCATTTCCATTTTCTATATCTTCATACATCTCATGACCTGAATAGCATATCCCTTTTGACTTTAATCATTCTGGGCACCTAAGTTCATTTTTTCCTAAAACACTTAATTTACTTAATGTTTACTTTGATTATTTCAATTCTTCCTTGAACATTCCATGTAAAATAAGGAACTTCTCTTTCATACTAATACCATCAATGAGCATATCTTCTTGCAGCTGTGATCTGGCTACAACATCACTTTCAGATCCACTTGCGAAAGTTTAATATTTTACTGCAGTTGCTACAGGAAAGCCTTCTAACCTTTATGTCTCATGAACTGGAACCCACACTTGTCTAAATATTTGAGCAATGTCCATATTCTGTAGTATTATTAGCAATAAATCAGAAGTTTAAAAAATCTCTTCAATCCCATCTGCAACTGTTAGGAAAGTCGTGCAAACCAACATTTTCATAGGTTGGTTTGCTTGACTCATGTTTGCAGATCTCCCCTTATCCTCATTCCTGTTGTGAATTAGTCTTAACGCCTCTTATCTCTTGACCTCATGAAAAATAAAGACCCTACCACAGCTCCCATTTTCCACAGTATTGCTGTCAGGATCACAGGAGCTATTAACCACTTCTACCACATCCAGTAGTAATGTATGGCTGTGAGAGCTGGACCATAAAAAAGGCCGAGCGCCGAAGAATTGATGCCTTTGAACTGTGGTGCTGGAGAAGACTCTTGAGAGTCCCCTGGACTGCTAGGAGGTCAAACCAGTCAATCTTAAAGGAAATCAACCCTGATTGCTCATTGGAAGGATTGATAATGAAGCTCAAGCTCAGATATTTTGGTCACCTAATGCGAAGAGAGATCTCTTTGGAGAAGACCCTGATGCTGGGAAAGATTGAAGGCAAAAGGAGAAGAGGACGGCAGAGGATGAGATGGTTAGATAGCATCACTGAAGCAATGAGCGTGAAACTGAGCAAACTCAGGGAGGCAGTGAAGGACAGGAAGGCCTGGCGCAATATGGTTCATGGGGTCACGAAGAGTCGGACACGACTTAACGACTAAACAACAACAACCACATCAGATTCCAGGGAGACCACATTTATACAGTAGCTTCCTTCTACAAATATCTCTGTGCTTCAGTCTTGTTTCTCACCTGAGAAATGTTCAAAAGTTAATGGAGTTCTTCCTCAACTTCATTATCTCTTGTTCAACTTCTCCCTACCACAATCTTTTGTAGAGCTAGTCATAGCCCTTTTGTAAATTTCTGTCCTTATTTCATTTTTTTCCCCCTGGCTCATAAAAATACATCCCAAATTAAATGGAAATAAAATAATCACCTAATATGGAAAGGCAAAAAATAGAAAGTTTGCAACTAAAACAAGCCAACAAGCCAACAAATATATTTTAAAAGATTTATCTATATCCATCAATGATAGGGCCTCTTGCTTATTTCTAGTAATGTCAAGAGATTGCACAGTTAATGCCTGCATCATACAACTATACTTACTATTGTCTGTTGTAATTTTTCTGCTAACCTGAAGCTTTTTTCAAAAAAGTATAATATTTTAGTTTACCAAATTACTCAAAAACATATATTGAACAGAAACTGGACAGTGGTGAGCATTTCCATGAATTACTACAAAATATTGCTCTACTACTGCAACAGAATAAAATATTTTTTTTAAAAGTCTGTTACTTTAAATACCTGTTGCGGTAATACCTGAGGCATAAAACTCACTAAAACATACAGCTTTTAAGAAAATATTAGAAGAGAAGGTGAGACCTACACATGTGATTTTGTTATCTACACCATATAAATGATATTCCCCCAGCTTATTTATAAAAAATTGTCTATGTCATCATGATTCAATGTCTATTGTAACTCCTGCTTGTGAACAAAGTAAGGTAATTGTATTACATACATTCGTAGTGAACAATCAGTGCTAAAATCAGATTCTTTTCTTCTGACAATACTGAAAATGTATTTCATCCCTTTGAAAGAGAGTACATTCTAACTAAGTTATCCACTCCTTCCATATCAGAATTCTATATACCAAGTCCCCACTTATTGACTGTTGACAGGTGGCAATCCTCAGTACACTACTGGGTGTAATTCTCATTTAATTCAGTGGGGGTTGAGTAGATATGTAGCACTGCACTGTAACTATATTTTGTCTTTTTCTACTAGCACTAGGTGTCTCTTCTTTCCCAAATTTAATATCACCAGCTTTTCAAATAGGTACTAAGACTAGCCAAAGATTCCATAGCATTAAAAAATGGTAACACTTTGGGGGGAGGAGAGAGGAAGCCAGACAAATTTACTTCTAATTTATTGTGGAATAGAGAGCAAATAATTCTACTTTGGTACATTTAAAATATTTCTATTAGAAGAATTTACAGTAAAAATACTTTTCTGAAAAGATATTTGGCTACTGCTCAGAAGACTTTGAGTGGCATAAGAAAACATAGGATTCATTAAAGGTGCAGCCTGATGCTATTCATTGTCAGTACTCAGCCATGACCTGGGATAAAGTTTGGGAAAATGTAATGAATCGTGGGGCCACAATGTTATATTTTAATGATATTGGTCTATACTGATATCTGGCAGGTGGCCTCACACGTTAATTGTAAACTAGAAAGACATTCTTAAGAAAAACCCTAAAAGTCCTTATGCAGAATTTCTGGTATTAATATTTAGCATTATTTTATTTGCTTGAACTGTTTTTTGGCCTTTGCATATGTTGTTTAATTGTAATGTAGGGTGTTCCACTAAATTTACAAGAAAATGGATGTAATTTTCTAAATAAATGAATGAACCTAACCTTTACAACAATAATCAGTAATGCATTCATAAATAATCTATTATTGGACTTCAGATATCAAAGAACTAATGAGTCATAGAAGAACAATGTATTTAAAAAATAAAATAAATCTTTTGTAGTAATTTATTAAGAATTACAAACACTACAATAAAAACTAATGCAAAGTAGAAAAAAGAAAAAAGATGCAGAAAAGAAAAAAGTAGAAAGAAAAATAGAAAAGAAAGAAAAAATAAGAATATAGTAAAGAAAAAGAAAAGAAATATGGAAAGAAATGACTTCTCTCTTCATCACAACAAGTATAAATATTAGTAACTTATCACCTTCTCTTAAAATATAACAAATAATCTCGTCCCTTATCCCATCTCTTAACTATAAACAAATCCATAAAGCATTGTCATTTCAGTCCTGATGTCAGCAAAAGTCCATTAAGGGTTACCAGAGATAACAACATATCTATTTTAGCCTTGATCAAATAAACCAACTTTATATTCCTTCCTTTTACTTTTAATATTCTTGATCCTTAGTCACTTCAAATAATGTCCTAGAACTTGATTTCTTTTCATTTTTTCTCTGTCCCTTCTCACAAAATTTTCTTCAAAGCTTTAACAAGCCTCTTTCGTAATTCCAATATAGGAAAATTATCCAGGTCACTCTCTTGGCTTGTTTGTATAACCCTTTTAATTATTAAGACATCAGCTGGTTTCTTTTGTATGTCTAGTGTAACATCTTTTTCCATGTCATTCTTGTAGTCTGTCATTTTAAATCCACTTTCAAATCAGTCTCAATCTTGTTAGGTAAAACTTGTTCCTCTTCCATAACATGTTTTAAACACAGTCTATCTATAGATGCAAATACTCTTAAAGTTAACTTCTGGGTCCAAAAATATCCTTTAATAAGTGTATGTCCAGTGTTAAAATATTTGGCTTCATTCTGTATTAGTAAGTCAAATTTAAGTGTTCATCTCCTTTAATTGTAATCTTTAGTTCCTTCTAGTGCCCTCTACTGTCCAATTTTTAAGGTGTTATTATTATTATTATTATTAAAAAAAATTCAAAACAAAAGCATTTTTCCATGGGGAGGATTCTTATAATAATTCCAAAATCTTATTTCAAATTTATCTGGACCCTTAGTCTGTTTGTAACTTTCTAAAATCAAAGTCTTAATCACCTTATGCTATTTATTCCAAAAAAAAAAAAAAACATTAAGTCCTTAAATTTGTATTTAAATCTTCTTTCACTTAGGCTTGAAGGAAACTCACCCGGCACTGTAAAACTTGTTGATCCAAAGGTTAATAGCTGAAAAGCAGTTAACAAGCAATTTCTGAAAGCGATTAGAAAAGGAAGTATGTGAATTCAGTATCCTCTTTTTTTTGGAAAATGTATCTGATGGAAGGAAAAAAAAATTAAATATTATGAAACTTGACACCAATGGCATATTATGTCACCTTGATATTTTTGTCACAAAATCAAAGTTCTTTGGACAAAGAGAAAAGTCAGTTAGCTAGCAATATTCCTGAGTGACAAAAAAATATGCCAACTTATTTTTCAAGGTTCTTTGATGTTTTTCTCCCTAGAAAACAGCAATTGAAAAGATTATTTTACAGCTGGTACTAAATAATAGAGTGTTCTTTGGCGTTCAAAGGTCTAAGACTCCCTGTGGTACAAATGACATTTGTAGAGCAAGTTAAACTGTTTTGACAAAGAAGTCTAGTGGAAACATTAAATGATAGATTTATGATACAGATTTAACCCTAGATTCACAGGGTATTTTGTTTTACAGATTCAGCGGCTAAGAAAAATATCACCCATCAACACATCTACCAAGTATTTATCAAGAGTGAGAGAATAACTCTATATCACACATTCGTACATTGTGTGTGAGAGAGAATTACATGATTATAAAAAAAATGAGGAGACACTATGTTACAGTTTTGAAATGCACAGATTAGTGCATTGTGATTGACAATTATATAAGAGCTTCTCACAATGACCAAGTTGAATCTTGCACATTGTTCTCTTTTCAGAATTAATGCAGTGTTCCAGGTGCAGGAGACTAAAATAAGGCAAAGTAAGATAACTTATTTTTAATCTGAATGATCAGTTTTTTTTTTAAACCATACTGCTATATATAAATTGTCATTGTAAACTTTGTAGGAATTAATGTGACATCTAGAATTAAAATATAGACTAATCCATTGAGATTTAAATTCAGATTATGGTAAACTATTCAGTGAGTGTTATGAAAGAGTTACCTGATGCACCAATCAGGAAACTAGATAATAATTAATTGTTAATGTTCCCTTAGACAAGAGTGCCTTGTTATAATAAAGACCAGTGACACCTATAGGCTGAAATATCTTATGGTATTATCCATATAGGGATTTTTTTATGTATAGATCCCATGGCTGTCCTTTCAGAATAAAATACTCCTTCAATGCTTTGAA